>NC_134644.1:132653430-132981430 GCF_030463565.1 Pelecanus crispus | reverse complement strand
CACATTCCAGTTTTTCTACATAATTCTCACCTCTTCTCTCTGTGGGGATGCTAAGTCTGCCTTCTCTCTCTTGCTACATATCGTCTTGCTTGAGGCAGCATCTCAGCTTTCTCTGCCAAAATCCATTTTTCTTCTCATCTTAACAAAATTTACACTCTCAGGCTCTGAGCCCCCATTTTCTTCAAAGTCCAGCGGCTTCAGTCAGAGCTGGAAAAGAGAGATGCACCTTCTGCTTCTGGTGTTCCCACCTTTCTCCAATCAATAGCAGGACCCAGACAAATACTTCTGTTGCACATGAGCTTCCCAGAGCTGCCCTGCCCTCCTCTAGCCTTCCAGTATCATCTTCTCATCTTGTAAAATTTGTTATTCACACTCTTTAGCCCCCTGCATTATAACTGTTTCCTCTCTTTCTCTCTTCAGCATGAACAGAAAATCTTCTGCACTTTCTTCACCATTCAGTACATGAGTGCCTATCCCCATACATTCCCATTGCATATTCCCATTGCAAAGACTAGGCTAGATCTGGCCATAGCTTGGGAGAGGTCCTGAAACCAGCACAGCTCCACCTGTCGTGTGTAGTGGGACAGATGCTGCTCAAGGGGTCATTAATACTTCATAGCACTGGTAAACCTGTGGTGGTAAAGACCATCTCTCTGCTCACATGCATGCCAGATATACCTTCCTCTGCACTGCCTATGCTGGTGGGCACAGGGAAAGAACCAGGAGAGCGTGTCCGAATTAATTTAAATTTTGTGTATATTCCCTATAATAATGAGATTGCAGGTACAGGCATTCTAACCATTATGTTATATGAAAATTATATTTCCATATTTTCCCTGATGAAACATCATTCAGATTCCATCTGCTTTTTTTCCCCCAGAAAGGTCTGGAGGAGAATAATTTTTATAATCTACATTCAATTACTACAATTGCACAACCATAAAAACCCCACTAAGATAAAAAAACCTTTGGAAACTATTATAGAGCCTCAGAAATGAACTCTTAAATTGCTGTGTTACATTCATTACCTAGCTCAGTAGGCTCTCAATGGTTTATTATAATTTTAAACTCAATAAAGAGTGCATCCCTCAAAGGGCAGAAAAATCTTCATACCATTATTTTATTGTTTATCAAGTCAATGTAAAATCATTTCATAATGAATACACTTTCATTTTTCAGAATTTTTCTATTTTTAAAGCAATTTTCTGGGAAAGTAAATGATGGCGGAAGTGAAAATCTCTACTCTTTGACAATTTAGTTTTATACTATTATTGTTTGGTTGTTTTCTTCCCTAGTGAGATACTGACCTGTAGAAATACTACAGTCACTAGCACATTTAATTTAGGTATTCCTATCAGCATTTCTGTATACTCTGTTTTTAAGTGATTGTTGGAAAGATGATGATTGGTTTGCTGAATATTTTATTCACTAAAAAAACAGTTTAAATTGTCCCTCCACAATGAAATATTTTTATTTTAATAGAACATTTTATTGGATCTGAAATGAAAATTTATTTCACTAAGGAATAAAGAAAGAGCTCATTTTTTGGTTTTATTTAAATTGATTTTTCCCAACCCAAACTCAGTTCAGTTCTGTACCAATTCTGAATCATCCTTTACAGTTTTGCTTACAAGTGATACTCCACTATTGTTAGAGAAATCATGTGAAGGCACAGTGGTCACATTCTCATATCAATAGTACAGATTCAATTCAGGGAGCCTAATGTACACCGTACATTTTCACGTATTTGGCACATATATAAACAAAATACCAAGCAAAACACAAATACCAAAACACCTCAGTGATGATCCCACAGCACAGAACAGTTTAAAGTCTGGTAACTGCACTGCAAAATTTCCTACCGTTTCTGAATGCAATTAATTTGATACCAGAGATCACTGTTTTTGAGAAGTATTACTCAAATCTGTGGAAAATAGGTTGGTCTGGTTGTTAGTGGAGGACACACATGCATAGATGGGGAGGTTTCACATTTTGGGCAGGTCCAGCAGAGGAGTCCTGGACTGACCGTGTGGATGGAGCCATCTCCTCTTCCACTGGTAGGACCTGCAGCTTTCTGCCAGAATGCACCCTGACTTGGGAGGAAGGGCATGACGACAGGGAACCTTTCCACCAAAAGAATAGATTCTCTGTAGAACAAAATTCAATTGATAGTATGGATACATCAAAAAATTGTGTGGGTTGATAGCCAAAAATCTCCTTTGAAAAAAGAACTAGCAAGGACAAATGTCCGAATAACGTACTTGCTCTGCTTTTGTCCACAGCCAGTGCTGTGAGACTGGCAATCCCTCTCTTCAGGGAAATCTCTACCGTTCAGTGGGAAGCTTTTAATTCTTAGACATGCACATGGTGCAAGGGACTGTAGTCTGGTCTTTGCTAGGAAAGCTAGTGAAAACCATTATCCCAAAGGCTAAGATGTTCTGTAAGCCTGTGCGCTTAACTGTATGTGATTGTGTGGATACCTACATGATGCTGACTGTAGAGAGGTAGGGATGAGTGAGTTCACAGAAGCCTTGCTCCCGTGTGCAGAAGTGGTTGCTTATGAGGACAGAACTGACGCCTGCAAAATAATAATTGCCGTTTCACTGTTATCCTGTGCTGTGTGCTGTGTTTTACTCACTTCTTATATCTCATGTCTGCAGCCAGTCTTGGTACTATATGTCAAGAGTGACTGCCAGTGTGGGTCTAGAGCCTCATCGCAGCCCTGTGGTGCTGCTGCAGTAGTAACAAATGGTATTGAGCCTCTAAGAGGCCTACACTATGCATTTGGAGGTGTACAGTATAGAGGCTCAGAGGGAGAGTGCAGAACCCTCTTGGAGATGGTTCTCCAAAGGCAAATGCACAATAATAGGCAAGCAACTTTGTTCAGTCAATCAGCACAAATGTGGATTGGCAAAAACTCACAGTAATTGCTACCTGTGAGTAGCTTTGAAAGTCTATAGGACCATCTGATGCCTTGCCTATACATTGAGAGATTTGCCATTAAAAAAACCCAAACAACAAACCTCCTTTGTATTGAAGTTTCTTGTCTATGAAAAGGGAGACTGAGAGCATCTAGGGGGCAGGGGGAGAACAAGTTGAGAGTGCTTTTAAAGCAAAAATGAAGAAATAGCTAGGAAAATTGCAGAGAAGAATAAAAGCTGCACTTCTCCCTCTGCAGGATAGAAGAGTGTCAGAGGAGAAAATACATTGTGAAGGATGATTACTCCAGAACAGATGACTTTGCAAAGTGAATTGCTAAGGGCTCACTACCCTGTCATGCTAATGCTCTGAGAACATTAGCCATTATAATTTCATATTTAACATATTTAATGATGGTAGAACCTCACCCTGCTGTCTTTTTATTCCCAAGTAGGATAAATCACTGGGTTAATATTACATCCCAAACATCCTCTTCTGGCTCAGGAAGAGGGCACTAAAGTGATATCTTGAATCATAGCTTCACTGCATTTTTCACCTCATGCTAAACAGTTTTGCCCATGGTTCTCTGTAGGGCAACACAGGAAGGGCTCAGGAGGTTGGTATGGCTACCTGTGAGCTGGGTTCCCCTGGTGCAGACTCTAAAGCTTTGTCCAATCTAGCTTGGAAATGTGAAAAGTAGTTTAGCATGATGAAGTTGGATGAAGTGCATCCTATGATGGGTTGTCATCCTATGGCAAACATGTTAGCCGCATGGGAGTTTCTTAGCTGGGCCTCACAGCAGGCTGTGCCCACCCTGACAGTGCTGCTGGAGGTAAGCCACCACCCCTGTGCAGCAATGAGTCAGGGAGCAGGAGAAGTGAAATCCCCCTACCTCGTGCCGGGAAGTGGCTCCCTTAGTTGTGGGAAGCAGATTTAAAATCTTAAAAAAGGTTTCCTGCTTTGGAAAGGATTTCAGGTCTCGGGCCTTGAAACTTGAGGTGACATGCTCGGTGTTCTCTTCAGGCTAGGGGGTTACTGGACGTGAGAGGCATGGCATTTTCTTGGGTGCATCTGCATTTCCTACATGAGGAGGGTTTTTTATTTGTTTCTTTGTAAAGGATTTAAATGGAAGAGAATGTGATGAGTAACTGCAGGTGGTTTTTGATTTTATGTGTTTGCTATGTTAGCTGCACGAAAGAAAGATGATAAAATAAACCTTTTCCTTAAAGGAAGATTTATTTATAAGGTCAGATGCCTGCACTCTTCCTGTCTTGCTGCATATGTCTTGGTCTTACCCTAGGTCTTTGACTTCTTCTTGTAATGCAATTGTCAGACAGGAAATAAAGTTATCAGTGATTGGTAGTAAGGAAAGTCATTCAGATGCAGATACCTGAGGAGGTTTGGGGATGTTTCTGCTTTACTCTACCCCTTATTATTCCATCAGGCTATTCTTTACCACTTACAGCTTCATTCTCAACAGCTGAGAAGGGTTGGATTTTGCAAACCACAGATTCAACATCATCAAACAGTAGGGAAGCTGAATAGTTTTAGGATGTCTACATGTCATATAAGGCAAATACCATTGTTTTCTTTCAAACCAAAAATGTTAAATCTAAAAGGTCAGCTCAACCCTAGCAAAACCAATATTATTATGGCCTACATATGCATATAGGACGCACTGCATATATTTGTCAGATCTTAGCAGCTAAACTGAGAAAAGTGAAAAAAGACAGAGCGATGGCCCTGGGGTGCCATGATACCATTCCAGTGGCAAGGAAGGCTTGATGTTTAAGCTCAACCTGAGGACAGATATAACTGGTTACACTTCTTTAGACTGGGTATATCTAGTTTTCCTGCACAGGTGCAATTTCTTTCTTCGACACTGAAAGTTTTCAAGGGGGAGGTCATGACTGCTGCTGCAGCGTTCATAGACTTTAAAATGTCAGAGAGCTCAAATGCCCTGTGGAATGCAATCAAGTTTCCACAGACTGGGTTCATAACTGAATAAAGAAGATATTGTAATAATTAGAAGAATATTGTGATTATAATCACAAGATGCTAGCAGATAAGTTATGAGTGTGTGCTGGGATGTGATGTCAAAGAAAGAACATCTGCTTACAGGCTGGGGAAAGTCTTATACTCCTGGATGGAGCCTCTGCTTGTTCACAGATTAAAGTTGAAAAAGAGAAAAGGGAAAAAGTGAGATGAGTGGGTGCTTTGATGCAAGATGGAAAAGAGAGGAACTGTGTATTGAAAGAGAGACTTGGCCATTTTCATATAAATTTGCCTCTGGAAGGAAGAAATGTGTAGCGGATGGCTAGTGTTATGCTTTAATATGTTTACCCTGGTGAAAAGTTAAGTGGGTCTTCCAAATGTTAGAGCTGGTAAGACAATAAATCACTGCGACATGCACAGAGTTTCATAGGGTTTTCAAAGGAGCAGCTTGCCTGGCCAATATTTACAAGTAAGGGTGTTAGAAAAGACTTGTAGAATGGAGAATGCATGCATGTACATGTATGTGTGTAGTGTGTGTGTGTAAGAAGACTGGGACAGGCTGTTATCCTGAGTCTTGACTCTAGCCACTGTCAACGCCACAGGCTGAGAGCTGTCTTTGCATAGATGGTGAGAGTAGCACGGTCTCCCCTACTCGCGTGGGATTTGGCACCTTGTTATCCCCTCCGTAGAGGATAATGGAAACACAATCTCCCAGAAATAGCAGGCTTTACAGCGTGACTTGCAAGGGGAGAGGGCATTCAGCTACCCTGTGGTACTCCTGCCCTCAGACTGCTAAGTGTTACAGCTTAAGAAGAGCTCCTCTTTTACCTCTGTGCAGGATCTGCACATTTATGCAGGCTGTGTGTTCAGAATCAAGACGCAATACAGAGTACAATAAACAGTTTTCCAAGGCTCAGTGATAATGCTGAAAGCTGATCTTTTCCCCCTCTGGTGGCATCACCGGTTCCACTTCCTTCCTATATTTCTTCACCTGTCATTTTCCCTCATCATGGAGGTTGCACCTCGGTGTGTCTGGCAAATTAAACTTAAAGGCTTTTTTCAAGCATTAATGAGGTGAGTTGCTTTTCCCACTATGAACGCTTGGCGTGTTTCTATGTAAGAACGTTGAACAGCTTCAGCACTTTTACTAAGCTGCACAGTGTTATTGATTTCTCCAGCTTCTGCTGTGAGGGGTTTGTTGTAAAAAGCAGTGACTCAGCTGGTGTGCTCAGTGGAGCTGTTTTACATGCTCAGACTGTGCTGCTGTTGCTGCTGAGTGGTTAAAAAAAAAAAAAAAATCAAAGGCAAGCCTTTTAATTTGCTTGAAGTAAAGTGCAGGCAGCAGCAAGGTTTTCTGGCAGCTTTGCAGAGATTATTGCAAATACTCTTAATGGCAGGCCTGATGTGACCCTGTGAGCTTCTGCAGCAAGAAAAGGGGAGACAGAGATCAGGGCTCCAACTTCCCTCTTGGTCAGAACACGGTACACTGAAGGTAAGAACAATCCCAACCAGCAACCTGGGGCATTTGGAAGGGGAGATGCCTGAAAATGCTGGCCCATCTGCTGAAACAGTGCAATGAATAGTGGGGCAGGCTTGTGCTGGTGATTCAGCTCTCTAGCTGCATCTCTTTACTGCCTGCCTGGCTATGATAGTGATTTGCTGAGGCTGACCACCGTTCTTAATGCTGCCCACAGGAAACCTGCAGATGTGAAATGCTTGCCATCACAAACCAGAACAAAGCTGAGACCTCTCCAAAATTCTCACAGAGAGGAAATTCAGTAAGTGTGCAACCTGAGGAAGGGGAGGGAAAAATACGCTGTCCTGGGAGGAGCAGTGAGGATAGTTTACCCTTTTCTGAAAGATAAATAAGCCATTCCTGCCTGTGATCCTGCTTATCTGTAGAGCAGGACTCCTAGAAGCTTTCAGATCACCACAGATTCATAGAAGTGTAGGTCAGAAGGCACCATTTGGAGGTCTCTAGTTCAACCTCCTGCTAAAAGCATGTTTATCACCAACACTGCATGAAGTTATTCATGGCTTTGTCCAATATTTTTAAATATTGAAAACCTCCAAGGATGGAGATTCTACAACCTCACTAGACAATGTGCTTTGGTGTTGCACTATCACTTTAGTAAAGACATCTTTTCTAATGTCCGTCCTGAACCTTCCAAGCCAGAGTTTGTGGCCATTGCCCCTTGTTGTATGGTCTGCCACTACCAAGAATTTGGTAACTCTATCATCTTTGCAACTGTCTTCTGAGTAGTTGTAGACTGCTATTAGATTCCCCCTAGCCTCCTCTTCATCAGACTAAACAAGCCCTTACAAGACGCATCAATCAGGCCCCTGACTCTCCTGATAACCTTCCACTGGATTGCCTCCAGTTTCTCAATGAACAAACAACTTGGAAAGCCTGAGAGCCGCACCGGTGGAGTAAGACCAGGACTTCCAGGTGTCTCTGGATATGGAGTTGAAGCACTTGGGGTACTTGGGCTCCCCACCACAGCACTAGGAGACTGCGCTGTGAGACCACAGCTGTCATCTCCAAATGTCTATCTGGGATTCAGGGGTCTGTAGCAGGTAGCCAGCTGTACCAACAGGCACTTAGGCCGTTGCACATAGGAGACAACCTGGGTGCACTGAAACAGAACTATTTTTTTCACCAACCTTTTATGTTTTGACACACTGGTGTTCTTCTATCCCAGTAAAACTGCTGAAATCATACGGGTTACTTCAGGGGAAGGGTGCTGGCTGGAGAAAGGACTACTTTTGAAGTGCTTAACCCATGCATGCATTCTGAATTGCTCAATAGCACTGTCTTGCAAAGCAGAAATGGAAAAAAACAGAGAACAGACTGACCTGAATTCAAAAAGTCTGACAACAAGCCCAGTTGTTGAAAGACTGCAACACAGAAAGCTCACAGTGGGATCTCTGAAGCAAGGAGACCTAGGATCTTGGGAAAGGAGCATGGACATACTGACTCATTGTCCACAAAAGTCTCTCAGGTATTGCTAGGTCCATTATATGTTGGTGAGACCTTGAACTGCCAAATGTATGAAAAACATTTTCAGTTGTATTTAACGGTTTTGTAATGGCAAGAAAACTCTCTCACCCTTCTGTGTCCTGAGAGAGCTGCTGTGGGGAAACAGCAGAGCTGCTCTCTCTCAAGGTCTGTACTCTCCCTGGATTTATGCATTCAATGACCTTGGCAGAGGTACAGAAGAAACCCTTTACCATAGCAATGGATTGTTTTTCATTTCTTTCAAGATTAGGCACAAACATACTTTCTCTCATCAGATACACAGATTTTGAAACTCCACTTTTTTCCTCCCTCTTCAATAAAAGGATTTCCAAGTGCTGAGAAAAACCACATACTCCAGCTGTTTGGTTCCTGCTGCCCTCCTACAGCATCCCAAGATAGTAGATAAAAAGCTGATGTTTTGAATCCTCTTTTCTGAGTCCAGTATTCAAATTGCACTTGAAGTTACTATCTAGATTGGCAATTTTAGCCCTCTGGTGATTGAAACCAATTCTTCTTAACTAGACATGTAAAGATGTGATATGTTTTCCTTCATCTGAGAATACACAGGAATGGTATTGAGACACAGATGATGGGAATTTGGAGGATTCCCAACTTAAACAGAGGATTTGCTATGCTGGATCAAACAGGTTTCCTATCCTATCCCTATTCCCTCCAATCAGGACTGCTACATTTGGTAATGACTGTGACTCATGTGTCTGAGGGAAATGACAAAACCTACCCGTAACTGATGCTCCATGCCAACAGTGCAATATTGTAGGTGGAGAGAAGGCAGTTTCCTTCTGACCTTGGAAAAGAACAGCTTAAGCAATGAAGTTGCCATTATGCAGGCCAACAGGTGCTGTAGTCAGTTTTAAAAATCTATCCCTTATACAAAAAAGAAGCTAATATTGCATGTGAAGGCTATAGTACTGTCAAGAGACGTCAGACAGTACTAGTATTGATAATCAACAAGATTTCCTTTAATTAAATGTCTGGAAATTTATATCTTGTAGAAACTTGTGTTATAAAATGCAGATCTTTTTCAAAATTTTTTGACCATCACTCTAGCCCAATGCCTCCAAAGCTGCCTGTGGGATGTACCCTTGCGAGCATAACAAGAGCCATCGCTGGGTACAATGGGTCCTTTCCCTAGTAACTTCCACCCTGGAGTTACTCTTAAAAATCCTTGCAGGATTAGCTTGCAGTTATCCAGAAAGAGAGAGAACTGCACACGTTTCCAAACAGCCATGCAGCTTGCTTGTATCACGATATTAGTGAAAGCAAGCAGATTACAAAACCTCTCTTAATCTTGCCCAGGCTGTTACAGTGAATGGCCATATAAATGTAATTCTAGATAACTGTGTTCATTCAATCCCTTAGCCCCACCACTTTTCTTTTTAGACAGGCATTACTGTTACAATGTTAGTGATGGAAAAACCTGACGATCAGCACAATTTACCTGCGCACACATCACACTGAGGGACTTATCAGTAGATTATTGACATAAAAGAGGTACCAGAGCTTCCGTTACAACAATATGTATTTACAGGGAAGATGTGGTATAGTACACAAACAAGCCAAAGCCTTTCAATTTATTGTATAGCTCTCTCACTCACTTGCTCACTGGTTTTGCTTCAGAAGGGGTTGCTCTTCCTTGCAGGTGGCATGGCAACATGAAGGCAGTATGAAAACAGCCATATTTCCTCTACAGATAAACGTTGATGATCTCCAGCCATTCAGTGGTGCAGTAGTTCACATGAGTGTAGCCCACTGTTTTTGTTCCAGGTCTGGATCCCTCTTTTACCATGCCCCAGCTATTGCCATGCATAGAAGAAGGAAAACAGGTCATGGTGTCTGTGGCTTCCCCCACCAGCCTGTCCCTGGACAGGCTCCTGGGGCTTCACACACACCACCACATCACAAGTGTTTCTGGCAGGCAACAAGCACCGAGGGTCAAAATTCATCACAGAGATGGTTTGTAGAGAGCAGCCTGGTGATCTGCGTCTTTCCATGCAACCCAACTGCTGACAAGAAGCGCAGACATTTGAGGCAGACCTGGCTTTAACCATTCTCCCTCTTTCATGTCTGGTATTGCATTTTCTTTCCTAAAATGCTGTCACCCCTCCCATGTGGTGGGGGAGAGAGCCACAGCAGTCAGTGCCACGCAAGGATGTGGGCAGAGGTGGCACAGCTGGGGTGAGAGGTCCCTGCTAGTCTGGGCATGCTGCTCCCTGAGGCTGTCAGCAGAGCAGAGAGCTACAGGCACCAGGTCTTGGAGCCATCTATAGAAAGAGAGAAGACTGTCAATTATAAAGGTTGCTAGCCTTAATGAGAGGAGCGGGACTCTTGGCTTCCTCTGACTTTCCCTGGGAAAGTAGTTCACAGAAACTTATTTATTGTTTCCTCTATTGATTGGGTTATAAAACAGAATAAATACCAGATAGACAGACTGACAGAGGAACAGGTAGATATTTTGCCTGGCAGGCTTTCACTTTACAAGGCATATATTGGGCTAAGGCAGTCACTGTTAAATTTCAACTCAAAATTCAATTGTAGCCCTATGATAAGAATCGACCTTTTTAAATCTTGTCTTCTGCAGAGGCATTTTTTTCTGAGGAAAAGTATTCTGTAATGCCTTTAAGCCATCCAGAGGCAGACAACAAGAAAGCAAGGGGAAGGTTTTCCTCCTGAGCTGACTGAAAGTTCTACTTAAACCTTACAGTGTGAGACCTGTTCTTCTGAGCTTGCAGAGATACACCATGGTCCACCTCCATTTGAAACCCCGATGCAACATCTACCCAATGAAAATCTCTTAGACATTATATAGATACGGATGGGACTCTGCTAAATCTTCTAAGCACTGATGCAGCTCTGTCATCCTCTGAACACCCCAGGAAATTAATACTACCCTAGCCTCTTACAAATGAAACATGGTTCTCCCCATTTCAGACATGAAGCACCAAGACAATAAATGCATAAAATAATGTCTGCCACACACCTAGACTTTGAACCCAAACTGATGGTGTCCCAGATGAAAGTCTCTCCCCGGGTCAACAGTCTGGCTGAGGGAAAGAGTGCCCAAGAGCCGCATCCTGCACCTGCTGCTGAGCACCGTGCCATTAAGTACAGTACATCAGCTAGGGCTCCTCACAGGGGCAGCAAGGATTGCTGCAGCAGGTGAAAATAATCCTCTCCTGGAGCTCAGAACAACCGGAGTAATACCTATTATTCACTACACTAGAGTTGTTCAAGAGTAAAGGACCCAGAGGCCAAACCCATTAAAAACTTGGAAAATGGACAACAAAGGCCAGGGAAGTGCCATTTTCATTCACACTAAATATCACCAAGGAGTCTTAAATTCTTGGGTTTTATACATGCTGAAGAAACTTCGCAGATCTTGCACCCCCTTCCCCTTAGCAGAAGCACAATTTAAAGATATATTTGAGATTAAAAAGACCTCACCTTGATTTTTTTCATATATGTGTGTTAGGTGCTGAGTAACTTAAGCTCTCTCTTAACAAGTATCCTGTTTCCTCCAGCTAATCAGAGGCTTTCTGTGAGCACATTTGACTGACAGGTAATGGTATTACTTAAGAACTGAAACTTTTCACAGCAGGGTGCTGGCTTCTGTTTGAAGCCTTTCAAACAGGTTCACAGCTCTGCCACAGCATTTCTGCTTTCAGACATTTATGCTAGATAGCCTGACCTCATTTTACAGCAACCCGGTAGGTTTGGTACCCGTGCTCAGGGCTGACCTGTCTGGGTTTAAGCCATGACCCGTGACTGTTTCAGCTGGCATTGATGGGGGTCCATAGCCACTTGGATATTGTTTGCCTGGGAATAAGGCACTGTCTTCTGTGTCTTCCCCTCTCAAATAACCTTTTAGGAAAGAAGGACTCATCTGCCCTGAGCTGATGTTGCTGTGTTTCAGCTGCCGCATTGTGTGAGCTGCAGTGACCCGAATGTACCCAATTCCTGGGTTCAGCCAACAGGTTTTCTCAGCATGTTTCTTTTTCTGCTAGCTCTTTTCCTTCCCAAGACAGCTTAGGAGTTTTCTTAGGGCCAGGTTAGGAGTGAGAAGTGGGTAAGGGAATTGGAAGAGGACAGAGCAGCGTTGGCGTAGCCTTGTGGCAGAGCTTGGCAGGGGGAGCAGGGCAGAGCACTACAGTCTCTCAGTCCACCTTCTACCCTACTGTCTTCACAGCGGATTTGGGAAACTTTCCTGAAGGAGGTCAGAAAGTTTCTGCAGGAGACAGAAATGAAAATATTTATAAAGTTTACTTGAGTCAGATATACTTTCTTTCTCTTTCTCTCTCTCTCTTTTCTTAATGGAATCTGTTGCCTAAACATTTCCATGCTTTTGTGTCCAGTTCTAGTCTGCTCTTACTTGCAGGCAGCAATTTTGCTCAAGAGATTTATAGCAATAGGAAACAGAAGACAAAATTCTCATTGATGATTTCAGACAACAAAGGAAAAACTGAACAAGAAGGTAATTAAAGTAAAATCATGAAAGCTCTTCATTCTACAAGGTAAAAAAAGTGTCTCTAAGTCCCAGTTTAATTTTTCTTGTCATGTTGACTATCCAGCTCCAATGAATAGAGAAAACTTTCTAGTGTATCTCCCTTTGTGTACATATTTTTAATTCTTTTTCCTGCACTTACATTACAAAAGGTTGAGAAGTTGAACCCGGTTTGTGCACAAAGGAAGGGTGTTTGCTCTGCAGTTTGATGCCTATTAGGTTTTAAACTCATTTGAAATAATGAATTGCAATCTATTGTAATTAAATATAAAACATTAATTAACTGAGTATTATTAAAAAAGCAAACCAATAACAGTTTGCAAAGTTTATATTTCCTTTTACAGAAATTTCCCTACATATGAGAACACTGTCTTCTAACCCTTAAAGCCTCCAAGCCAATCACAAAAGGCATTTTTCAGTTTCAGATGTGAGAATTGCATTCCTTTATGTAATGTAATATTATATTATTTGAAGTGTAGAATTATTGTATGAAGAGCTTATGCAAGACTTCTACCAGTAAAAACCATATTTCTCTCATTGCAGGTATTTTTCTACACATCAGTTCCAGCAAAATGAAGCATATAAGCAGTATGATTGAATTACTGGAATACACAGAATATACATCACTTGATAATCTGGGTCTGAAAAGCCACACCACAGACTATCATCTCAAGCACTCTGGCACCAAGAAGATTCTTTCTTACAGCAAAATTTCCAGCCAGGAGGAAGTAGATGAATTTATTAAATGTTTCTCAGATTTTACTTCTTAAGATTTAACGGATTCTCTCCCACATGGCACTTTGAAGGGCAGTTGATGAAATTTACTTTGGGGCAGAAAGTACTTGTCTCTGGGAGACCTTAATGAATGTAAAGGCTTCTTCAGTTTGGAGAAGCACAACATTGCCCGGGATAGTTGTATGGTAGCAGATGATTATCGAGGCAAAACAGCATCTTGGCTGCATGCCTTTTCCCTTCTCTACCAACCTCCCCTTGCATGGAACCTGCTTGATATAACATATCACTGAGCTACAGCATGTGCCTGCCAGGATCCAGCACCCAAGGGTATGAACCCAGGTGCAATTGCTCTTTCCTCTTGCACTCACACTAAAGGCAGCCAGTTTCCCAGTGCCCCAAAGCAAATACAAACATCCCTTAAAACTCAGTAATGGCTGGGCTTTTGAAAGGAAAAATTTGTGAAGGAAAAGTGTTTGCTTGTAGGCTCTGAGGGGAGCGAGAACAAACAATGGCTCTGCTGTACAATGAGGATTTGCCTTGCAGGAACTTCTAAATGCCACTGTTTCACCAGCAATGCAAATATTTTCTGCAATTTGTGTCAAGCCAGGGATTGTTAAAGTAGATATTTGTATGAAGACACATGAGAGCACACCCTGCAAAAGTATATAGTCACCTGTCCTGGTTTTGTCTGGGATAGAGTTAATTTTCTTCTTAGTAGCTGGCATAGTGCTGTGTTTTGGATTTAGTAGGAGAAGAATGTTGATAACACACTGATGTTTTAGTTGTTGCTGAGTACTGCTTATGCTAGTCAAGGACTTTTCAGCTTCCCATGCTCTGCCAGGTGCACAAGAAACTGGGAGGGAGCACAGCCAGGATAGTTGATCCAAACTGCCCAAAAGGCTATTCCATACCATATGACATCATGCTCAGTATATAAACTGGGGGGGTTGGCCGGGGAGCAGCGATCGCTGCTCGGGAACTGTGTGGGTATCGGTCGGCGGGTGGTGAGCAATTGCATTGTGCATCACTTGCTTTGTATATTATTATTGTTATTATCATTCTTATATTGTTATTATTATCATTACTATTTTACTTTATTTCAGTTATTAAACTGTTCTTATCTCACCCCAGGAGTGTTTCTCACTCTTACTCCTCCGATTCTCTCCCCCATCCCATCGGCGTAGGGGGAGTGAGCGAGCGGCTGCGTGGTGCTGAGTTGCTGGCTGGGGCTAAACCACGACATCACCATAGCCTCCACCTTGCTCAAAGGACAGCATCAGCAGTACTCTACTGATCTGTACCCAGAATTATGTCATTTACTCCCTCCTAAGGAAGGGTTTTGCAGGTTTTCCTCCCTGCGTTAGTGCTATTTCTGCAACATGGATCAGGAATAAAGCCGAAGGTCAGCAGTCTCTTTAGCCCATTGCCTCCAAACTTCTCAAGAGCCACTGTCAGGAAAAGACAGATAGGTTCAGGCTTATGTCTTTAGCTCCCTCTCCTCCTAAGTGGAGGAGAGTGTTTGCATGGGTTTTGTGTAGCTATCCTTAACCAAACCCCAGTGTTCAACCTGGTTAATCCTCAGAACTTCTCTGTGCACATAAAATCCAAACAGCCATCTTTCCCAATATTTTACTGTCTTCTCTGTTTGCATAACCCCTGTGAGGTTTGCAGGCTGCATCTAGTTCCCTCAGGGAGGTGGCAAAATCACAGCAAATCAAGCTCTTTGCTCTATAATTTCCCAAAGATCAAAGTTTAGTTATCATTAGAATGTAAATGTCACAATATTATGAAACTGGTGCATGAGGACAGAACATATCTTCCTCTTTGAAAGTGTTTCTACGTGATGTGACATTTTGGTAACATTTGAAGTTTTTTTCTCCTTAATGATCTTTCTCAGGTTTTTTGGCCAGTATAAGTATGCTACTCCCACCTGCTAAAATAACATTTAAAATAAAGTCTTTTCTTTTTCGAACTGGGTCCAACATCCACCTTGTTATTTTATTCAGTCTGTTTTTCAAGGCAAGAAAAAAGGGGATGAGTTCATGAATATTAAGAAAGCATGGCTCCTCATCTGTTTGTAAATACTCTCAAATTATCAATATACCACAGCAAGAGTTGGGTTGCTGGAGTGTATGGGAACAGGGGATCCACTTAAAGAAAAACAAGAAGAAAAAATCCAATAAAATAGTTATTCCTTTGAACAAGAAATTTATTTATCTTAAACTTGCCCCTGTGAATCCATTACAACTACAGAAATGACAGTCCATAAAGTATCTCAGCTTGTCCAAGTACACAAACAGCTGATGATCCTGAAACAGTACAATTTCTTGGGCTTTGCTTCAGAACTCAGCCCTAGATTGTATCAGAAGTTACTGTTTTCTAAAGCTCCTCTATAGGCAAATTGCATGCTGTATACCATATCTTGATACAAAATGTAATATCAGAGAACAGCAGCTAGCAATCTGAACTGTCATCAAGGAAATTTTACCAAAGCTACAATCCCCAGCAGCCATTCTCAATGTCAGGATTTTTCTAATTTTTTCAAGCCCATCAGGGCAATCTAGTTCAGCTGAGATGTTTCAGGAGACAACAGAAAGCAGTTTTCACTAATTTAAGTACCAGGGTGGTTTAGTGGCAATTCTTTTCCAGAAATGGCCAGAGCAGAAACAGAAATGTTTCAAAGTGGTCTTCACTAGTCTGCTTCCCTTGTGTTGGCATAATTCACTGTTTCGAACCCTCTACTAACCAAAATCCTATCTGAAGCGCAGAGTGAGGCATGTGTGCAAACTTTAGTTGTTTTCATTCAAGAGATGGGAGGTAAGGGGGAAAAGCCCCAAATCTTTAGGTTTATTCTCTCTCCATTTGACCGAAAGAGTATTGCTTTTGTGAGGTGCTTGAATCCTGACCTGTATACATCACCTCCAGCATGAGATGTAGCACGTTATCAGCTCATGTTTGTCTCTTCCTTCTCCAATAAGTCAATTAAACCAACAGGACCCAGGTTTCCAAAGACGTATTACATAGTGCGCTGACTGCAGGAACCATGTAGTGATTACATCAGGTAACGCCGGTACATTGGACGATTACTTAAACCCAGCAGCCTGGAAACATTCATCCTCCCACCAGCCCAGTTTAATAAATGATGGAGCTAGTCAGTTCAGCCTCAGGTAAGCATTTATCTGGGGCCCTGGAGAGGTTGGGCAGCCCGTGCTGGGCAGAGGCTGGGCTGTGGACCTGCGTCCCGCCTGCCAGCCCCTTTGTGGTGTCACAGGTGAGACTCCAAAGCAGAGCTCTCGTTTAGTATGGCCTTTGGGTGTCCAGGGAGAGGCAGGATCAGCTCCTACTGCTTCCTAGCATCCCCAGACAGACATGACCCTGTGATCTTTTAAAAAGTATGGATACATGCTTAAGTGTGTGTATGTAGTACTGGCAATTATACTTAACTGGAGCACCTCAGCCCAAGAAAGACTGCTAAAGGAACACATTAATACCTCTGAAGTTAAGTATTTTAAAACTATAAATAATCCCTGTAAGCAAGTTATGCTCTTTGTTCTCAGCTAGTAAAAATGTGACATACAAAGTATGCATCTCATGACAATTGGAAAAAAAAAAAAAGAAAAAAAACCAAGCAAAAAGTCCCCACATCAGTAAGATTCACTAAAACCTTCTACGCTCACAAATATCTCTTTTCCAAGAAAGCAGGATCATGCTTGGGATTGAAAACTATTCCAAACACTTTTGAAATTCATTAAATTCATGTTGATTATTTTAATCTAGTGCACTTTTCCAGCCATAATAAATATGAAGGCAAAGGTGGAGAAGGTCAGTGCAGGAAAATAACCTTAGGTGTCAGGAATTTCTGGCTGATGGTCTTTTTCTATAAGCATTAAAAACCACATGTATTTTAAATTATACCTTTTTGAAAATCAAAATTTGCAAGACTGCTGAATCTTGAAGGCTTCAGTGGGGATATCCTTGCAGGGTCATGATTCAGAACAAAACTCTTGAGGAGGTACAGCTTTTTTTTTTTTTTTTTTCTTTTAACATTGCCACGTAGAGGCTCCTGCAATATTCTATAGCTGTGAAAACAAAGCATCTGGAAGCTGATACAAATTAGCAGAGGACGAGGTGCTTACAGGTCATCCTCTTCATGCACAGTGTCTGGGATTGCATGCATAGTAATCAGAGTATTGCTGTAGCCATGGTAGTCTGGGCATATAGGAGAGATCAGGTTTGTGGAGATTGGTAATAATTTTTCTTAGATCAACAGCAACATTTTAGTGCCTTGTCAGACATCATGAGGGGCAAGTTTTCTTTTCGCCAGTCGTGCCACCTGATCTAGCCCCTACATGCTAGGGAGAAGGTAAATAACGTAAAAATAACATAATAAGTGTTATAAAGTTATAAAATAACATGAAGCGTTTTCCCTGCACCTCTGTTGACTGTATTACTCCCAACAGACATTTTCTAGACATACATGAAGATGTGAGTGTGGTCCAAAAAGGGCAGAGTCTAAGGACATTTGAGAGGGAGAACCCAGGACAGGGAGACAAGTTACACAGCCTGGTATGAAAATCAACAAGATTAGCAACAAAAAGCAATGCCCTGGATGTAAGATCATTGAAAACTTAAAATTGACAGAGAAATCCCAGCTCGACTGAAATCAGTAGCATAACTTCACTGACTTCAGAAGAACCAATACGTTCCTTGGGATAAGTAGAAGGCACCTCACTGAACTCAGGCTGGTCAAATTGTATTTGAAAGACTGTGCATTACGTTATGTTTACTGCCACTTAGAAATAGGCACGATATTGCTCTACAGCGCAAGCTCCCTATAGCAAGTGCAACAGAGTGTGAATTAGAGGGTGACTGAGGTAAATGTCAAGGCATCGCATGTTGGTAAATTCTGCCCTGTTTTAATACCGAAATCTTTAATCAGAGTGTTAGTGGCCATTAAAGAGAAATTTATTACAGAGTTGTTCTTGTAAGAAAGAAAACAAGTCCAGACTATATTTTATTGCAGATTTTGGCTTGGACATCTTAAGGAATATTTGCATTCTTAACTAGCTAAGGGGTTTTTTTTTGTTCATTATATCACAGCCAGAATTGTACCCTGTAACAACTCTGATAAGTTTTGGAAAGAAAAGAAAGATTCAAATGCAGTTTTAACTTGGCTTGCCTTTTTTTTTTTTTTTTCACTTTTTGTTTGCCTTTTTTTTTTTAAAATGATTTTTCAGATTCTGCTCACATTTCTGATCTTTTTTCCTGTGTAGATATCAGCTTACACCATCATATCATTGTTACTGTGCAGCAGGCAACTTAAGTAAAGTCTAGTTTTCAGCCTCTGTTGTTATAAATGAAATTATGTTTTAATATGACTAAATCGGTGTGGAAAGGTAGGAATATTGCCTGTTATTGCAATGCAGTAATACATTGCGTATGGAAACCTAAGTGATAAAAAGCTTAATTAACTGTGATTTATATTGATCTGTATGATCATAAAATCACCAGAGTTTGGAACAACCTAATTTGTTTTTAATAAGTGTTGCCTGAAAGACTAGTAATTACAGTCATAAACCAATTACTGAATTAAAGCATAATAAATTTAAAACCAAAAGCAGTCACAATATATTTCATTAGGAATCCCACTAAGTCAAAACAGAGGTTAATTTATGTTTATATGACACTGAAACTGCGGTAGCACCTGTGACAGGTGAATTTTCAAGTCTTTTCCCACTGTAAACTTATGTTCTTAAGGTTTCCAGAAATATTTTTGTTTTAGCTTAACAGTTGCAAGCATGGTCCCAAAGCTGTCCTGTTGATTTAAGTGGACAATGTTAATATTTTTTCTGTGCTTTGTGGGGGTAAGAAATCCTGAGCAGACCCAGAAGTTGGTAGGTTGTGGTGAGTCCACAGTTGAAGAACTCTGGAGAGTTTGTGCTCTTGGCAAACTCAACAGTTATTGACTGCTTATGAGTTAGACAGGTAAGAGGCAAAAAAATTAATTTCACTCTTTCAAGTCAAATAAAGTTCAGCAGGAAAAAGCCAACATGCAGAGGTCAGGCTGTCTGAGAGATGATGGGATCCAGAGTAACTGGACACTTGTACACAAATAACACTAGGTTTTGTCTCCCTCATGCTGAAAATAACTTTTTTTCCTTAACATTTTTTTAGACAGAGAGAGAGAGTTCCTAGAGAACCTCAGAGGAAGTTAAAAATGGGATGGCAAAAAGACAGTGAAGACACAACTGTGTTAATATTTCCACTATGACAACACTTTGTGGTGTAGTAGAGAGTACCTAACATCTCCTAAAACTTGTGCTCCAGGCACCATGACATTAGGGCTTCATTTCTGAGGGAAATGAACGGAAAAGGGAGCTATAAGGAGAAAGTAACTATTCCATTTGGTGAAAGGTGACTGTTGAAGACCCTAGCTTTCTTTAAGTGATCTCTGGAGATGACATTGGGGGTTAAAGATGCAACAGTTCCCACAAATGTACCACTAGGGTCCTCCACAAAAATTTGAAAGGGACTTATAACTTACTGATAGAGAAACTTGTAAAAGGGTATTAGTAATAGATCATGAATCTTAAGAATGGCAATTGTTCAAGAACTTCGAAGAACCATTTGGGTTTTTCAACACATAAAAGAATTAACAAAATCTGAAGATAGAGCAAAATGATTTTGGTTCCACCAGAGCAAGCAAAGAGCCTGACGAATGCCACAGACTCTAACACAGCAAGGTGTGTTGGCAGAATGATGTCCAGTGATGTTAACCGTCACCTAATCCAAGGCCATGCATATTTGAGGGAGGCCTTGAGTAACACATAGTTGGGTACTCAGTCAGGTGTAAATACTGAGGAAAAAGTGGTTCCTACTAAGGACTGTTCAATGGAAACATGTGCTCAACACACAGACATGGAGAAATTTTGGCTGAGCTTTAACACCATCTCTTGACTACAGGTGACCCAGTGTAGCCGCTCACATCACCACTCTCCAACCCCATTCTGTCACCATGATCTAGGTTAGCCTTAACACTCTGAACAATGTGTTTTTCTGTTGTTTTGGGACTTATTGGTTTTTTAACGTGGATCACTGTGACTGAAGTGGGCTAGGGAGAGATGGCATGTGGCAGTGTGCTGACAGATCTGGTGACACTCTGCCTCACCAATGGCAGGAAGGGGGAAGAAACTGTGGTAAGGCTGCCAGGGGTGACTTGCTTCAGACATGTCCTGTAAAGCTTGACCATTGCTCCAGCATGTACAAAGACGGCACAAAGACAAGAAAATATCATTGTCATAGAATGGTTTAGGTTGGAAAAGACCTTTAAGATCATCCAGTCCAACCATTAACCTATGGGGTTAATGGGGACTCAGGGAAAAAAGGAGAGTCTACCGCCTTTGGAAGAAGGGGCGGGCAACTCAGGAGGTGTACAGGGATATTGTTAGGTCATGCAGGGAGGAAATTAGAAAAGCAAAAGCCCAGCAAGAAGTTAATCTGGCGAATGTTGTAAAAGATAATAAAAAAATGCTTTTATAAGTACATCAGCAATAAAAGGAGAGCCAAGGAGGATCTCCATCCTTTGCTGGATGTGAGGGGGGGAACATTGTCACCGAGGACAAGGAAAAGGCTGAGGTATTTAACGCTTTCTTTGCCTCTGTGTTTAACAGCCAGACCGGTCATCCCCAGGGTACTCAGGCCCCTGAGCTAGAGGATAGGGATGGGGACCAGAATGGAGCCCTCATAGTCCAGGAGGAAGCAGTTAATGACCTGCTATGCCACCTGGATGCTCACAAGTCTATGGGGCCAGATGGGATCCACCTAAGAGTACTGAGGGAGCTGGCGGAGGAGCTTTCCAAGCCACTTTCCATCATCTATCAGCAGTCCTGGTTAACAGCGGAGGTCCCTGATGACTGGAGGCTTGCCAACGTGACAAGAAGGGCCGGAAGGAGGACCCGGGGAACTACAGGCCTGTCAGCCTGACCTCGGTGCCGGGGAAGATTATGGAGAGGTTCATATTGAGTGAACTCAACAGGCAAGTGCAGGTCAACCAGGGGATCAGGCCCAGCCAGCATGGGTTTATGAAAGGCAGGTCCTGCTTGACCAACCTGATCTCCTTTTATGACCTGGTGACCCGCCTGGTAGATGGTGGGAAAGGCTGTGGACTTTAGCAAAGCTTTTGACACCGCCTCCCATAATATTCTCCTTGGGAAGCTGGCAGCTCATGGCTTGGACAGGCGTAGTCTTCACTGGGTAAAAAGCTGGTTGGGTGGCCGAGCCCAGAGAGTTGTGGTAAATGGAGTTAAGTCCAGTTGGCAGCCAGTCATGAGCGGTGTTCCCCAGGGCTCTGTTTTGGGGCCAGCCTTGTTTAATATCTTTATCGATGATCTGGATGAGGGGATTGAGTGCACCCTCAGTAAGTTTGCAGATGACACCAAGTTGGTTGGGAGTGTCGATCTGCTGGAGGGTAGGATGGCCCTGCAGAGGGACCTGGACAGGCTGGACCGATGGGCCGAGGCCAACTGTATGAGGCTGAACAAGGCCAAGTGCCGGGTCCTGCACTTGGGTCACAACAACCCCATGCACTGCTACAGGCTTGGGGAAGAGTGGCTGGAAAGCTGCCTGGTGGAAAAGGACCTGCGGGTGTTGGTAGACAGCCAGCTGAACATGAGCCAGCAGTGTGCCCAGGTGGCCAAGAAGGCCAACAGCATCCTGGCTCATATCAGGAATAGTGTGGCCAGCAGGAGCAGGGAGGTGATTGTGCCCCTGTACTTGGCACTGGTGAGGCCGCACCTGGAATACTGTGTCCAGTTTTGGGCCCCTCAATACAAGAAAGACATTGAGGTGCTGGAGCGTGTCCAGAGAAGGGCAACAAAGCTGGTGAAGGGTCTGGAGCACAGGCCTTATGAGGAGCGGCTGAGGGAACTGGGGTTGTTTAGCCTAGAGAAGAGGAGGCTGAGGGGAGACCTTATCGCTCTCTACAACTACCTGAAAGGAGGTTGTAGTGAGGTGGGTGTTGGTCTCTTCTCCCAAGCAGTTAGCAATAGGATGAGAGGAAATGGCCTCAATCTGCACCAAGGGAGGTTTAGGCTGGAAATTAGAGAAATTCCTTCACGGAAAGGGTAGTCAAGCATTGGAACAGGCTGCCCAGAGAGGTGGTGGAGTCACCATCCGTGGAGGCGTTCAAAAAACGGGTAGATGTGGCACTCTGGGACATGGTTTAGTCTAGTCTACCCTTGATTGGTTTAGTGTGGATTTGGTAGTGTAGGTTAATGGTTGGACTGGATGATCTTAAAGGTCTTTTCCAACCTAAATGATTCTATGATTCTAACACTACCAAGTCCACCGCTAAACGAATTATGGGTTGAGTAATAATTAATTTCATGTTTCCTGGCTTGGTGGCTGGATTATTTTTTAATGAAAGTAAAACTAGAATAGAATCATTAAGCTTGGAAAGGTTAGAAAACATCATACACATTGACAGTGTATGCACAGATAACAGACCTTCTCATTTTGACTATGCTAGTCAGTTCTGCTAGCACTCGCTGGAGCAGGTAGGATGAAAAACTGTTCATCTGAGGGCTGTTTAGTTTGCCCAAGAAAAAGTTAAGGGCAGACACAATCATGGTGTGTGCACCTGCAGTGAGAAAAACTGTGGTAGTGAGCTCTTCAGCCTTGCAAAGAAATGTACAGCAGTACCTCGGGGCTGCTGTTTGAAGCTGGACAAATTCAGACTGGAAAGGAGATTACAATTTATCTAAGCAGGGGGTTATTAACCACTGAAATGATTTAGTAGATGCTGTTGTGGGTTCTCCATCACTGCCTTTGTTCAAATCAAAATAGGATTTCTCAACTGAAATACAGTCTGTAATTTGAAGGGGAATTAATTCATGCCTGGTTATAATTGATGTTATGGAGAAAGTCAGACAAAACAATTGAAGTGATCTCATCTGGCCTAAAAATCGATGAGTCTATTTAAAAGGAAAAAAAAAAAAGCCCAACATAACAAAACTCACTCAGGAGGAATGAATTTCTGGAGATTGTATTTCACAATGGCATACCACTTTCCACTAATGCAAATTCGTACCTGGGCTGATAGTGCTGCATTTCTCAGAAGCACTGTTTAAGGAGGCAAACTACTCTTTAAAGGAAGTAGTTCTTGTAATTCTTGGGTGAAATCAGAGCCTTGGTGGCAGATATGACAGGAGTTTCATTTCTACAGGGGGTCAGAACTTTATCTGCTTTTGCCTCCTTTCACAGCCATGAGCATGCCTCATTCTGCAGGATTTTACAGAAGGATACACGGGATTTTCTGCTTTGCAAGTTGTGGTATTTCTTTTGGAAATGAAAAAAACCCAACATACGCTGGCTGAGCAGTTGGCTTTGATCTGATGATTTCTCGAAGTCAGGGATTAGATGAACAGAGAATTGTCACTGATGTTTCTCAGCTACAGAGGGTTGCAGTTACATCAGTGCAGCATCCTCAGCAATAATCATTTGGTGTTTTTTATAGCCTATCACTGAGAAAGACTCAAAATCAAAGTGAAAATGCAGAGTACATGCAAAGAATCACTGCTACCAGCCCAGAATTTAACTACTGATGGAAAGGAATATGATGAGTTTTTAATACAATGAAAGAAAATAAATTAAGTGAAAGAGACAATGGATAAAGTTTCCAAAGCAAAGGAGACAACAATCCTCTTTATAGCAAAGTTGCACTATGCTTACTGTGCAGAAGTGGTCAGAAAAATATTGGGACCTCAGCAACACAAAGCCTGCTGCGTTTTGGTACACTGATACGTTATCTCAGTGCACATACTGAATTATCAAAGACATTTTGCTCAGTATCCAAGCATTCCAAAGAAGTCTCCTGTTCCAATCCTGACCAGAGCTGGCTGCCAAGCTGAAATGCAGCATTTTGATGCTCACGTTCACATTTCAAGGTGGCACTTTGTTTGAGAAGGCAGTCAATCCAATCCCACCCCTCAGTTGTTGCCAACCTGCAGTGAGCTGTTCTGCAATCCAACGCTTAACTTGTAAAAAGAAAAACCAGTAGCCTCCCTTTATTTATAGTTTTCAGTGGTTTACATGTGACAAACATGTACATATTTTACAATGTGTGGTATGAGGATGGACCCATTTTTTGTAGTGTGAGCACTCCTGGAGAGCCAAAGAAAAGGAGAGCACTGGCACAGGTTGCCCAGAGAGGTAGTGGAGGCCCCATCCCTGGCAACATTGAAGGTCAGGTTGGACGGGGCTCTGAGCAACCTGATCTGGTTAAAGCTGTCCCTGCTCACTGCAGGGGGGTTGGGCTGGATGGCCTCTAAAGGTCCCTTCCAACACAAAGCATTCTATGATTCTGTGATTCTATGAGAGGGCAAATAGTTACCTTTCCTAATTATTTTCCAGAGTCTCTATTCCTACATTTTACTACAGAGAACACATCTCTAGGTTTTGCAGATTTTTCTTGGAAAGAACTGAAAAAAGGAGGGGTTGTAACTGCTGTAAATGCCTGCTTGAGCTTACAGATTAGCCTGAAACAACAGCTGCCAGCTGTGCCGACAAAAGCAACCCCGCCTCAGGAAAGAGTCCTCTCCAGAAAAGATTGAGATCTCAAAATTCAGTTTCCAAAGAATTTTGAAAGCTCCCACAGAGTAGAAAACACCAGCATTTGTGCTGCTGAAGAGCAGGGCCTCAGAGCACAGCATTTTCCATCGAGACAACCTAACCACGGGACACGTTGATTCTGATGACCATGAATTCTCCAGGCCCCAAAGAGCTGCCCATTTTAGGTACAAGCCCCTTCCTTCATGGCAGATGTGAAATGGTACATCAGGGGCTACCAGCTTCTTCACTGTCCATCACCGACTGTGATATCATATTGTGATACAACACTTTCATGCTTTGCAAAGTGTATACTCTTACAGGCAAAGTAAACAATTTGTCGTGGTGCAAGGGTTGCCAAGACAGAGTGAAACACATATTCCTAAAGATGACAGGACATAACCACACACTGTGGTGCCAGGAAAGACAACCATGCAAGTTGCTTATGTTTTCTGAAGGAGAACCATCTTTGGGAAGCAGGGCAAAGAGAAGTTGGTAAAGAAGCAGCCATCTTAAATCAGCAACTTGGACAAAACCCCTACTTATTTTAAAGATGGAGCTAACTCCACTTGTGAGCAGCAACCCCTGAGTGGTGGGCTGGGACAGCAGGGGGGTGGGCTGCAGGCAGCGGCAGGGCCCTTCTACCCTTGGTTCCTTAGAAATGACAAATCCCTGGAAGCAGACATTTACTGCTCTTTCATGACTCACTTGTCAATCAAATTCTTTGCTAGAAATAATGCAGAAGTGTTTCAACTGAATTACTTTATTTGGGGTTCCTCTAACTTGAAGGTAGCTTTTTTTATTTCCCCCGTTACACAGAAAATTTTCTCAACGGCAGTTCTATTATGCACTTTTGAAAAATAAACAGGGCTCAAAATGAGTTATTTCTTATGGGAAACCAGTCTGTTTGGAACACATTATACATTCCATTTACTAATCAGAATCTTCTGATAATTTTTACTGTGCATTGCAAATGCAGGCAGTCTGTGTTACATCTGCAGTGCTCAGATAGGCTGGAACTGCTCCAAACTGCTTCTCAAAAATTTATTTCTAAAATTTCCTATACATTCACTGTTCCTTCATCCTGGTCACTAATGCATATGCATTCAATAACTACATGCATATCAATATTGTCGGAGAGTTACATGTACCATAGTGTTAACAAATAATAGACTGTCTTTCAAAGTACATAGAAACTGTTGCCTAAAGAAATAAATGCTTCAGCCTGAGGAAACTCAAAGACTAAAAATATCAAGGAAGAAAGATAAATGGCCTCAGCTTACAGTAAAAAAAAGAAATGAGAAAAACTCAAATTTTAGTGATATACTTCATGAAATAGTTTCAAAAGGCTGGTCATAAATAAGGTAGAGACCCAGGCTGTTGTTGGAAAAATTTCAAGGATGAGCCAAACTGGCAAACAGCTGCAGCTCTGATTTCTGGTTTCACCACTCAACATCAGAATGATGAGGCCCAGGAGACAGGATCTTCAGCTCCTGAGTAGGTCACATGAAAGCATGTGTCTGGGAAAGAAATAGCAGTGGTGAAGCATAGGGGAAATACGGAGGTAAGAAGCATTGCTCTGCAGAAGTGTACCTTCCTGCAGCATGGTGGGAAGGGGCACGTGAGGACGCAGCTCAGCCAAGGAGCTCCTGAATGTGCCATTTCCCCCCACACCTACTAAATCGCTGTAGAAATGCTGCTTATTTGCAGCAGCAGTAATGTTTGAGGTGCCATGCAGGGCAGGACTGAAAAAAGTAGTGATTTGTTTTCAGCAGAAGCTCTGAGGGAGCCTGGGATTAGCATCCCATTCAAAGAGGCCAGTAATTCCTTTCCAAAACATTTAAAGGAGGCAGCTCCTGCCTCCACTATTGCCTCCCCCAGAGGGGTGGTTTCTGAAGGGAACTGGCTGAGGATAATTTCCTGGACTCCTGGACCTTTCGTATCACTCTCATCTCTGCTGTGTTTCGCTGCTGAGAGTACAAAGACCTCCAGTATTCTTATCTTGGCATTACCCACTTAGGGGAATGAGAGAAGCATTACAAATGAGTCTGTAGGAATGTATTGTGAGAGTGGCAATAAAAACTAAAAAGCCGGCGCTGGGGACCATGGCCAGTCAGATCTTTTGGGAGCACTGAGGGATGAAAATGTTCAACATCCCTGCTCTGAAAAGCGTGTTGATTTAAACACAGCAACTAGCTCTGCTTCTGTAGACTGTTCCTGAGGAAGACCTCATGGTTGGACCGTCATGGCTAATGTTATTTTCAGATCACAGTTCTGCTCCCCCTTCTGTTCTCCTGCAGACCATGTGCTAAAGCAGCAGTCTGTCCCCTCGCTGTCCCCCGCACCAGTCAGGACACGAGCAGGATACGCTAACATCAAGGTCACTCTAAAAATTCATGCTCCTTCTCTCTTGCTTCCTTGTTTCATGGTTTTATAGACAGCTAGTCAAACACTTATTTTTGGAACCTAAGAACTTACTCGTAGCTGTTGGGAAAGACACAGGTGCAAAAGCCAGCATCAGTCAGGAAACGCTTCTGTATGTTTTGCTTTTAATCAGTTTTTTTCTGAAGATGTTCAACTTATTCATAACCCAGCTATCAACCCCATATTTTTATCTACATGACCTGCTATCATCTGGCACAGGGAAGAAAAGTGCCGGATGTCAATAGCTGTCAGGTGTTCATATTGAACTATTTCTCTGGCTTAAAATAATATTAAACAAGTAAAACAAACTGCCACCACTCACAAACACATTAAGCCAATGGGTTAGATTTCCTGTGTATAAATATGAGGCTATAAATGATTCTTAAAAAATGCTGAATTAAAATTATAATTAATTGCCTAGGTTTGGCTGGTGGCGTGGCTTTATAGAGTCCCTCCTTCCAGCACACCCAGCCTTCCCCATGCCGGGCATGTCAGGCTGTATCGCAGAAGGGGCTGATGCAGCTGCAGGACTTTATTGCAACTTAAGTCACACAGGCTCTCTCCTTCAGTCAGCCAGTCGGACTTCTGACTTTTGCCCAGTATCTACTGAATCCGAGTGCTCTGCCATGATTTCAACCATGTGAAATGCCATTTTTTATTCAGCGAAACACATGGTCAGGAAACGCCTTTCCATACACTTTCAACACATTCCACAATTTCACAGCCTTACACATCTGTTCACTCAGCAGCCCCCTGAGAACCCGGCGTGTCCCTGAGCATCAGCTCTGCATGGCACTTGCGTGGGAATAAGCCCATTAGAAAAATCTCTAATTCCACACCACAACTGCATTTGTGTATTAAATCATACACATCCCCAAGACCAGACAGTGCAGGAGCAACCTGCCCATGGTGGGGGAATTTGCCAGGACAGGGCCCTGAAGTGCTCCCCTTGCTCCCTCTTCCATAGCAGAGTTGGGAATAGGACAACCGTGGGAGAAGTGTACGCCTTTCAACGGTGACCTCCAAGGAGCAGGGTCTGCCCTGAACATTTCAGAAATGGTGCCTTGAATAAATAACCTCCCATAAAGATTTTTGATATCACAGCTGACTACTTTGCATTTTATTACTTAACCGTGGTTTGTGGTAGGGTTGAGTTTGTTTCAAAATAGCACCTGTTGTACATTGCTCCTGAAACACCTCATTGGTGTTTAAAGATGAGTGAAAGAAGCACCCCTGAGGCTTGACAGGAATAGTCATGATGGCTCATTAGTTCCCAGTTTTTTCATAAGCTGGTCGTTAGCAGGCCAGTAAAAATTCAGAGAACATGTTATAACACATGCTACCTATGTATAAAGAGAAACACACTGAGCTGGGCAGGTAGGTCCTGACCTTCTTCTGATACCAGTGCTCGTATTTTGCACTTCACCAAACCTCCTCTTTGCCTTATCTCACAGATCTACATCCTGTAGAAAAAATATTTTTAATTAAGATAGTTCAGTGCAGAACATTATACAATTCTTCTGGGGGTAAACACAGCAAAAGTAATTGAAAAATTAGTGATAGCCTAGATGCAACACATGCAGCTGCATGCGTGGGCAGCACCTTCTAGGAGACTGTCTGGCGGCCCAGATGGTCCTCGTCAGGGGCCTGAACAGTGCCACTGCAGAGGAATACGGTACAGGGACAAATTTCTTGGCCCAGTGAGCAGAAGGAGCTCACGGGGAATTTCAGCACACCTAGCTAGACCCAGGGTGGTTTCTTCTTCCACACCAAAGGATGAGACGGTGACCTTGCAGCTGCTTTCTTGTGTTTAGATCAGGGCTGTGCCCTCTGGCACCCTTATCAACTAGGTATCAAGGCTCTGAAACAGCCTCCTTGGGTGACTGATGTTATTAGACACCATTTTGGCTACCATGGGACACACCTGCAAGCCAGGAAGATAAATAAGGTCAGAGAAAACGCTGGCTTTTTGCCCTCTGAACCAAGCCAGCCTGATGGCCCAGGCAAATAGCGCTGCAAACAGTGGGTGCTCCAGCCATGCTGCTGTGGGTCTGCCTGAAAGCAAGAAGGGATATCTGAACACCTGCAGGAGGTTTCACTGCTCCCAGGGCTACTACCTGTGGTGCCTGGAGGGATTTCCCCCTTGTGCTGCTTGGGGAGACTGAAGAATGTGTGAGGAAGCAGTAGAAAACTAATGCACGAGATTTACAATAGGGAAAAAAGCCCGCCCCCAAATAGGACAAAATATTAAGCCCTGACAGTGGGTGAAATCCTGCCCACCCCACTCAAAATCTGTGGTAGAATTCCCATTGGCTTCAGTGGGGCCAGAATTTGGGTATCAGTTTTTTCATGGTCTTCCCAGATGAAGCACCCAGCCATATTTTAAAGTTTCCTCATGCCACTGTGGGGAAACCCTGTAAGGTCTTATTAGCTGCTTTAGCTCTGTTTCACTGTATGGCATTTTGGGTGGGAAAAACCCCCAACCCTGCAATTTCATTGGGAAACAACATCAAAAAAAAAAAAAAAAGTTAACAATATGACTTCTTTCCTGCTTTCTACCTCCTGAATTAAATATCAGAGCGCATTCTGATATGAAGCTCCTGTTTTCACTTGGTCTGTAGGAGAGGGTTTGAAAGACCTCTTTTATTGAACGTGCTAGAAACAAAACCATGGGAAATTGAAAGCATTGACAGCTCTTTGTTCAGAGTCCTTCAACGCAAAAGAAAATTCAGCAGATGGACTCAAACCCATAAGCTCACAGAAAGCATTTTTCAGATGGGATGAGTGAGTTTGGTGCCAGATACGTGTAAGCTGGTATGCTCCAAGATATGCAAAATACGGTTAAAGAAAATCAAGCCTTTTCCAAAACCTAATGCTATAATTTTCATGCAGTCAGACACATTAACTGAACCTGTGCTTCCAAGCCTTACTTGCAGGCCAACATTAATAAATAAGACTATGTTAATTTTCTGTTGTCCTCCCAATCTATTTAAAAAAAAGAACAAAACCACCATCCCCAAAAACTTTAGTAAAATGAAGTTCACGTTCAGCTAAGCACCCTTTTATCCTACTCCTTAAGCCACTCCAAATCACTGTCAGTACATTTCTGAATGCTCTGTGCTGAAAGTAGCAAAGCTTTTACAGTTCAGAATGGCAAGACTGACTTCATAAAAGATTAATATATGTGAAAAGCAGGTCATTTATTAAAAGGTCTTTTAAAAGCTTCATTTCTTAAAAAGCAAAACTATCTACCCACCTCCACATCTCATCTGAAAGCAGTTACATACACAGCTGTTCTCCAAATTTCAGACCTGCTCTTTTTTTTCCTTTCATTTTTTAAGATATGAATATGAATAGCAGGTATTTATTGAAACAGTGGCATGCTTCACCATATGCCTTCCGCTTGCACACACTAATTTATCCCGTCTCCCATATGAGCACAGAGATACCCTTTTCCAGTACACAGGGTTGAGGTGTCAGACCCTCAAACCCCCCAGCTGAGGATTTTAGCTTGCAAACCTGCTCTTCTCTTACCACAGCTGGAAGCCTCCTGCAATAGCCAGGTGAGGACAGACCTTGTCTCCCCTGGATCTTCCACTGCCCTCTTGTTTTACGATAGTCTTTTCAGGTAGCGCTCTTCGGCCGGCTGCCTGGGAACTGAGCAGGCACTGCAAGTGGTCTGGATGCCACAGGTGTAAGGCGCACAGGTACCATGACACCAAATGGCAGAAGGCAAAATGGTAACTATTGCTTGGATAGCAGGCCTGTATCACTCTTTTCACTGGAAATTGTGCCACCTTTGCACGCCATGGTCCTCAAGCCAGCGTTTTGTATAGAGCTAAAGAAGTAGCAAGGGTATGCACTGAGTGAGATACAGCAGAGAAAGAAATGGAGGCAATTTTGGACCCCAAGGTGGATATTTCAAGATATGTTCGGCATCTTGTTCTTCCTAAATGTTTTCAATCACTACTACTTCCTGAAGAACGACTCTTGCTGAAGAACATCTTGCCGGCAAATTGCATGGCGCACTGGAAAATTAAAAAATAATCCATTAAATAGGCCACTATCTGTTCAGGACATGGCAGCTCGACTGCAGTCACAGAATTACTCTCTTGGAAACAGGCTGCCATGAATATGGGGGTTGTAAAAGACAGGACAAGTTGTGGGAAGGTTGCTTTGGGATTCAGGGGCATTAACATAACTGAAGGATGAGGCTGCTTAAGAAGAGGCTAAGCAAGGAGAAGATGATGACGTTGGTCATACCCTTCAGAGAAGAGAAGATGAAAATGCCGGACAAGACAAGGAAGGAACATACAGAAAGGAAGAATGGAAGCTGGGAAAACTCAGAGAAGGCAAGACACCAAGAAGGTGGAGAAGACTTGCAGTGCCAAAAGCAGGAAACAATAATAGCACAGATACCAGCACAGATACTAGCACTCTCTTACTCTTGTCATAAGATCATCACGAAAATTACTTTAAATTTAGAAGAATGACATTTAAGAGACTACAGTTTTTGTTATATAATTGATTGTTTTTCATGAAAACTACAAAAAAAAAAGTCACCACTTATTACTGAGTTTTGATGGGCAGCCACAACCAAATTCTTAAGTGATCAAATATAAAATGTGCTTGAAGGCTGTTCATACCTACTAGGGCAAGACAGGTGGTGTGGTGTAGGTGTCACTTCATTGCACCGCACCCCAAATGGACAACACATCTGAGTATTTTAGCAACAACATACCGACTGTAACAAATGCTAGGACAAAGCTATTGATCAACACTTGGGCTTCCAGGGAGAAAAATAAAAGGTCTTCATGGGTTAATACTTCTGACTCAAATTTACTTATTTAGAGCTTCACTTAACAGATGCCATCATCAGGAGATAAAAGTCCTTACACTGAGCAGACAATTTTAATGGCCTTTCCCATTAAGCTATGGGTAATATATTTCAAAGGGCAGACTATTGGAGTCTTGCTGCTGACAGCAAGGAATGTCAGATGAATTCAGAATATCAGTGAACATCTAAGCCTTGGTAACAAGGATTTTAATATAGAGTTATATTACAATTCAGGACAAAACACCTTGACCAATTTATTCTCTGGTACAGCACAAAGGGACCTTACACTATATCTGCATTTATATTCATTGCCAAAATAGGCAATGGACCCTTACTGTTCATGGGAACAAAGCTCCAGATGCTCTTATATTCTAAGCCGAATGGGCTCAGCTACTGGTGTGGCACCATTAATCACATAAAACATGAGTTTTATAGCTTTGGAAAACTGGCACCTCCCAGATTTATTGGTTTGCCTTATTGCTTAATAAAAAGTTTCTTATGAACAAGTCAGCTCTGAATATAACGTACTAAACATTATCTTCCCATAATCAATAGGTGTTGGGAAGACTGTTTTTAAGGTTTAGCTCCTTTCCTGTTCTCCCACAGACTGAAATTATTCAGCTCTGTACTGCAGAGCTCCATTAAGCACTTTGTTTTTCATTGAATGACTGGAATCAAACGCGTATGGCCTCCATGGATGGATAAACTGCTGTAAAAAGAGATAAGTCAGCAATACTGATTGGCTCTGTTGTCTGAGCGTGTCTTTTGATTTTTGAATTTCTGCCAAAAGCATCATCATTCTGTGTTTACCCTTCAAAAGCCCTCGGTCACTCAGATGGTGCCTATGCTCGCAGCACAGCGCTCTCCCTTGCAGAAACAGAATTCTGAAAAAAGAAAATGTCACTACTCGTATTTGTTGAATGTAAATTTGTGGCACAGATCCTACATATCTCTTCTTTCACAACATTGTTACTATATAATATGAAGTGATTAAAAGAGCAGTTTTGCTTTGCTGGCCATTAGAGAAATGGTTTATCTCTGTGCAAAGCTGTACATAGATTTCAAAGTGTACTTTGTCACTGTTTTCCTTTCCCTCCCCAGCAAGTCAAAATAACAGAACCACGAAAAACATCTGTGGTGGTTTCTTTTTTTTTTTTTCTCTGTGTGTGCGTGAGTGTGAATTTACACCGACTACTGAAAACATACTGCGTTGTTGTTCACTTCTGCGCCAGGATTGTCAGCGCTGGGCTCAGGAGTGGCTTCCACAGGATGCCACAGACCGGCATCTCCCTCAAGAGCTGCTGCTGCAACAAGAGCTGTTGTTTAACCATTGATGTTTGCTGTGCGCTTTGCACCTGAGTAAATGCCTGCTGGAGGCAGCAGGAACAAGACCAGAATGGGTCCCTGATGAGGCATTTGAGTTGGTTACAACTCTCTGCAAATTCAATGTTTGGCACTCAGGAATCTCCTAAGGCAGAGACAAACAATGGACCCTCTCGACATGTCTGCAAAGGCAAAATAGTTATTCCCATTTGAAAACAAAAACAGATCTGATGCCAACCATGTGGCTTTTATGCAAACATACAGGTAACAGCAAGACTATAAATAAATAAATAAATAATACCTGTATAAACTGTAATAAAGTGACAAACAAAGGCAATTGTTTGTCTGCTTGTTCAAAGCCTTGTGGACATTTTGCAATCTTGTGATTTCTATTACTGCAACCTCACCAGAGTTGCAAGTTCAGTTGACTGTGAAGGCCTGGGTCCTGTAAAATCTTATTCATGTGCATATTGCAAGAAGCAGCGGTAGTGGAGTCAGAGCCTGTGCTGTGTCAAAGGTGGTGCTTAAGACTTCGGGTAAGGAAATGCTCTCTTACAGATAGCTCACAAGCCTAAACCCCTTGTGGCATTAAAAGGAAATGAATTTGATTTCTCAAGAGCTTACGGCTTCCTAACAAACCTTGGGAAAAAAAGTTCAGAACACTAGCATATGCTTGAATCCATTTTCTAGTTATAAAGGCTTCTTTATTACTGTTTTTGGCTGACAACAGTTGAGATAGCATGTTTATCATCATTCTTAAAACACTTGAGAGAGAACAATGTGAGTGCATTTTTATTTCGGTTTTAACTTCTTTATTTCATTGCTGTACAGCTGCATTACACTTGGCTTTAATCCCTTAAGCATTATTTTCCTTGGCAAAATAGTCACTGTACTGAGTAGAACTTACTATTGGAAAAATATGCTGGAAAAACCAGTGTGATGTCAATGCCAGCTGAAACCCATGGAGCTTAAAATGTCACAAATGTGCCTGTAGCTGAAATACACAGATCCTCATTTTTTTTTGACCGAACTAGGAATGCTGTAAGTCTTAGGTTGTGAAGCCAACTGTAAAAACCATAGAGTAGCCTCCTGAAACTGAATGTGTGCTTTTTTTCTCCCCACGAACAATCATTTGGAAAACAATTATATAAAACTTGATGTAGGATAATTCCACAGGCAACAAATGACCGCGTGGCTCCGCTTCTAGGCTTGCCTGCATTAACTGTGGCTATCAGTAAGAAGTTGGGCTACAGGCTTCTTAGAGAAAAGATAGAACCCGACTTTGTAAAACATCTTTAATATTCAAATATATAAATAAGCACTACTGAAGAATAATTCAGAAGACTGCGGTGATTCATTATGAACAGATGCTATAAACGGGAACAGTAACATTGCTAGGTAAGGAAGAAGCAAGCTATTTTAGGAGTCTTGAAAATCTCTTCTAGTTCTTCAGACAGATCATGCTGCTATAGTTACTTTATAAAAAATTATATTCTGAAAAGCACTTTAGTAAAAGAAACCTTTTACCAGAACTATTATTTAACCAAGACCACCTACAGCACTAAAACACACTGCAATTGAGTTCCCGATATAGTTTTAAGAATGGGAGGGGTAAAAAAAAGAACAAAAAACCTACCATACCTGCACCAGGAGCTATTTATTAGCATAACACTCTTCCTTTTAAAGATTTCGTAACAACTGAAGTATATACAAAGTCTTACAGCATTTACACAATAAAAAAGTTTCCTATTAGCTGATGGAGTATAAGGTAGTGCTGCAATTTACTTCAAAGCATGTATACAATAATAATGAAGCAGACCACTGTACTTTCAACTTCTCCGCTACCACACCACCACTGTCAGTTGAAATGACAGTTAATTAAACCACTGGGAAGACACAGATTGTCAAAAGATTTGTAACACGTTGACCTGCAGCACTAACCATCATAAGGAGGAAAAAAAAAAAAAAAAAAAAAAGAAAAGCTACATACTGTCATGTTTCTACACTTCCCTAGAGCTGTAACAAACTTTCACAGCCTTAGATATAACATAAGCAAGACAACATAATCACAATTTTTCAGATATAGTTCATCTACTGAGTGTATTTACTTCAGAATAGGAGGCTTTATATTGATATGGCTGTGTGTTTCCATTTTTGTTCATTAACTGTTCAAATAGGTCTACAAAAAAAATTAAAAGACAGCATGGAGTTTGTAGTCACAATGTGTTTGACTAATAAAGGCATTCAATATCAGCTATAGGATCTAATCATTCCTGTCAAAAGTTTAAGACCAGGAATCCTTGAGTAAAAACCAAACCCGCAAAATCCCGCACTATAATGTTTTCATCTGTTGATTCCAACCTTCTTTAAGCTTTTCCAACAGGGTAAAACAAAATCATTAAAATGCTTACACCAACCCAAATGCAAGACTCATTTAGTTTATGAGAGGTCAAGTAGATTCACTAGACTACTTCTGCTGTGAAACTGAGGGAGCTTCCCTAGAAAAAAGAAACAAGTAGGGATATAAACAAGTAGGGATATATAGTTTAACAACGATACATAATTTAAGAACGTAACATTCTTTGCCTTTTAGAAACAGTTTTACATTTGCCAATAATGCACTTTCTACAAGAGATAAGGCTGCTTTGCCTATCGTCGTATGCCTAAACCTCTTATTTTGGCCAATTTTGCTTTTCTTCCCCCCCAAAGGGATTCTGTTTCAACTTAGAAGCTAGTAACATCAGTTGACAATATCTGTATTAAGACAAAAAGTGACATATAAAATCCACAAGGTACCACATAAATACCAAAGAAGTCATATAACCTTTCCATGTAAACACTTTGATTATACTGAAGCCCTAATTAGATTCTTGTCTTAAACTTTTGGCAGATAATGTGTATGCTCAGCCAGGCTTTGTAGTTAGTTATTGTTCAAGTGGAAGCCAGGTCAGCTCACATGTTGACAGGCATGCAACTTGGAAACATTGCACAACAAGCAACACAAAGAGATTTGAGAAGTGTACAAGACTTCAAGTAGACTTCACAACCCTTCACAACTGAATATTCACAGACAAAGATACAGTCCTTGCTTTTTCTGTGGTGGATTTTCTCTCACACATGGGACACTTTCTGTGACTCTCTAGCTTGCTTGATGCTATATAACCACTTGATGATTCTGGCATTCCTTTCAATGGCAGAAATGCCGTATGGCACACGGTCATTGGCACTGTCATCATTTCTAAGGTCACTGTTGCTGTCCTGAGACTGTTCACAGTCTGAGCTAATCATGCTTGCACTGCGAAAGTTGAGGGATATAATATCAGAGTTAGCCCTTGCAAAGTTTTCCATCCCAAGGTTTTCAAGCTCTTCAGGATCCAGTCCGCAGTAGTTAAAGAATCGCTCAACATCTGCATCGACACGAAAGTATCTGTCGCTTAAGTCTGATTTTGATCGCTGTAGGGAGGGTCTTCTACTAACTCCGCATCCAGACTCAACTGCCTCAATCTCTGGGGATTTCAGGGTGGTGATGGCAGCGATTTTGGGTTTTGGAGGCAGAGGTGGGGCTGAACTACTGCAGGGTATTGCTTTTAAGGGCTTTGCACTAGTTACTTTCCTAATGTCTGAGGAGCTGTGAGAGACATGCAAGAAAGTCTCTGCCGACTGATCTAGGAGCCTTCTGCTGACGTTGGAGCTGCTCTCCTGCGGGCTGCTACGGCCCTGCGTGGGGTAAACCTTCAAAGATTCGGCGAACGAGTGTCGGTTCAGCTCCGTCGAATCAGCTCTGTGGGGCGGCCAGTTTCGGGGACCGTGCTTATACCCTGAACCCGAGCTGGAGCCTTCGGAGCTGTTGATGATGTTCTTCAAAATCTCGAGTTTCAGATTTTCTCTCTGGACACCGCTCTCGGTCTTCGTGTTGTTGCTGAAGACTTTCAAGGTGGGGCTCCCCAGTGCTCGCTTGGCCACAGGACAGACCGGTGGCTTTGCCAGCACTGCCGGCTTCACAGGCTCCTGCTTGGCATTGATGACCTCCTGGCTCTTGACGTATTTTGCCTTGTCGGCTTCTAGCCTCTCCACCGCGCTCAGTCTTTTTGGATTAGGCTCCGCCTGCCTGCGAAAATAGTCGGGTCCTTTGTTCAGGATGCGGAGAGGAACGGCGGACGTGAAAGTGACGGCAGGGCTGACCGGCTTCACCATGCTACCTGTCGGTAGTGTTTCTGTAGGCATGTTTGGTGGTCTTTCCCCCGCAGCCGTTTTGGATTCTTCTCTGGGATCTCCTAAATGCACGGTGCAGAAACATGTACATTAAGCACAATGAATAGCCGATGAATCCTGGGATCTGAGCGTTAGCAGCAGCACCTCATCTCACAGCTCATTAAATAACACTGCGTTTCTCTTTTAAAGGCAGCCTTTGTAGGGCAAGGCCACCCGCCACAAGTCCGTATTAGTCTGCTCCGCCGACTCCTTTCTTCTCGCTGAAAGATGCGGGAGTCTCGCCGTTCCCTTTGTGCTCTGCTACCGGCAGCGATCTGAAATGCAGAATAACCAACCACACGTTAGCGAGAGCGCCTGACATCAGAGCGATAGCAACAGCCGCCTCCCGGCCCTCCTCTCCCACCGCCGGACGGGATGTAGCCGCCGGCGCCGGCGCAGGGGAGGCGGCACTCGGGGCGCCGAGGCCCCCCTCTTGCTCTGCACCCCTGTGCATCTTATGAGAGACATGGTGCTCGTTGCTTACAGTCTAAGCTTGGATTTAGAAAATTACACTGGAAAAGAAACAAATAAAAAAAATTAAACCCCGCCATGATACAGCCATGTATTTCTGGAGGGAAAAAGGGAAGCAAAATGTGTCAATTCAGAGACTTTGACCCATCTATCTCCTGAAGATTAATGAAAGAGCACTTTCAAACTAATATCTTTGGCTTTGATTAGTTGATTTGCGTACACATTTTATCTCTAAACCCCAAACATTCTTCTCCTTATAGGCAACATACTCTGTAAATCTAAGAAATGAAGCATATTTTCCTTTTTTTATGAAATGCTCCAGAAAACAATCTGGTTTAAAAAGCAGAGAGCAGAGACATGTAGCATTTTAAGTATAATGCACATGCTTCATCGTTAATCTAATATAAAATCAACAATTAAAAAGTGGGACATCTTGCTAAAGCCACCTATTGCAGTTCAAAGTCTGTTTGAACGTTAGTCCCCAAAGCACCGGTGCTCCAGCAGTAAAATAAGGATTTCCAGGTTCTCATGATCACCTTACAGGCTTAACAGAACAACAAAAAAAGGCTTTGTTTTTTGAGGAAAGATTTTGGGAGCATGCAAAAACATTCTGACTGGGTTTGAAAGAAAATAACTTGTCTTCACATTTGGATATAATTTTTCAAGTTTTCTACCATGCACTAAGGGCAAATGAAGTTTACCCTCATCTAAATTATTTTAAGATCCTATCACTTAGTATTGTCACAACAGTCTAAAATCCAACACCACAGATGATGTTACAAGTGCTGTAACAATTTTTCCCACATGAGGCACTGAAGGGCACTTATCACGGAACCTAGTTTTGAAGCAGTGATTTAGCTAATGGGTCTCACTTGTTTTATTACTGCCCCATTAATCTATACTGCCCTTTTTAATATCCCATTTCTGTTATCACTGTGGTCTTCAGGGAGAGAAAAAAAAGCAGCTGCTACTTCTTCACTCATGGAAGGAACTCAGAGCAAAATCCTTCCCAGGGATGACCTGCTTTTGTGTGTACTGCCATGCTGTGCGTGCTCATCTATCAACAGCCAACTTACTAATAGAGGGTGTGCCATCAGTATATTGTTTAGACCAAAAAAAACACATAAAAAATTTAAATTCCAGCTAAAGATACGTTAACAGCAAAAAAAAAAAAAAACCAACATCAAGTACTGATTCCCAGAAATACATGATATAGATATTGAATATTCTCTCTAAATCATCCAAGGTCAAAGCAAGCAAATAAAATATATAAATGCTATAATGAGATTATAGGAAAAAGCTGAGCTTTCTCCTGAAGGATCACTGTCACAAGCATTCTTCAAACACAAACTAACATATTTAGGTGGGTGATAAACCAGACATGCATTCAGTGCAATTGAAAGGGTAGTGAAATGTTAATTAAGCCTCCCTTTCAATGTTGTTTTATAAATCCTAGTGCTAACTCTTCAGCAGTTTGACTTCCTGAATTTTAAATAAGTCTTTCTGAAAGAGAAAAAGCTCACTTTCCTCATTTGAATCAACATATTTATTGGTACTATTTTGAAATTAAGTATCAAATTTCCAAATACGCTGAAGGCGATTCCAACACACCTCTGCACACACGCATTTCTCTTCCATACACACAAATCAAATCGTTCCACGTCACCAGCTCAGAGCTTGATGGCTAAGTGCTTGTAAAAATACCCCATTGGTGTGTGTATTTGATACATGTGTGCAGAAATCAAATGTATGCGAGAGCAGGGGTCTTGTCAGGAGATAAAAAAAATCCCCAAAACAACCAAAACCCCAATTCTCTGTACTAAACAACACCGTCACCCAACTGAGTTAATACCACTTGAATAAGCAAGACCACAACCTCCATTTCTTCCTTGGCCATTGTCATTAAAGGCCACCATGCTCCTGTCCCAGAGGACAGCTGCCAACTCCATTCTCCGCCCGGCGAGTGGCTCCACACACCACTATGGATCAGAGCTGTGGGAACCAAGGCATTGGACCCGAGGCTGCTTTTGGAAGTCTTTCCCCAGCACTTAACAACTTCCTCACTCAGGACAGCCCTGATCAATGCCAGCAAACATTGCTTAGGAGGCTAAGCATCCACGTTGGCTTGAACACCACACTTAAAAGGAAAAAAGAAGGAGGGAAAAAAAGAAATCTCAGTGTGCATGCATGTTCATCCGAGAGAACAAGAGTGCTTGTTTGCAAGCACATATGGGGCCAAGTGCCCTGAAGTCAATGGAACTATGCTGTGACTGGCAATGAGCTTCAGGCATGCCTAGAAAGAAAAACAAAGACCTGGTGAAGAGCCAGGGCAGAAACGTCCACCCGGGCCAGCACAGGGAGCCGGGGGAGTAACGGCCAGGTGGTTACGTGGCCAGACATGGAGGCTTTGTACCTGTGGGGCTGCTGGTATAAATTATGGTACATGCAGCTACAAAAAAGGATCAACTAAGGCTCTGTGTGTTGTTTAAATTACCCCATTTCACCGAGGTGCTGCATTTAAATATCACAGGAAAGTTTATTCAGTACTCGTATCTCAAAGAGCTAAAAATTATTAACCAGAAACTGTTAGAAAAGAAAGTGGGATGAAAGAGAGGTGGATGAATGTAAAGTGCTAGTGAAACAACTTCTCCTGCCTGTTCTGGTGATGGCTGCAGCCTAATTCTGCTGCTAGCAGCCTCTCTGCTGTCCACAGGCACCTGAAACGCAGCAGTGACACTAGAGAGCCTTGCTACTTACTAATTTCATCGGTAATGAAAAAGGCTGAGCAGCAGCGGTACAGCATAGTCTCAGGAAGACAAAATTGTGCCACTTAGTTTCCAGTTGTGAAAATCATCATTGCAGCAACAGGGGTATAGAAATGGCTTTCTTATGGCTTAAAACTCCAAAGAAACTCACTGCTTAGGCATTTGAATTTCCTGTTCTGTACAGCTCTCGTACCAGTTTCGCACTGCAGAAATTCAAAGGCAAATCGCTTTTCTGCACCCGCTCCAGGAAATCTGTGATATATACTTAGGGACCTAGGAGAGGTTCCTTTTACTCTGTTGACACCCAAATGTCTACCAGTAGGTGTAATTCTTCTATGGAGTGAATTGTGTTTTTCAGGACTTGCTCCGGATTTCCACTATTGCTCTTCCTTATAACAACTGCTAGACTTAAGAGATTATCTGAAGAAAAACAAAGCTAAAAACTTACGCACACGTTCAAACACAGTTCATTTCAATACGATGCATACGTTAAAAAAACCTTTCTTAAAGTTCTTACTGAGCTCGTCTAACACCCAGCAACTGTTGCAGACCTGCTGAGTAGAATACAAAACATAGAAAGGGCTAGAGGGGTTTTGGTTTTTTAAAGCTGTATTTTCAGCCAGACACTTCGATTCAGGATTCCTTTGTGACAGAGGCAGAGATCCAAAGCACATATTCATTCTAGGCATCGTGCTGTAATCACTCTTAGGTTTGTAACGTTTGTCAGATATTCACATTGAAATAACAGATGCACATCTGCATGATTTAGGGGAACACAATACAGCCTAGAGCAGCAATAGCTATACAACTAACACTAACTACAGATAAATCCTCTATAAAATATTCTTTGCTTGATTTAAAGCCAAGACAGTAGGAGGAGATAAACTATGCAGAAACTTTGGAATTACAGTTCCATATATTCTAAATATGCAGGTTTTTTGAAATTTAAAAGAAATTTATGAACTGGCCTCATTCTGGCAAGTATTTATTTCTAATGCTATTATTAATACAATGTTATTGTACAATACTCAAGTTTATTTTTTCTCTCATACCTAAAGCTGCATTCTAAACAGAGACTGAATGACGTTAACTGACAGCAAACAATGTACTTCCCTCCCTGGTTCCGTGTTGCCCTGTAAGCTCCTACACCTTGGCCAATCTGCAGCCAGTCTTTGCTTAAAAGTATCCACAGAAGAGCACTACATATTTGAACAGTATTCCAGTTGCAACAAAGCAGCAAAAAAACCCAGTGAAAATGCGGCCCAAATGAAATTAATGGAATTTCTGCTCTTGACTTCATCAAGGACACAGCTTCACCTGACAAAGCTACAATGAAGCTCATGCTCTTAATTCATCCCTCTGGGACAGCGGATGAAGGGATTGTATAGGAGGTAGGATGAAGCACAGTGGATAAATATAACAAAGGCTGACAGCCTTTACTCTGCTTTCCTTGATATTTAAAGGCCTGTGTCAATTTTATTTTCCAGGTGATAAAATATAACTACCACTACCTCAAGATGCACCATAAACATCCCATAAATTCCAGCATAAGTAATCAACAAGTGATCCCAAAAGGACTCCAAGAGATCACAAAACAAAATCTGCCTAGGAACACAGGACACAGATGGAAAATGTCAGGCTCTGCTAACAACTAGGTGCACTTTAGAGCTGCAGGTCCCATTATGAAGATGCTGCTTTGTTCATAGAACCATAGAATCATTTAGGTTGGAAAAGACCTTTAAGATCATCCAGTCCAACCATTAACCTAACACTACCAAGTCCACCACTAAAACAATTAAGGGTAGAGTAGCAATTTCATGTTTCCTGGCTTGGTGGCTGGGTTATTTTTAATGAAAGTAAAAACTAGGAATCATTAAGATTGGAAAGGACCTCTAAGATCATCAGCTCAACCATCAACCCAACACCACCATGCCCACTAAACCATGTCCCAAAGTGCCACGTCTACACATTTTTTGAACACCTCCAGGGATGGTGATTCCACCACCTCTCTGGGCAGCCTGTTCCAACGCTTGACTACCCCTTCCGTGAAGAAATTTTTCCTAATATCCAACCTAAACCTCCCCTGGCGCAGCTTGAGCCCATTTCCTCTCGTCCTATCGCTAACTACTTGGGAGAAGAGACCAACACCCACCTCACTACAACCTCCTTTCAGGTAGTTGTAGAGAGCGAGAAGGTCTCCCCTCAGCCTCCTCTTCTCTAGGCTAAACAACCCCAGTTCCCTCAGCCGCTCCTCATAAGGCCTGTGCTCCAGACCTTTCACCAGCTTTGTTGCCCTGCTTTGGACATGCTCCAGCACCTCAATGTCTTTCTTGTATTGAGGGGCCCAAACTGGACACAGTATTCCAGGTGCGGCCTCACCAGTGCCAAGTACAGGGGGACAATCACCTCCCTGCTCCTGCTGGCCACACTATTCCTGAGACAAGCCAGGATGCTGTTGGCCTTCTTGGCCACCTGGGCACACTGCTGGGTCATCTTCAGCCGGCTGCCTACCAACACCCCCAGGTCCACCAACACTCCTGCGGCCAGGCAGCTTTCCAGCCACTCTTCCCCAAACTTGTAGCATTGCATGGGGTTGTTGTGACCCAAGTGCAGGACCCAGCACTTGGCCTTGTTGAACCTCATACAGTTGGCCTTGGCCCATCGATCCAGCCTCTTAATAGTCCCTGCAAAGCCTATAGATGAGGGCTTCACTGGGAATGACTTGCTACAGGTTTATGCACTAAGTTATAGTAATGTGTATGTCTAAAACTGCTATAAGTTCTTCTGTGGATAACTGTCATTATAAACCTCACATATTTATATTACTAAGTTTAAAAATACAGGCTAAGCCTAAATAAACTAGACTTAAATTGACATAAGATAGTCCACACCCAGAATGGCAGCAGTATTTCATTTCTGAAACTGATTTTAGATAAACATGTGTATGGTCTCACATCATATTAACTGTCAAGATAAAGCATGAGGAGATGGAATAATCTTTCAGATCTACCATGACTCAAAATACTAACAAAAGTGCTGATTTGCAACTCTGCTGTCCTCCTAAAATGTGAAACAGTGAACAGTAAGTGAAGAGCAATATCTGTTCAAATAGACATTTAAGCCTTCAAAAGGTCATAAAAAATGTGAACTACAGTGACCTAAAACCAACAGTGGCAGAGTTATGTAGATGTGGGAAATCTCCACCAAGTGGGAAGGTAACAGCTTTTGCAAAGGTGGCCACTTTTTACTGCTGATGTATTACTTCCAATCAAAAAACCCAAAGTACAACTAGCATTAACTTTGTAATAACTTGCATAGATGAATGTACAATGGGCTGATATGTTTATGCTAATTCTGCTTTGCTCTTACATCACACTCAAAGACTTTTAAGATAAAGTTCTCCATAAACAAAACTGCCACCACTCAGCACTCTTTCTATTTCATTGTGCAGTTGAAATGATGAGGTTTAAAGCAGGATGCTGCCATAACCAGAAATATTAACACTGTTATGGGGAAATAGCTTCTGGAAAATCCACGGAGGTACAAATGACTGGAAAGCAGGAAAGCAACTTAGCAGCTATACTTACACACTACCCCTATAATGTATGCTTAGCGCTCACTGGGAGCTGGATAGAGATGCCTCTTTGAAAGAAAAATCTTCAGAAAGTATTTTGCTTCTTTTTAGTTCTGAAATCCGGCACTGTTACATTTTCTACCCAGTAGCAATAATCCACTTCGAGCGATACTTCCTTCTCTGTAAATACTGCCCTATAGATTGCTCCCAAACATGAAAACTCTGGTTTCTTTCAAAAGGCACAGACAGCTGCACAAATGCACAAGAAAGCTCAGAAAAGAAATTTCTCTTTCTTCCAACCTAGATAGTAAAAAAAAAAAAAAGTTGTCTTATTATTTAGAGCAATATTATATGCTGTGTTTGTAAAAGCTGTAATGGAAATCAATTCTGTTTTCTTTGGACCCCTGTGTTGATTACACTGTATTGCAATCTTTAGAATAATTTCAGTCTCCCATTTAAACAAAAAAGCCAGGAAAGGGCCTAAAAAAGCATAGTAAGCAATGTGATTTTTTATTACATTTGTAGCTCTAGCTTTATGTGAATACTTCCATTTCAACATGCATTCTATGAGAATGATTCTCTAAACATTTTGCAAAGCTTTAGGAAACACATTAACTTCTCATTCATCAGCCACTGTCAATGGTCTCAAGACCAAACTACTTTTAACCTTTTAATTCTGCATCTCTCTGTAACCATCAAGTTTAAATTTATAGCCGCCTCCCTAAAACAAGACGACAATTCCCAATTTATCCTGTGGTATCCTGGGCCTACACAATTTCCCCAGGATCCTCTCTGCATTTTTAGAAATCAGCACAGCCCCCTTCTTCAATACAGGATACTTGGTCCTGGTGCTCTGTGACATTTCAGAGGTTCATCAGACCCCAAGACAGGTCCCTGCTGTGCCGGGTCCCAGCTGTTTGGTCCCTCGTCTCGGGGGAAAGGGGAATTCTCATTTCTCTGCTCCTTCACCACCTCCTCTTCAAACCATTTCCCCATTGCACCATCCCATTTTTGCAAGATGGAGTAACTCCTGCTGTGCTCTGGTTGAAGGAGCAGTGCTATCTGGACTACACTTTTCTTTGCCTCTCCTCTACTGATAGGAAAAGCTGGCACCTCATCTCCTTGCTCCTGGCAGCTGTCCTTCACAGCCATGCTTAGATTCAGCATCCTGGAAAACCACTTTTTTCCCTAGCAGTAACATTTTCAATGTGTTAAAAGAAAAAAAAAAATTGGGCAGCTTTATGTGTCATCACTGCTCACTGGGAGAAAACAGAGGGAGGCAGAACAACAAAATGGTTTTAGTTATAAAGCTCAGCAAAAATGTTTTAAATGGAACACTATTCATTTTAGTTCACATCTCAAATCCGTGGTAATACTTAACAAGTCCATTTTAAGAGTGAGATGTATTTTAAGCTACTCAAATCTTTACGGTAATAGGTTCAAGCAGAAATCATATGCATCAGTGAAGAAGGACATCAAAATCTATCTGCAAAAATGCAGAGAGACACCTGCAAAGCACCCTCCTTCTAGTATTACCACATAGATATGCTGATTTGCAGGATTTGCAGACTCCATACATCACCTGCGTGGCCCCTGGCCACAGGAAAGTCTGATCTTTAATCAGTAATCAGTAACTAGGCATCTGGTCAACAGCTCAGTAACTTCTGCAGCATGCCTCACCAAAAAAATTATTATCGTTAACTCAGGTACAGAACACAGCAATGTTTTCAAAATGCCAATTCTGGACTATTGAACACACTGAGGTAAATTAAACATACTCCTAAATCCTGTAAGTGTTTGAAAACTTGTATGAATGTTAAAGCAGTCTACTGCAGCATACTTATCATCACCAGTGCAACTATGGGGTCAGACTTGGTCTTACACTATGGAGTGAGCCCTAAAACATAAATCACCTCAGCTTAGAGGAACTTCTTCTGCACGTAAACTTGGAAATACTAAGAAATCAAGCTAGATTTAAATTGATAAAGTGAAAAGTATAGATTTGCAGAATGGAAGTTTATATTAAATGTGCAGTGTGCCTACCAACACGGCCCTTGTAGTCAGACTTGAGGACCCATGACCAGATGACTTTAGTAGGTTCACCACCTAGGTACTGCAGCAAGGCAACATGGCTTCCCTTTGAGATTTGGCAGCTCACTTCATGCAAACCTATAAAGGCAACGTCAAGCTGAGCAGTCAAAACTAATGAACACTGAAAGACACACACATAAAATGGCAGACTTGGTAGGGAAACAGAGTCTCTATGTTCACCCTTTAAGTGACAGCCGTAGCAGTGCTCATAAAATCTTGGGTAGCTGATGTTTAGGTTTATATCTCACCTTGCAGCACACATTCCTCTGCCAGTACTTTTTTGCTTGAACTAATAAATTGAGAATCACTTCTGAACTCTTCTGTCTGGGTACAACACCCCAGCTATGTCCTGAATACCAAACCAGGTCAAAACCTGGACACCTTCCCCACCTCCCATATTTGACTTCCATGGAAAGGAAATGTGAGAAATCTGGAAGGAACATCAGCACGCAGGACAGGAGGGATGTTCAGGGGAAAAGGCCCATGGGTATGCCCTGCACACCCATGCCACCCAGCACAGGTGCAGCCCTGTTGTTTCTACTAACAGGCATGTGCACAACTAAGCCTTATGGCTAATTCCCAAGCTGTAGAGGAACCAGGGATTTCTTTGCCCATCTTGCTCGTTCACACTGCCTTATCCAGCAGGTCCCTGCCAGCCCAAAAAATGCAGTCAGGGATGATTAGGATGACAAAGAAAACACCTTTTCCTCTGCTTGACTTGGAGTGCAGACTGGAAGCAGCCCTCCAGGGCAGATGCTTAAAGCACTAGGCTGTACCACATGTAGAGACAGATCCCTCTCCAGCACTTCTTTTCAAAGGTTTTTACTTTTAAAAAACAAATATTTGCAAGCTTTCTTTAAATTAAGGCAAGAGTAAAAAAGCCCACATAGGGTACTTGGTGAGGAAATCGGGTTACTGGCCCTGCTCGAGTCCAATTAAGTAATTTCTAGCAAGTAGGACATTTCAGCTGAAATAGGAAGACCCACTCAATATTCTGCCAACTGGGATCTTCCTCAGGAGGTGCAAACCTCGCCCCAATTCAGGGACTGGGGATTTGATCCAGTCTCCCATCTCTCAGAAGAGCGCAGTGCTCTGATCTTATGGACACAAATGGATACCTGCTGCCGCTGCCAGCTCATTTTTGTGGGAAAGGAAAAAATGTACCAGACTCTGTCATAAGAGGCCAAAAGCCCCAAAATCTCAAGTTGCCACGTTTAGACTCTTATTTATTGAGAAAAGGTTTCTAAAACTGTTTACAATGAAAAATATGTTAAAGGAACCTAGTATCATAGCTATAAACAGATTTTATTTGAGAAATAACAATAAACCCACAATGAAAATAGCTGCAGTTAGACATTCCCTTGCAGTTACTAACCCTGTGAAACTCCAGGAATGTTCAAATACATGAAGACCCAAAGTAAACAAATATAGCCTGGAAAAGAGAAATGATCCCAAGAATTTATGCTATGAAAAAACAGAAACCATAAAGAGCTATTATAAATGCAAAAAATATATCGCACTTAAAATTTCCTTTCATTTAGTCAGAGATTTAATTAGTAAGAGCAATTTTTTAAAAAACTTATTTTCAAAGTTTCAAAACAAAGCTTAATAGCATCTTTCTGAAGTTTCTTCCCTGTTATGAAAATCTATTTGAAAGAAATGGTGCACAAGTATACGGAATATTTCTTATAATACTTACCAAATTCTTACAAGCAAGAAACCAGAAAGTCACAGAGATTACATATATTTAAATCTTTTCCCTCTTATTTTCACAGCTTACTCTTATCTTGTTATATGGAAAATTCTTTTTAATAAACTCTATATACGAACACAACCATTTCATCTTTAGAAAGAAATATTAAAATATAGCCAATTAACATCTTTTACTAATATTAAGTGGTTAACCATTATCCTTGTTTCAGCTGGGATGGTGTTAATTTTCTTCTTAGTAGCTGGCATAGTGCTGTGTTTTGGATTTAGTAGGAGAAGAATGCTGATAACACGCTGATGTTTTAGTTGTTGCTAAGTACTGCTTATGCTAGTCAAGGACTTTTCAGCTTCCCATGCTCTGCCAGGTGCACAAGAAACTGGGAGGGGGCACAGCCAGGACAGCTGACCCAAACTGCCCAAAGGGCTATTCCATACCATATGATGTCATGCTCAGTATATAAACTGGGGGGGGGGTTGGCCGGGGAGCAGCGATCACTGCTTGGGGACTAGCTGGGCATTGGTCAGCGGGTGGTGAGCGGTTGCATTGTGCATCATTTGTTTTGTGTATTGTTTTATCATTATTATTATTATTATTATCATCCTCCTCTTGTTTTGCTGTCCTATTAAACTGTCTTTATCTCAACCCACGGGTTTTACTTCTTTTCCCCGATTCTCACCCCATCGCACCAGGGGGAGCGAGAAAGGTGAATGAGCGACTGCGTGGTACTTAGCTGCCGACTGGGGTTAAACCATGACAAAGCTACAAGACCACCTTTAACAGGCAGTACAGTAGGCACAATTAAAAAATGAGTACACTAAAACCAGTACCATTAGAAAAATGATAATGTTCAGCCAGTGGAGTACAATGGAGTGGCCTAATTCTGACAACTGAGGATTTTGAGCCACTCCTCTGTTCAGCTGTAGGGGTCTTGTTTGTCAAAACTCTTTGTATTAAACAGCCTTTTCTGTAACATGAGATATTATTGCAGTAAGGTCAGCATGGCTATTTAAAAATAATTTCTACACCATAACTGCCCCAAGTTAACTATTTCTAAGCATTGAAACTTTACATACATGAAATATTGCCCATTTATTTTTTCTTAAATAAACACACTGTGAAAGTTTTGACTATGTAAAAACAAATCAGGTCTTTTAAAAATAATAATAAAAACCCCAACAAAAACAAACCACACTGTGGTGTTCCAGGGCACTGCAACCTTCAGAGCAGTTCCATGAATGGTATCTTTTATTTTTGACTGGTACATTTATGCGTTTCTCTAGATAAGAGGACATTTTCCCATACCACAGGATAGTTCATTCCCCTTTTCTCCAGCCTCAAGTCTAAAGATACATGGTGTTAGAAGTCAGGAAAGAAAATGAAAGGAGTGCATAACACTATGTCTTGAAGACATGTCTGTATATTTAAGACTTCTTCAAGCAGGTGGTTAAAAATACCAATTTTGGCACTGGAACACAATATAATTTAGGTCTTCAGTGTTAGTATGATGTTGCAATCAATGATACAGCTGTATAACTCAACACAAGTACTACACTGTACGTCCATGGCTTGATTACATGTTTGCGTGTGTAACCCCTTAGACTATACCGGATGTATTTACTAGAGTTATTGAGGCGTTAGCTGTTAGAATACACTGAGTGTATTTTCTTCTTAATTGCTGCATTGGAAATATGTGCCCACAGAGTCCACATGTTAATACTACAGATCTTCACAAACGGTTCACAACCTATTTAACTGAAGATGAATATCCAGTTAGCTACTTGTTAATGAGCATCCAAACTTTTGTTTAATATCCAAGTTTGATGCCCAAAGTGTGTTTTCATATTACTGACATTTAATGTAATGACTCTTCACTAAAAAAACGTTCTTAGAAAGATGCTTTTAAAAAGTCAGACCGGGTTGTGCACTGAATGATTTTCACATATCTGAGGGCCCTGATAAAGTTATGATGATGATGATGATGGAAATTCTTCCTGGCAACAACTTTTAAGAAACCATAAAAACCTCACCGTCATAAAGAAAACAAAAGCTGTATTGAGTAGCCACTAGTGCATTTAAACAAGTGGAGAGGGAGGCAGTGCAGGGAGGGCTGAGGCATCCCAGCTCCAAGGGTGGGGGGTGGGGGGAACAAACTTGGAATTGGGGGTGTGGCAACAGACACAAGAAGAGCAAGGGTTAGCTCAGCTGGTTAGAACACGGTGCTAATAACACCAAGTTCACAGGTTTAATCCCTGCTTACTGCGGGGGGGGTTGGGCTCGATGATCTCTCAAGGTCCCTTCCAACCCAAAGCATTCTATGATTCTATGATTCTAAGAAATGGCAGGACACAGAGAGAGAGAGGAGAAATGCAATTACCAGAGAGGAAAAGGTGTTGGGAATAGAGAAGGGGGCACTGAACAGTGGGTTGGGAAGCAGAAATAGATTACAAGGACAAAGAGGGATTAGAGGAAAAAGGAAGGACACTTCAAGTGCTCTTCCTCATCTCCTTCCTCATAGCTCCTACATCCTGCAGAGAGAACAAAGAGGGATGGTGCAGTGGAGAAGCATACTATCCAGTGAAGCTCCTCCTGAATCAAAGCTCCTTCCAACCCAGGCCACTTTTGGGTTGCAGTCGAGAGATACATCCTCTCCTCTCACCTACAGCCTCCATGCCCAGGGCAGACTGTCCACCGAGCTGAGCAGGCTGGCGACGGAGGAGCTGGCACCAGGGTGGTTGGCAGGAGGAGATCACAGGAGGATACCAGCCTTGAAGCCCTGCACATATTCAAGAGGAAAACGAACAGTGGAGGAAATCCAGGCAACAAGAAACACCGGCCAGTCAATTGAACGAGTGCCGAGGTTTGCTGTATCCTCCTGAGTAAATCCAGTTCTTCCTTTTGGCATCGCTTCAGCTCACTTTCATGTGCTGTTTATGTGCCGAGGCACGCAATAGGCTTGTCCTTGGGGAGTCCTGAACTAGGCTTTTGACCCTACACTCACAAGTGCCTCAGAATATTGCTTAGAAAGATTGCTTAAATTATTTCTCTATTCCCATCCCCACTTACAGTATCAGACTACCTCACCATTGCTACATACCTGTTCTCCTCTCAGACCTGTGGTACACAGCCACATTAAATTGGTCCTCCCCCTCCTGTAAACAAAGCAAAATCTCCACACAGGGAATTAAATACAGGATTGAGAATGATTGCCCAAAGGAAGAAAGAAAATGTCCTCCAAACTCAGAAATTCGATACAAGTAACCCAAGCTGGCACCTACCTCTTTGCCCCAATACATTGTTACTTCTTTAGAGATGATTATCAGCAGGCGGATCTAGAGAAACTGAACTTGAATATCACAGAGCCAAGCCACCTAAGCCAGACAAATCATGAGATGCAGCAAACAAGGTGCCGAGCGAGCCTCAAGTGAGGACACATGGTGTCTACTTTTTTCATCCGCCCATGCCTGCTGCATAAAGGTAACCTCTCCCGGCCAGCCATCCTGACAGCACACCGTCCCCGTCACCGCTGGGGAACTGAGCCCCTCCAGCGAAGGAGATGTCCCTCAATTCACTGGCACCAGCTCATCACTGACCTGGACTGGTTTCAAGACATTCTCTAAAAACTAATAACGAGGGAAGGCTGGCTGTGTCACCGCAGCCAGGACCAAATGCTGCTTTCATCATAAATCATGGACACAATCTTTTCCGTTTTTAAAACAAGCAATATATCTCCAGCAAAACTACAGACCTCCTGGAGCATCTGTATGAACACCAAACGCTGAATTCCCTTTTTAAGAAGGCAGAAATAAATCCCATACAGCATGACATCAGGAAGGTAAAAACATGAAATGTGACTGTGAAATTAGTGTAGGTTAACTTGTGACCACAAAAACTAACACAGATCACTTACAAGGCTTTGAATGTTCCTGGTGTCAGTCCTTGGCACAGCCTAGACAGTTTTGCTGCCTTTAATTTCATATTACAACATATCTGGAATTTCAAGCTCCCAATCTCCTCAGCTGACAGAAATGGCTTCTGAGATAATTTCTACATTCTGGGAACAGATTTTTACCCTTAAATTAGCCATGCGTACTTTCAGACTTAACATTTTTTTCTTGAAATAAACCAGCAGCAATAATTGTTAATTTAAGACCCCACACGATGCAAATTTATGTTCTGGAGCCAAATATGGTGATTGGAAACAGATCCACATGAAACACCTTCTACTGAGTGGAACTAAAACTAAATATTAGTGAAACGTGTTGCTGATTTGATACATGATGCATCAGCCATTGATTACTGATTTTTTCTTTGCTACAGTGAAATACCAGAAGTGGCCTACTCATCTTTCAAGAACTCTACAACCATTGGTACAAAGTGCCACATATACAGCTCCTGTCCCCTCCTGCCCTCTTGGGTTTCCAGCTGGTTTCCTTGTACTTACCAAGGATGAAGCTACTTGATATATGACATTCTTTCCATTATTCCTGACACTGGATTTCCCCCTTTTGTTTAGGAGCTTTAAAGATGAATAAAAGATTTTAAACTTTAATGCTTATCTCCTGCTCAGACCTTGAAATCAGGCTCCGAGTGTTGTGGATGGACTCAGAGCTTTCTTCTGGTTTGAGTGCATTGGTAATAACCAGATAAAGAACGGAAAGCTCTGGAGGACTAAGGCTAGAAGCACTTGCTTGCACTGAAGGTATCTGTTATAAAAAGTTAACACAATCTACTGAATGGAAAGACTGTAACCAAACTACAGGTTGGGAATAAAGGATGGGAAAAAGCCTGGAACTACTGGACTATTTCCAAAAAGGATTCTGCCACATTCACACATACATTACTGCGTGACTGAGGCCAGCAAGAGCAAGCCTCAATCTTTCTTAAACAGTACTGAAGTATATATTTGCAACTAATGAATCTGCCAACCCAATCGATTAGTAAAGGTCAAGGAAGACAAATTCATTACCAGAACATATGTCCCAGGACAGCGGAAGAGGACACGGTAAAGTCCTTCTGGAGCTGCCTGCCTTGGGAAACCCTGGGAAGAAATGTGCATTTTAATTCAAAAAGGTACCTGTAAAAGCGCAATGCCAAACTCTTGTCCACGCTCTGAAAAGGGGAATGTAATGCTCCGGGGGATTCTGAAAAAAAGAAGAAAACAAAATATGAAAAAAGGCATTAAAAAACCAACCCAACAGAGCAGTAATACGGCAGGCACATACATGTCAGTGCTGCTGTGATGTTGGAGGTCACGGCAACCAGGTGCCAAGGCTGGTCCATGCCATGAAAAGGGAGAGAAAGAAATGCAAGGCAGCCACAACACCACCCAGGACTATTTCACATGAAAGATGAGATAACTGATGAAATCAACATGGCTGCGCCCTGGAAAAGCTACGAGCTGTGTAATAATAACAACTTATTAAAAAGTTGTTTGGGAAGCTTCAGAACACAAGCTCACTTATGCCGCGGTATCTGAGGTGCGAGACGAGATGCAGCCATGCTGTGGATCAATGCATAAATGCAAACAGGGCCAAATTTCAAAATGACATTTTTAATTCACTGATGAAGGACAACACAAAGTTGTGCATTTTAAGCTCTTTTTATAGTTAAACAGACCTCTTTGTTTTGGTTTTGGCTATTTCCAGAGGAAGAAGAGAGAAAATACTGTTAAGAAAAAAGCCCCTCTATTTCCATGATACAGCTTTAGCAGGTTGTGGAATCAGTGTTAGCTAGCTCAGTTGCAAGTAACTGAGGAAAAAATATCAACGTGTAAATGTTAGTGTTACTTCAGGACAGCTGCTAGCTGATTTTGACACAAAAACACCGAATCTACAGTGATGACCTGTTTTTAACTGACTTCCCCTATTTGGAGGTAAGGTCAAAGAGCAAAAGGTTTGTGTGCTTAAAACCCCCCACCCCTCCTTGCTGGGAAATAGAGAGCACTGACAGGGTATTTTCCAAACTAACAACTGTGACAAAAAACTACTACTAAATTTTTATATTCGTATCAGGAATTAGTTATTTACTTCTCAACACCTATTTGAAGTGATTATTCATGGAAGAACTATGATGTCCAACTGGTGGCACAAAATTACTAAAGTAGTATGAATTTTGCTATTCTTTTTTATTAGCCTCTTCCCCTTTTCTAAAGCACTTATTTTAGACAATGCTTTTTTAGACTATGGCAGCAGTGTATTTACAAAACACTACTCCTGTCTAGCCAGTCGATACATGTTTCATTTCACGTGCAATATCTTCTCCTTTTTCTCTCCAAAATTATTAGGTAACTGTTGGGGGATTTAAATCAGTTATTAAAATCCATGCAGAAAAGCATCCCAACCTTTGTATTTTGTGTCACCTGCTAAACATATTTGTAAATATCTTCACAATACAATAAGCTGACAGAAAAGCGCATGATTTAAAAATTTTGAGGTTATATTCCTGTAATTAAGTATTTGTATATACAATAGTTAAGGGAAAAATAAATCAGTGTATTCATTTGGGAGGAAAATGGGTCTGCTGCAGGACGCAGCCTTCCTCTGCACATTCTTATGTGCAGGAGGGCACTGATGCAGTAAGAGAAGAAGCAGTTTTCCTAACCCTGCGATGAGGCTGGTGACACCCAGCTGAAGGGTAGAAATACCAAGCTGAGGAAGACTCTCCAGCAACAGTGGTTTTTTAAGAGAGCTCCATAACAGAGACACCATGTAAGGGCACACACCAAAAAGTTTCCTTCTTCCTATATCAACATGTATACACTTTCACTTTTTTATTGGTGCAAGTATATGGTTTACTCCAATACTAGTAATTCAAATGGACTTGAGATCTATTGATGAGGTAGTAGCTATACACAAAAATAAATACCTTCAAAATTTTGGCAAGACTAGAAAAGTTTCTATCATTTCCTCAAAATATATAACGCTTATTTTAGATCATTATTCAAACAGCAACAGGAATCAACACATTTATGATGCGACTGTCAATGTGAACTATATAGGGGAATACGTTCTTGTTTAGTGAACAACAGTGTATGCTATTTAAAAAATGTGTAGCCTATTGCATCTTCTAAGTGCTAGAAACAGGTCATGGTAATAAAAAGTGGAAGTATTAATACTGGAGTAGCTGTCATACAGCAGGTTTGCCATAATCCTCTGGTTCCACAATAAACATACTGCTCCAGGTCTCAAGGGTTTCTTGAGAGGAGGATATGCATTAAACTGTGAAATCACTAGGAAGGCACACACCACATAGGCTTCACCGAGCTTGGATCTGGACCCAGGACAGCAATGACCAAGGACGATGCACAAACAAAACCCAAGCAGATTAATGTTCTGCAGAGCTTTTAAGCGCATGACTGGTTTCAATGTTCACGCTAAGAAACAAAACACCAACAACTCCATTTAGTATCTGCAAAAGGAGCGTGCAGCGACAAAGCTGTTAATGGATAAGGTTGATAGAGTAATGTGGAGTCAGACCAAGTACTATGCAAGTTCTTCAATGTGACAGCACCATAAGCTCCAGTCTATGCATCTCATACACAGATGGGACGAACCACGAAGCACCACCACAGACAATCATCTGTGAGGGCTCAGGTGCCTCTACCAACAGGAGAGTAAATCCTCAGGCAGGTGTCACTGGATTTTGTAGGTGCACCATGAACAGCCCAAGGCAGAACCATACATTAATTGCACTGTTTTAAGTGGATGAACTCTTCTGGTAACAGATCTCCACTAGCACTTTATCAGTCCAACATAGAGCCTTTCAGTGACACATTTCAGACAAACTTCTTAGTCACACAACACTCTTAACGCAGCTGAGAGGGACCAGGTACACTACAGTGAATATTTTTAAACATAAACATGCAACTGCAAGAAAAAGTAGAGAAAATGTAGAATATAGCGTAAATCTCGGTAGAAAACAGGAGTGAGGACTTGTTGGGACAGCCAAAGGCACCAAATCCTCCTTTCCCAACTTATTATACTGTTTTAGTGTAAGAGGTGTCATTGAATATTTCTCAAGTTCTAATTGCTCACACAGGTATAATTCTAATGTCTTTAGAAAACCTCATCCCTTCTGCATGCACTATGCCAGATCTCTGTCACAAACTTTCGGTTCACCCACCCATCTACCTGTCCAGCTCAGCCCCAATAATGCAGAGCAACTCAGAAAGGCCACCACCAAGTAACATGCACTTGTCTTCTCCACGAGGCAGAAGGAAGGCGATAAAGAAACAGCTGTGCTTGGGCCACACATTCTGGGGAATTTATAGTACAATATGTGGTGAGCCTTGGCTACGAAGAGCTCACATACTTATGACTAAACCACTACCAAATGTCTGGCCTCCAAGAAGGCAACAGAACATACATAGTTGATTCTTTGGTGCTTTTTAATTCTTTCTTGGATTTCTTCCTGGACCTAGAGGTCCAGGATTTCATTTCTCTTGCAGATGTATGATTCAGATAAAAACACAGCTAGGCATGTTGCCATACAGTTTTACATTGGACACACAGCAGAGTTTGAAAATGTTTGCTAGCATGTGGGACTATTGAGAGCTCAGTGCTTCCTTCTGGTGATGCACAGACCCGCTCCCTGCAGGCAGGGTACAGCGGGGCACCCCCATCAGCATGCCTGCCACAGTGGGCACTCACAGCTGTGCACAGTTACCATTCCATTTATTTCTCATTGCCACTCTTTCTTACTTTTTTTTTTCCCTTTAAGTAACTTAACAAGGCCAGTGCTAGCAGATTCATATCACCTCAACAGAAAAGACTGGTCTCCACAATACTTTCTTTCAGGAACAATAAATGGTCCCACAGGACTTCTCTTAAAAATCAATAATAGATGCGCTGATATAGCGCCAAAGACATGGTAGCTAAGATCTGTGCAAAGAACCGATCGGTCACTGGCTCTTACTAGACAGGTGCCTGGGATGTAGTTGAATTCTGGCCTTAATGTGAATCATTAAAGCAGCTCTCCTTATCTTTCCAATTCTTTTTTTTGATTTTCTTTTTTTTTTTTTTTTTGGTGGGGGGGGAAGAGAGAGAGAAAAAAGAAAAAGAAATCAAAAAGAAAAAAATACTTTAAAACATCTCAAATCTAAAACAGCACAAGGAAAGCTGATGTCGGACTTCTCAAAACCACAAAAATCCATGAAACTGAGCCATGTACACAAGCCAGTTTACCTCCTGAGCTTCAGCTGGAAGACTTAACCTCCTTTGTAAGGGCAGAAAATGCCTAATGCCTAGACAGGAAGCACCCAAACCAAGATAAGAAACTCCAGACTAGCGTCAGATTGTAAAAACTATTAGTTTCTTCAATATTTTTCAAATCAACCAATTATATGGGTGTGAAATATCACATTCTCCTCTGAACGGACGTTTCTCTATAGTTTTTTTCTCTATAAAATCCCACAGCCTCATTCAAATTTCTCTCAAAAATCTCCTTTTGGAATGCCTAGAAAAAAAACACTCTACAATGGCCGGGCAGCTGGCATACCACAATTGCTCGTTATCCTAATTTAAACAGTCTCTCTCATCTGCTGGTGAAATCAAGGTCAAGTGAAAAACATTAACAACCACTATAAGGAGATTGGGGATCTCAAAATTAATTTTGTAGCTAAATAAATTCTAAACTTTTCTACCATTTTCAGATTTTTTTTTTTTTAATCATTTGGCAAGCAAAAGGATATGCAAACTGTTCAGGAAGGAGTGATGGTCCTTTTCAAGACTGACTGACTTGAGGAAATCCACACCCAGGCTGGGTGCTGGCAGGACCAAAGCTCTCCTTCCACCTGTAGTGCCAGGACATTCTAGTAACATGCCACGTTTAGGATTTTAAAAGGCAGAAAGAGGCCAGCCTAACACCTAGATTACTTATTTGAGATACATCTGAAGAAAGAAGGCGACATCTGGCCCTGGATACTATCAGCAGAGGGATGTAGCTCATAACTAATTCTCAAAGGCATCGCCAAGGATGTATGTTCTTCAGCAGCTCTTAACTAAAGAGCATGGTGAACCCCCACGCCTGGGGTACAGGCACTGCGGTGAAGATTCAGGGAGTGTACCCGATTCCTCCCATTTTTACTTGCTGGAAACCAGGCAGTTTGTTTCCTGAGCCAGAACCTGGCTGTTCCTTAGATATCCACAACCACAGAATTGCCAAAACTTATCTCAGTTTAGGCTCAGAGATCTGAATCTTAAAGAACAATAATTAAAGCAAATAAAAGGAGTGTTTCCCCTTGCTTATGAAAACTGAAGTGAAAGAAAAATGGAATGAAATTATTATAAAACAAGTTTCAAGTATTTTCTTAGATAACATCATGCCAACTAAAAGCATCTTACTGTTCACAGTCTGCCTTCTTTATGAAAAGCTAAAATATTTATACCTAAATATACTTTCCATAGCTGTTCTGCTTTTTGCCTTCATCCAAGTTCAGTAAAGTCTTGACCCCAAACAGTAAAACCATAGAAACACCACAACAGGAAAAGTGAAAACCACACACGCAACTTTATTTGAACTACCTGGATGACAACAAATCTTAATCAAGGTGCCACACACTGACGCGTGCGGACACACAGAGAGGAATGCTGTGTGCCCAAGCTGGCCAACCTGTAAATGAACAGAGAAGGAGCTCAAAGCCGCAGCCCGTGCTCTGCTGAGGAGCACACACTGCATGTAATACAGCAGGTGGTTGGAAACACAAGTTGTGTGACATATAACAGCTTACTTACAACAAGTTTCCCATGGCTGAAAACAAAAATTGGAAATTGTGTTAAACACCTCCCAACCATCTTTCTTTGGAAAAATATTCATCTCACTGTTTTTTTGCAAAAATTACCATAACACAGGGAAACAACCAACCAACCAACCAACCCAACCCAAGACAGTTACTGAGCCACAAAAGCTAAATGGAAATCTTTAAGAGAATGAAATTCAAGTCATCACTGACCTTTGCCTGCACAAATCATAGGGGAAATTTGCTGACTTTGGTACTGCCAGCAAAAGGTGACTTAAAAGGTTTGACGGTTTATGTGAAATACTCACATCGGGATGTGCCACTTTCTTATCTCAGAAAGTTTACCTGGCGTTTTCCATGATGGAATCCTCCAGTTCTCCACTTGCATAGGTTTGGGTTTTTTTTTAAAAAAAAAAAAAAAAAGGAAAAAGAAAAAAAAAGGTCTTGCAATAATTATGATTAACAAAAAATTGCAGGTAGCCTCTCATTCTGAAAGTTAATGTTGAATAGACGTTTCAGCACATCTAATTGTACTCAATTTTGCTTAATCTACCACAAAAGAAAACCAGTTTTTGAAACAAATAACTGTAGTTGGAGCAGTGTAATTGGAGCATATCTGAAGCATATTACCTTTCCCAACAGTTACTGCATATAATATAGATATTAAAACATTTTTATAAACAGATTATATTTTTGCATAATTTTTACAAAAAGGTGAATTCAGGTACTGAAAAGGTTAGGCCCATATTTTTCATGGAAATGGTTAATTAAGCCTAAATTGAGAGACTTTGTGTATCCTTTCAAGAGGTACTTAGCATCACAAGTCAAACTGTGATCATGAAGAAGTAGGTACTTGGTATCTCTGAAAACCACGTGTAGCAATTCAAACTGGAATGTACAAAGTTAAAGGCTAAAAAAAAATTAGACCTCATGCGCCTTTGCTGCACAAAGAAGGCACCACACAAGATGTAAGGAATACAGTCCATTCCTCTTAATATCCCTGGCCCATCACCCTTGGCAGCAGATCATATGTATCTGTTACTAACACCTCTTGGTGAACAGGAGGAGATGAAAACAGGACTCGGCTACATATGTGCTCTCGTACCAAAAGAGGATTCTTGCTTCCTCTCTACAAAAAAACCCCCTCGATTTTTATGCAGTTACCTAATTAAATTTCACTGTGCATATTAAGTTTTCTGATGTCTAGCTGCTTTCTGTTCAGTCCAAAATCAAAAGAGCACACACTCATAAATGCCCCTTTCATTAAAAGAAACCAAACCAAAAGTTAAGATAAACCTTGTCGTATGTAAAGATATCCCTTGCTCTATTTTTTGTTTCTTCAGTTCAACCAAGGAGAAGAGATCATGCACATAACTAACTCCTAACTAGGTCACAAACTCTACCTTTCTAATGTTTTATTCATGTACTTTGTAAAGGGATGCACATTCTGTCAAATTCCAAAAGGATCATCATGCTATGAGCAACAGCTCTTCAAGAATGGATCAATATTGTGTTGGTATTACTCTACTTTAGGGAGGGAGAGACAGATCCAATTTCTTCTGTCAGTGAGAAATAACAACATAAAATCAAGTTGTCAATCTCTTGACATACTGTTTGTTTTAATCTATAGTCATGATGAGTCTGTGGATTATTCCAGAGGAAATCTCAAAAATACCTGTAAGAAGAAAACATATTGTCCAAAGTCTATATTAGCCATACAGAATTCATACACACATTAGACAACATCTAATGGTCAGCACATCAAAAAAAAGTTGAAAGCTACTGCTTCATACTACGTACTCTGAAAACCATACTGCTTTTAGAATATATACACAGAATAACTGCATGTGAATTTTCAGCTGGGAGATAATAGGTATCTTAAAAAATTACACAAGAATTCATCAGGTGCCATAGCTCTCAGCCCATTAACCTGGATGTTTGCAATATGCCTGATCCTGTTTCTTAGGATCTTTACAAACTGATGCCTTCTTTCAGGCCAGTTCTCGTAACATGTGATTCACTAAGATTCAGAAATTCTATCTTGAAATTTTCTTTTTTTCTCCCTGGGCTAGAAAATGTTGGATATCTACACCACATTCAGCACTGCTGAGAAAGAAAAGGGCCTTTGCAGAGGTTAAAAGCAGACTCTGGGCACTGAGCCAGTCTCCAACTGTGCTTTGCCCTGCTAAACTGTGTTTGGATTTGCTGCGAGAGTATACAGTATCTGTATAAAGGCTCTTGAAATACCAGGGGCAACCTACTCTAAAAAAAAAAAAAAAAAAAAAAAAAAAAAAAAAAAAAAAAAAAAAAAAAAAAAAAAGGGAAGCAGTAGAAGACACTGTTTAAGCACCGTTTTTCCACTTCAGTCACTAACAGAATGTGATTTACACCTGGATCCTGGATCTGGAGTAGCATCCACCTTTTTGGGTGGGATGTTTGCATTTGACTGCAGAATATTTAATTTTATACTAGACAACACGTTTTAAGTTCTTCAAGAAAAAAAGTCAGGATCAAGACTTGCTGGATGGGGATAGCTGTAAGAATGGACATTGCGAGAGGTAAAAATAGCTGAGCTAAGAAATAACAATTGCTTTTTTCTTTTCTATTACCATACATAGAATTTGGTGTGACGTCTTACGATATGCAACTATCTGAAAATGTTACTTTTTTGGAGATGTTGCACAAAAAGGTAGCAAAAAGGGAGAGCTTAAGACCAGTTGATATGAAAAAAGGAACCAGTCTCTGGAATACATCTAGGATGCAGCACACAAAAAAGAGAGTTTGTCCCGTAGACACACTGCTTGGAGTGGCACTGGCTGCCCAGTGCCAGACCCATGTGGACCCACCAGAGCAAGCTGTGGGGCTGGAGCATAGGAGGAGAGGATGAGGCCACTGTGTTTGCTCAGCCCTGAAAAGAGAGGGCTACAGGGGGACCTACCCACTGTCTGCAACTGCCTGATGGCAGGGGACACTAACTGCCCTCAAAGGTGCACAGAGAGGGACAGGAGGGAGGGGAGGCATCGGCCAGAGCTGTAACATGGGAGATTCCAGCTCTATACAAGGAAAAAAGTCTTTTTATTGTCAGGAAGGTGAAACACTGGAATAGGAGCCCAGAGGGTCTGCTGAACCTCCATCCTTGGAGACACTCAAAACTGTCCTGCATATGGCCCTGAGCAACCTGATCCAGTGGGACCCAATTTGGGCAGCAGGATGGGCCTGGTGACCTCTGGAGCCCCCCTCCAATCTACACGACTCTCTGATCTCATCTTGCTACCTCTGTTTCAGTGGTACCAAAAATCGGTGTCTCTTTGCCTCACCCCAACCTCAGCAGCAAGTGATCCAAACATGGGAGACACAGTAATAAATATTACAATGTACATGTTAAAATTCATCACTATATATATCCATTTCTTTCTATCACTCCTTTTTTTCCATTCTTGAAAGACTAAAATATTTTCTTCTCAGTATGCACCGGGCATTTTCTCTGCTCTTCTGCTTTTTGCATCTCTCAGTGATTTAGTTGTCAACAGCACACAAAACAGGATGACTTGAGGAAATCAAGAAAACCTGAGGAGGCAGAAAAAAGACTACCTAGGGAAAAAAATGCATGATCTCTCCTTTTTAGCAGCAGGCACCTGTAACATATTCAGCAAGGCAGTTAGTTAACAGGCAGCGCTGTGCAGGACTTCTTTGTGTACGCCATTTAGGAATCTGTTCAGGAAAGGGCTGAGAAGGACAAGAAGCTGCTGATGCCAGTGTTTAACCATCAGCAGAGGCTAAACAGGGGGCTGATGGGCTATGCCATTCTGTGCAAGCCTGGCTAGCATGCTGTAATATTCATCATGCTACAGGAGCCCCAAATATACCGTGCTGGTGATACAGATATGCAGGGACATGCAGGATACGTTGGGACAAAACTATGTGGCAGATGTAACAAATATGGCTATTTAGAAACTGTCTTATCGGAGGAGATTTTCTGGTGCCACAAAACACATACTAGGCAGGGAAACAACCGAGGGTCCCATGCAAAGTTCTGTGGTACGTATCACATCGACTGAACGAGTCAGTTTGATAATAATGATGTGATCTGCTCCTTGCAGCTCATACAAGATCGTGTTCAGGCAGAACCGTGCAATGACTTTGTCAGAAGAAAAGAGAAGATATGCAAACAATCCTGATTTAAGCTAACTGTTTGGCTCTCCCCAATGTTTTTGCCCACAGTACAGGCAGGAACATACAAATATTTGTAGTGTTACAACTCTGAGGCAGTATTCCTAGCAGACATCGAGCAACAGAGATCACCAAACTAATTTTTTCTGTTTAGTGGAAAGAAAATAATAGCATTATTAGAAACTGACAGAGAGCAAACAAATTAAACCAACTCAGCAAACCCCCACAGAAACTGGCTAATTAAATCAACTCCCATTTTTCACAGCAAGGATGCCTGGAATCTGAAGACTGTAAAACATGCAACTCTCCTCCCCCATGTCATTTTCTTTAAATCAGCTCTTTTTCTTCAGTATCCCAATCAAACACAAACTACATTTTAAAAACATCCATCTTAGAGATGAGCACAACTTAATAATGAAGCTACTGAAATCAAAGCACAGCCCTCTGGTACTTTGTCACATGGCTCCTGGGGAAACACTGCAAGAAGGGAGTCATTAAAGAAGAAAGTCCTGCTCAGTGGTTGCACATGTTAAAGATGTTCAGAGCAAGATCTCAGGGTCTGGATTCACAGCTATCTCATCTACTAATTACTAATGCATACGAAGCGAACTTTGCCATGGTAGTATCAACGTGCTCACCAATGAACCTCCAAATGGCTTTATGCTGCAAACGTTGTCCACCCTGTAAGTCATGGTATTATAAATGTGGTTTAAGGTTGGTGAGGTTTCCAAACAGTGTCTGCCAACAATCTCTTCTTCAGTTCATCTTCTCACCATGTTGTCTATGCTGTCATTATCCAATGCGATTATTATAACAGTATACCAGGAACCCACTGAAAAGGAGTACTTATGAGGGTGGAACTGTTTTACTTTTAATATTTCCTCTGAAAGAATACATGTATATGGCTCCTGCCACTGCAACTTTGTTTTCAGGTTCCAAGCATTATTACCAACTCTTTTGACTTGGTAATGTTAGGTTAATGTTTGGACTGGATGATCTTAAAGGTCTTTTCCAACCTAAACGATTCTATGATTCTATGATAAGGAAGTTATTATTATGTTTACACAATAAGAGGTGATGCTAAGGATTAATAACATATATGTAATATTTATTATTTCATACTGACAACTTATTTGCATTTATAAGCTATACCTCAGTTACAAAGATAGTGCAGCTGCCCTCCACCAGTCACCGCAGCCATGTTGCTTTCATCCTACAATCCCTATACCGAAGCTCATGATAAAGAAAAGCATGACTAATGTAAAATGCTTCACTTCTGAATCGCTATTTTATAAGTTACAGGAATGCTATAGCATCCACAAGGTATTAACTGCAAAGCACCGAACCTCATCCACAATGTATTAATTGCAAAGCACTGAACCTAACTACTGAGTTCTTCAGCCAACTGCATACCTGGTGGGGCCAAGCACGACAGCAGCAATAGGTAAGGGGCGGCCAGAAGCGGTGCGTGCCCTCCCAGCCATTTTGGCTGTCCGGGATGGGGCGGCAGGCGCGTGATGCTGGTGGATGGCTCACCTGTTAGATGAAAGCAGCTTAGGGTAGGATGGCCCTGGGAAGGGGGCTGTGTTACGACAGCTCTCAGCACAGCCGAATGCTGGAGCGCTTGCTTTGTAAAGGCGCTTGCTGCTGCGGCAAACCCCGGTGCAGCTCCCGGAAAGCAGGAGCGGGGAGAGGCAGGGCTGCCCAGCCCAGCCGAAGCGGAGGGCGCTGGTCGTGCTGCAGGTCAGCTCCTGTTCCCCTGTCTGACAATGGCAAATCTCTTAGTCACTTAACAGTTCTGGGAACAGAATATTGTCTTGTGAAATTACAATGCTGTTTTAATGCTACCATTATTTGCATTGTCTTCAGACAATAAAATGTTCTGTCGCAGTTGCTGTGGAATGACAGCAGTGAATACACACTGAGTCACCCCACATTAATTTTAATAGCACAACTGTGTGAACACATGTTCTTTAGTTAAATCCACACACACACACTCAAAAGTAAAAATAAGTGGATCTCCAAAGAACAACTCACTTTCTACACAACTCAAAAGCAACCCTTGCTGCTGTGCTTCTACAGCCTGAACAAACATGTGGCAAAGGGCTTAGTAAGGCTACTCCTGTTTTCTCACCTGGTAGTAGGCAAGCGCACAACGCCACCCCCAAAGGGTTATGTCATTAAAAACGTATGTGCCTAAACCTGGCTTTATTTGGTGACCTCCACAACATGAGCAGAGACGGTACCTGCAAGCAGGCACTCAGCATCGCCATGTTGACACAGAGAAGTTTCGGGTTCCCCTCCTCCCCCTTCAAATCTGAACAGCACCCTTCAAGAAGAAAAATCCCTCAGATGTTTTCTCACTATACGTAATAACATACCCCCCCAGTTACGTTCAATCCCATTCAGAGCAGGAGATATCCAGAAGATTTCAAGTTGGAGCACGGGGAGGGTCTACTGCCCAGACATTCACCCTTATCACAGGACTTGCTGTGCTGCCAATTCACCACACACTGCTGATACCAATGAACATTAAAAGCAAAGCAAACAACTGCTCTGTGTTCAAACTTGTCCGTGTTTCTACCCCTTAAGTAAGCCGTCACCAAGAATAGAAACTGGAAAAAGTACAGCTTCTGTATTTTGAAATGAAACTACAGAAGGCACAGAGGGTTAAAACGAGCACACATTTTTCATAGTACACCTGTGAAACCATCCTCCACAGTCTTCCTCACACCAAAGCTGCACAGCTGCCTGAAGGCACATTATTTTACACTTTCTCAAACAAAATCTCCTATGTCTGATGCTTCTAACATGCAACCAGATACACTCCAACCAGGTATCATCATTACGAAAGAATTTTGCTATCATGCATGCTCCCAATATTGGGCACTTGAACAACTGTCCTGCCTGATAAAGCATGACTTCAGTACAACATGGATTCAAAGCATGTAAATTGAGGCAAATAAAGTAGTCATGCCACCAAACTTAAGATACCTTAATTCCCTTCCTCTAGAAGGAGCCCTAGTGTGCCTACCTTGAGCTCTTGTCCTTCTCTTGTTTCTTGGGGGAACTTCTCTTCCTCTTGGAATTCCGCATGGATAAGAGCTAGGGAAACAAGTCCCCAGCTGCCTGGCAGTTTTAAGCTCAAGTTACACAACATGAGTAAACAATACAGCATGCAAAAGTGTTCACGTCTAGATCTCGCTATAGTAAAAATAATACTAATAAAAAGTCTTCGTTTTTTTCCACGGAGGATATCTGAAGGGGACTAAGTTTCACATGCAAATCCCTCCCTGCCTCAAAACAAGTGTCTAATGGAAAGAAAATGGATTTTCTTGCCTAACTGTGAGGAAGGCTGCAGACCACAGCTTCTTAAATATCCAGAATGTAGGAAATACCTGAAAATCCAAAGACTTCCCACCTCCCCCCCATCTTTACACAAGTTTCTGCCATTGCCTACACAGAACAACATTAGACAAAGAGCTAGTGCATCTTAAACCGTGCTTAGGGTCGTGTAGGAGCCGGACAGGAGGAGCTGGCAGTTGGCCACCTCACCAGGGACCAAGGTGACAGCACACCCTATCCTTATGAGTTGCTTTTACTCTACACTAATTTCCCCTTCTTCTCCTGGCAGGGGTCTCTTGTGCACCTGTGCAACAGAAGCCCGGTTATCTCTGCTGGCCCAAATAAGTACAGCACAGTGCAGTGTCCCTCCCAGCGGCTGAGTTACGTACAAACTCAAAATAACAGTGTGCCATTGTCCAAAATGTACACTGTGGGCCACAGACTTCGTGACTGCTGGGGCTCCCTCAGCTCCGCATGGTGTGGTTTATGTGGCAGGCAGAGACAACAGCTTCCCCAAGTTTCTCTTTGCCCAACAGCAACCAAATGCCATGCAATTTGCCACATGTGCGGAAACGGCCAGGAACAGCAATGTCAGAGATGCTCAGGAAACCATGACCTGGCAAAGGAGGACAGCATGCTCCCACCACCAACCCCTGACCCTCTGAAAGCTTATTATACCTCATTAAGGAAACTAAAGCGACCTCAAGCCCACAGAAACAGGGGAAAGAGTATGGCGGAGACAAATTTGTAGGTTTTTGCTCCAGGGTCCCTCCCACCCTTACATTTATCACTCTTAAACCTACTTCCTCCCCCACAGGAGGCCACTGAAAGCCCTGCTGGCAGGTCACGGGTGGGCTGGCTGCCACCCTTGCATGTGATATCCCACTCTTTTTGGATTAGACAACCGAACCAGAAACAACTACTCTAGTAGTGAACATAACTAGTGTAAATTACAAAGTAGCATGGGGATTGAGGATCATTTTAATACAATACTCCTGAGCCAAACTTTTAATTGGTCTTGTGTCACCAGCACAAAGTGAAGGGAGCAAAGTTTCTGAGAAGGGTGTTACAGCAGCCCTCCACAGCCTTGCATCAAGATCACCTAAACGGCAAAGCGCAACATGCTGACTAATGGCTAACTTGTAGTGTTACTCACCTCTGCTTATGTGTAATCAAGAGGTATGTTATTAACCGCTCTTCCCAACCGTTCGCATTTTCTATTTATGTTGCCAAGCAGGTGAATCGTTCAAATGATATTATGCAAAAACCATGTAAAAACTCAAAATTTCAGGTCAGACCATTTCCTCTCCTGCTTAATCCCAGACTTTTTAAACAAGGAGAGACTTGCAGTGCAGAGGGGCAGTCTTCCAGAAAAGCTCACTTACAGCTTATCCTTTGTAGCTCATGGGGCTTGGGCTCTAACCATATGAAAACATTATTAGTTATTATTACACTATGTTTCACAAAATATTTATGCCCTTTTCTCCAGTGCCAAATACTCATGTTGATACTCCAAACTTTACTGTGCAGATGTGAGTCTTGTATTTCTGGGTTGTCTTTTTTTTTTTTTCTCCTCCTTTCCTTTTCCCTGCTCTTCCCTCAGACATGAAGAAGGTAAGCTTTAAGATTTATTCCAAAATCCAAGAACAATGAAATTTTGGTGAAAAAACATCTAAGATGACAAAATGCCCTGGGCATTAAAATATATTAAAAACACCAAATTTTTAATTCACACATTCAATCCTAGAGTGATTTTTAGTAGCCTACAAAACATTAAAGCCTTATAAAGTCAGATTTACAACAGAACTTAAAACAGCCCCATCTATAGCCTATGAAGTGGTTATAATACAAACTTTAAAAGTGTCAAACTTCAGTGAATTATGAAACTCTACACTTCCCCTCTTTTTTTAGCTGTAATCTTATATGGAAAGCAGTTATCACAAAAACTGCCTGCCCTTGTGCTGTAAAGTTTTTATTATTTTATTTATTTATCTTACAGCTGTTATGAAATTAAAACTGACAAACCATGCACTAAATCAATGATTTTGTGAACTTTTTTAAAAAGCCTGAATATCATTATGAGTTCTGGATTAAAATTGTGTGGATAAAAGCACAAGTGACAAGATAAAACAGGAATAAGTATGTACATCAAAGAATCAGGTTTATAAGTTTCATATTTTAAAATGTATGGGAGGCAAAAGACAGAACAAGAAAAATCTGACGATAACACAAATTTGGGCAGTAATGATATGAAACTTAAACTGAACAACTGTTTACTGGTTTTTATTCCTTCTTCCTGGTTTCTCTTAGTCCTCTTACTACAGGACTTCAGCAAAAACACACAGTATTCTGGTTTTTTGGACATGGTCTTTGGGTAAATCTATTCATTTTCTTCTCAGTGGATCAAAATAAAAGTTAACAAGTGTCAATTTATACCTATTTTCCATGGTGCGCAAAGGTGAACTACTGGTATTTCTGAAGAAATTCATGTCAGTAAATGTGCAACACCTAAATACATATGTGCATTTCTCTTTAAGTATATAGAAACACAGTAACTTGGCGGGGGGAAACCACTAAACTGCTAAATAAATCTATACGTACTACATTTTCACAGTGAAGGGCCAAATTACACCAATGTAGCAGACTCCACCTTTTCCATGTGACGCCATGCATGCACTGGAGGATAAATATGTAAGTGAAAATTTCTCTAAAAATTTTTGATCTTTTTTTACAGTATCTTACTAATCCTTGTAAAATAGCTTCTTTTTTGCACTTGCACTTCATTTATCTTCTTTCATTCATCATCAATAGCTATAGTAGAAAATGAGTAATTGAGATGCCAAACATTGCCATTAATTTCAGTATTGTGTGAGAAAAATAACTTAAAACTTGAAAAGAGATCAATGGAAAGACAAACTTTTTTTTTATATTACATATATATATACACATACATATATAATACATTTATTGTATTTATTTATATATTTTACCCTGCACTCCAGAAAAATCACTGCTTTCCTCCCCATCATGCTTGTCAATTTCTGCAAAGAAGGATGCAGATCCTAAATAAAATGTCATTGTTAATGATGTAAAACTTTTTATAAAGAGTAATCAGAATTTACCTCATGGCAGGGGAAGATAAGAATAAGCGAGAAATGTCAGAAAGACCGCCAGAGATAGAAAGTGAGCCCATTCATTAAAGAAGTTATTTATTTTATTCATAAAGAATAAAATTAACAGAGGATGAGAGTCCCACAGAGTACTAGGATTTGGAGAGAGCAGAACAAAACACTTCTAGACTGACTAAAACTATAGGATATCCAATGTAGCCATCAAATTTTGTGAAACTTTTCAACTTTTCCTCTGTGATGCAAATCAAATCTCCTTCTCCTCCCAAACCGTCTCTTTCAAGGCCTCTTCTGGATCTGCTCCAGGGGAAGGGAGAAGTGCAGATAAGCAAAAACAAGTAACCCAACTTATTAAACCCACTGCAAAACTGGATGGATATGGCAATGAAAGCTCCATTCCCAAGCAGATAGACTAGATATGTCAGTATTTTTCTGCCATGTCTGATATTAAAATCGGTGTCAGCAAAAGCCAGTATAAATTCTTGCAAGCCCCTGCAGGAATGCTGCTGTTTTTCTCTGGACTGTTCAACCAGCACAACCACCCAGAAACCTCTCAGAATCAAGGAAAAGAGGCGAGGCGGGGGGAAAACCCACCTCAAACCCTCAGTTCTGTCATGTTCAAAACCTCTACTGTTGTGGTTTAACCTGGCAGGCAGCTAAACACCACACAGCCATTTGCTCACTCTCCCCCTCCCCAGTGGCATGGGGGAGAGAATTGGAAGGAAAAAAAAAAGCAAAATCTGTGGGTTGAGATAAAGACAGTTTAATAGGACAGAAAAGGAAGGGATAATAAATAATAATAATAATAATAATATACAAAATAAATGATGCACAATGCAATTGCTCACCACCCGCTGACCGATACCCAGCCAGTTCCCAAGCAGCGACTGCAGCCTCCTGGCCAACTCCACCAGTTTATATGTGGAGTATGACTTCAAATGGTATGGAATAGCCCTTTGGTCAGTTTGGATCAACTATCTTGGCTGGGCCCCTCCCAGTTTCTCATGCACCTGGCAGAGCATGGGAAGCTGAAAAAGAGCTTGACTAGTGTAAGCACTACTTAGCAACAACTAAACCGTCGGCGTGTTATCAACTTTATTCTCAAACTAAATCCAAAACACAGCACTATGCCAGCTACTAGGAAGAAAATTAACTCTATCCCAGCTGAAACCAGGACACCTACCAAAACAACTGAAACAATTTTTCTTATTGGTTAGAGAGACCTTGCAAAAAATATTCCTGGGTCATCAACACTGACCCAGGATTCGTCCCTTGTCCAAAAGGGAAAGACAGGATACCTTCCCTGGGACACGGGTGCCATCACTTGGGGTCAGGAAAGAAGAAGTCAGGAGCATTTTGTGGCCTAGAAGTAAACCAAAACATATCTGCTTTTAACAGCAAAAGCAAAACAAGGCGTGCTTCTACAAGCTGCATCTTACTATTCCTTAGGAAAACCTCCCTGGCTTTTTCTGTTCTGTATTTTTCTGTGAGCAGGCATTGCGATCAGCACGTGCAGGGGCTGTTGCCAAGTCCTCCTAAAACTAGCACTCCCGCACCTCATACGTGTGTGCCCGTGCTCATGCACGCATAAAAACCAGCAGCAAACTGTGGCAGCCGTGACCTGGAGGAAGCACTGAGCACAGCCGGCCACCCACTGAATCAATTCATGCAGGCTGCAAAGATGCTCTCTATCACCAGTGTGGGCAACAGCAAAACACACAATAAAAACGGAGTTCTTTTAAAAAAAGAAAAAAGGAAATATTTTGCCTTCAGGCAGTTCTTGATTTCTCCTCTCACCCAAAAAAGCTAATATGTTGCTTTTGTAGCCCATTATCATCATCCATATACACAAATATAGTGATTTCATGCCTGTTCTAGAAAGTGAACAAATTGAACTGCTGAAACACACCCCAAGCGTATGACCAAAATGCGAGCTCTTGTGCTTCGGTCAAGCTTCTCAAGTACAACCTCTCTTTTTTTGCATTTCTTTCTCTTGCTTTCTCTAGTTCCCTCCATTTTGTTCTAGATTTCCCATGTCCAAATTTCAGTAGATTAAACTGGCAGAGATCTTGCTCCTCAATGAAAGCACTTCTCGGTCTGCAGCTGCAGCAGACAGACAGGCTGCAGCCCGAGGACGCTGGATCAGCCACGGAGTACGGAGCATTTCAAATTTAGGTCACCTGTGACACTCCAATCCCAGGGAACGGCGACGGTATGTTTTTCCACTCTTGGCTGTTTTCCCGCTGACCTGCGTCTTGAATTAGACAACAGTCCCAATGCAATTTAAAGACCAAAGTCAGCATGGAAGATATTTAAAATGCTGAATGTGTCAGGAAAGGGCCGAGGTGATTGGGAAGAAGAATTAACTTTCCCAAAGTTTGCCGCTGAAGGTGCAAACTCTAACACTGCATGAACATACAGCCTTCGGCCGGGTTCACTTGCCTGCACGACCAGGACGCAACAGGGGGACCGACGGCAGGCAGAAATTGTCACCATGTGAGGAAAAGCGGAGCTGAGCCAGCAGCACGCATGATAAGAGTTATCTCTGCTGGAAGCGGCTCGCTGCCCCGCCGGCACCTCGGCTCAGCGCTGACAAACGCCGGGGGGAAGCTGGTGCAGAGGCCGGACCTTGCTATGATAAATACGGCACTTTGGGTGCTGAGACTGTCAAACCGGCAGCCTGCCCACATTTCGGCAAATGAGCCAACCCAGCCAGATTCGAGAGAGTAAAACTCCTTGAGGAAGTAACTGCTTGCTGCAGGAAGGTGAGAAACGTAGCCGGGTCCTGTGCTAGTGGAAGGTGAAAGGGGGAAAATCCCGACCCTCTTCCCTTGGGGCTCTGCTGTTCCCAGAGGGCTGGAGGGGGAGCAATTCCCAGCACCCAACCTCCCGCGGCGGCTGAAGCCATCCCAGAGCAGCATGGCAGGGCAAGCTCTGACGGCTCCTCTGCACCAGTGCCGACTCAAAATGCTTTCTAGCTGTTGGATTCAATGTTTGGTGGTTTTCCCCTGTAGTTCTTTACAGTAACAAATTAAAAAAAAAAAAAAAGATTATACGCTCAGCACAACACAGCAACTAGCATGTTTTTACAGAAGAAGGGTTCCTACATGACTGGGGTGTTCAACTACACATGAATCCAGAGGGGAAAAGCTTAATGGATAGCGATATGAGGTATTTTAGCTCACCCTGTAATTCTTATCCTACTGCTTCAAAGCTGCATCGCTCCCCCGTGGACGTCCCCGAACACAGGCAGCACAGGCAATCCAAAGGAAGACAACTTGCAAGGATTTTTGCCCACTGGCTGTAGTCTTAGCCAAACATTAATAGAGGGATCACAGGAGAAGCTACACCTACTGAATATTCAGTAGCAACTAAAGCAGCTGAGCTTGTCATCGGGCATTGCAAATGATTCACAAAGGAGAAAAACAATTTGGATGGGTCACAGTATGAGAAGAAACTTTATTTCAAGGAGTTTTGGATAAATCGACAGATTAGATGTTTTACTCAGAGGATGACTTTCAATTTTGGAAAGATAGTAAGGAGATATGTCAGAAAAGATCCAACTTGAGGGGAAAAAAAACCCCACTTTATATAAATGGAGATGTTATATGAAAGAGCTGAGAATGAAATTATAAATGGAAGAAAACCCAGTACCATCGCTATATCATGACAACGAAAACCAGACCTGTCATAATGAGTTCATATTGTCTAATTTAGTTAATAGGTTTTTAGAGAAACAGCGAGTTCGTTCATGGGATACAATTTTTTTCTCTGGTGAGAGATTTGCAGGAGAATCAGTGTGACAGGCAGTCTTATTATAACTTTCACACATATAAAAGGCTAATAAGCAATTAGGAATTACAGACATTAGGAAAAAGAGCTGATCCCTTCTCCAGTCCATTACCCTGCCAACTGAAGGTTATTCTCTACCATCTCTTAGCTAATGAATTGCTAGAGGTAGTACTAGAGACCACAAGTGCTAGAGCCTCTTCCCAATATCTGTAGGAGATCATTCCCTGGGTTTATGCATCTACAAAATGAACATTAAAGAAATTTTGTTTATACTTTTCTCTGTTAATCCCTGATCCTTGTTACAATCACCTATGTTGAAAATTTCTTTTGTACTTCAATTTTATTTCTTGTATTTGTGCTTTTCTCTCCTGGTATCCTTCCAATATCATTGATTTCCTCCAAGGGATAAAGCATCTGCAACTGACTGCCCATTCAAGGTGTCCACACAAGAGAAACACAGAGCTTGTTGCAATGCCAACCAACATCAATAGGGATCTGCCACCAACTTCAGTGGGTCAGGATCAGGCCCTCAGAGCTGCTACTCCCCGCTGTAGTTTGTGCAGTTGGGTGTCTTTATACAACCAATAGCTCTAATATCCCACACACTATGTTTCAGACCCTCGCTGGTATTATTCCCAAGTTTTTTCCAGCGTTACCCTTTTTAAGTCTCTCCATTACTTGCAATAGTTTTATTTGGGATTATCTTTTGTAAAGTTAATTACAGTTTTGCATTTTGTTTTATGGTCCTGATCTCTTTAGATTCTTTTGAACTTTAAATATTTGTCCAGACTTGTATTTTCAGCTCTTCCTAATTTGAATGTGCTTTGTACAGCATCTGAATTCCCTCCATATCATGAGTTTAGTTTAGAAAGGACAAAACTAAGGTCTTTTAGAGAGGCAAAGAAAGATGCAACAGTTAAATCCTGTTTCATGACTCTACCCATTAGATTACTTTTGCTGAAGCAATTTTGACTTAAAGTCCTAAAATACTGGCACAAATGAAATATAACCTATTTTGAAGAGAAAAGCCCCAAGAACCCAGAATTAAAGTGACATAAGCTTAGACTGACTTCTTTAATAAAGCAATGGGAAGCAGCAAACTGAGGAAAAACAAAAAGAGAAAACATCAGTAACAGACCCATGGATCAGAGATTATATTGCCACATTTGAGAAAAACAGACACTTTAAGAGATGCCAAGCTACTTGGAATACTAAACAACATTACTGCTTAAAAAGTAAAAAGTAGTAGAAAACAATTCTTTATAGAGTTACAGTTAGGTTATCTTTAGCACCTGATGAGTTATTTTTTTATTTGCTGGTCTAAGAACAACAGGGCCTCTGCATGCATTATGCAGGAACCTGGGGAAAAAAAAGAGAAACAATTTGTACTGAAGACTTGAGTTCAGATATAAAAGACACTTTCCAATAATTTTGCTGCAGTAAACAATGATATAAGACAAAGGTGATGTAGACACCGTATGGTATGTTAATTCCAGTCCTGACAACAGCTCTGTTCTCCATCTATTCCTTCACTAGACTGTGAGAAAACATGCAACTTGTGTCACTGACACCAATAGCAAAACCCAGGCTGATCAGGCATGGCAAGTATTAATGCATAGGCAAACAAAAGCCTAGGACACTGGGAACACAAATTGTGAATGAGCAGCCCTGCAAGCCATCCCTCTCCCGATGAGGAGCATTGCTGGGTGGATGAAGTACCACAGTAATGACTTCTTAGGTGTTCAGGGAAGCTAGGATAAACCAGACACAAATATACCCTGGAGCAAGGAGGATGCATGCTGCCTTTGCAGAAAAACATACAACGAAAACACTATCCAAATAACACGCTTCGAAAAGGAGCCTAGGTCATTCTTCTATAAATCCAACCAGTCTGTACTGCACTGGTGCATAAAACCAAACCTTAAGTGCCGTACAGGACACTAGCACAGGGGCTGTGGGTAAGAGTACCCCACCTTTGTGGGAAGGGACAGCCCCAACACCCCGGTGGTGATGCACCCAAATCTTCCTTCCAGGTGAAGGGAAGAAGACAGGACAAGGCCAAGCTGCCTGTACCGGCAGTTCACAAACTGGCCCACAAACAGCCTGCATCAGGAGGCTGTGAGCGGGCATTTGGATTTGGGGTGTGGAAAGAAACAAAACAGCCTCTGCTTTCACATTCTGCACTACAGCATGGCAGCAAGCGGTTGCTTCTGTTGGAGGCAAACTTTGGCTTTGTCTTTATGCATTAGTCTCCTCAACTGGCTAGCAGGCAAATAGTACACTTGAAGAGAAAAAACCCAACCAACCAACCAAAAAAACCAACGCCTGCTACCCCCACCCCTCTGAAATCAATTAGACAATGGGTACCTGCTCCCAGAATCACCCTAATTCTATTTCAAACTTAGAAGACCTTGGGATACTGGCCCTCTAGCAACCAGAGATGAGAAAAGCCTCTCGGACATCCAAAAAATAAATTCAGTAGCAAAGGGAGATGGAACTGGGTAAACTAAACAGGGTGCTCAGGCAGGAGACAAGTTCTTCAACTAAATCTCTGTTGTCGGAATACATTTTAGGTAGGTAAATCCAGATAGACTCACAATTTTTTTAAATCTCTAGATAATTCCCAAATACCATTGCTGCTGTTACCAAGTTACAAGGAGTGAAGCATGTGGAAATATGAAATTGTTCTTTCTAGGTAATGTAATTCAAACTCTAAATATTTATTTACTTTTGCAGGGGGAAGGGAGCAGTGGGCAGCTGAAACACAGCTGGGATGGCTTGCCAGCACGTGTCGCCATGCGCTCCCCCACACCGTGGCATCTGGCTGGGATGGCATGCTACAGGAGAAGGGGGAGCACAGCCAAGCTGGAAAACTCCACAGCTGCGGTCTCAGAGGCTGAGGCTAGCTCTTGCCACTGAGCACGGAAACTCGGCCCTTAAGACATGGTCCACATTTTACCCATACTGATGAGGCTGATGAGATGATCCTGGGCTCCTACCCGCTCCATCCCTGTCCCCACCAGTGCTTCCCTCTGCGCTACCTCCAGCATCAAAGTGCCCCTGGAAGGGGCCCATGGGGCTGTGCCCCAACATCACCCCAAGATCTGGTCTGGAGCCCATCCCAGCCTGAGACTGGCTTCCTTAGGTACTGTTCCAGCACTGATCCGTTACCTCTCTGACCTAAATTTTGGCCCAGCAGCACATCACCATGACGCTGCAGATCAAGCGGCTGGGCAGGATGAGGCTGCCGAGAGAAGAGGCAAGGTGACAAGAACGGGTTGCTGCCGGCACCCTCTGCACTTGAATAAGGCTCCAGGCAGCGTACTCCAGCAGGAATGTGGCTTTGCCTGCCTCTCGTGTGGCAGCGAGACCTTTCTCTCTCCTCCGACACATCCCTCAGGTTACACTGGTGCAACTGCTTACAGGGGCGCAGCAAAATCAATATAGAGAATTGATCCAGGATACAAATAATGTCCTCCCCCAAAAAGGAGGAAAGGAAGACAAGCACCATTTATAGCCTGGCTCAATTCTAGGTACATTTAATTGTGAGAAATGTGGATGCTTTCCTGCAGGTTTGTTCAGTTTTTCTTCAAAAATCTTGATGTTAACTATTTTATTTAATATAAGTATCTGCATCTGACATGCCCTGCTCACAGCGCTGGCTACTCCTTATAAAGTCATACCTGTACAGCATTAACAGTTATGGGAAAGCTTGAAATCCTGGCATGAACACAGCATCACATTGTTTTGGTTTGGGTTTTTTTCTCCCCTCAACCTGCAGAGGAGCGCTGCATGCAGACACACTCTGCATGTTCAGATGAGAAGATACAGCAGCCTTCAGACACGGGCTGTAGTTCTGCTTCAGAGTCAACACTCTCTAAGGCCGGTATGGTAGATGAAACATCTCCAAGCTCTGCGTAGTACAGAGACATGTGAGGATATGACTGCTTCAGCTGCATTCTGCTCGCAAGTTTAACAGTAATCCTTACGACCAGAAGAGCTGGAAATGCCTTTTTTTTCTTTTTTCTTTTTTCAATAAAAGCTCAGAATCTAGAACAGCATAGATTTTGGCCAAGCTGGTGTTGTGCTCTAATCCTAGTTGTTGATTTCCAGATCTGTCAATTTAGTACCACTTAAAAAATAAGATAAAAACCTACCTCCACCCCCAAAAAAGGATTTAAGAAATTATCATGAAACAAGAAGCATACCAAGTCACTACAAAACAGATTTGGTTAAATATACTTCTGCAAATGAGGTTACTGTTCAGTCAACTCTGTTTTAACTGTATTTCTTGATATTCCAATCTTCTTGTCACTTCTTTTCTGGCAAAAGTCTTTCGTTAGACTGCAGAATCAATTCAACTGAGATCTAATAAATACTGCTTATTTGCCATGCTAAGATTCGCTTTGCTTAACACCGAGTTAGGTAAAGAAGTGACAAATCCAGTTGTGTGCACGTATATTGATATGCAACAGAAAAGTGCATGGGGTTTTCTACTGTGAGTGAAGAAATGTTGCCAAAAATCCCCCGTGACATGATCTGGTGAAAAGGCCATAACTTACCAGCACCCCAGGCATGCACATGCCTTGCTAGTCCCACGCAGCAACCAGTTCTCGCCAACCTCAGTAAGAAATAAGGGCTCACAGCAGCCTTAGAGGGTCTTATGAGAACAGGTTCAAGGAGCTGAGCCTACAAATTACTGCACTGTATAGGAAGTTACCCATGACAGGAAGTGTAACAGGTGATTTTTTTTTTTTTTTTTAATTTTATTTTTTTTACAAATAAGGTAATGGAAATGGTAGATGTAGTAAGAAAGAGTGACATTGACACATCTCATGGAAACAGACATTTGTGTTCCCAGTGAATATTTCATCCTACTGCTGGCAACTGTAATTTTTTTTGTTTGTTTAGTAATGGAGAATAAGTGTAATACTAGTTACTTAGCATTTCAATAGGACATTTGAATCACTAGGGTTGTTTTTTTTTTTTTTCCCCCAAATATACAGAAAAAAAGGGTAGTAAAACTCCCCAACATAAGTGCAGTTCATATAAATCAATATCATTGGAAAAGTATCTGCGATCACATGCAAATAAGATGATGCAGAACCTGTTAATATCCAGGACTTGGAGTGTGACATACACTCCACATACTGGGAGCAGGAAGTACATACCCCCTGTAGCTGGGGGGCTAAGGAATTGCACCTACCATGGCTTTCACAACAGGACCCCAAAGGTCCAATTCCAAGAAGGAAATAAAACAAATTAGTAAGAAAAACAGTGCAACTAAGATAAATGAATATTAATTTCTTTCTGGTCACAGGTCTTTTTTTATAATATAAACAATGTGAGTGCTAATAGAAATTGTTGGGGGGAAAAAGTCCACATGTATCTACAGGGTTCATCCTAAACATTTAGCAGTTACTTTGACAATAAGTCTTTTCATCTTTTGGTATACTAGTGCAATGTTAGTGTTCTCAAAACTAGCCTGAAGGGTTTCTAAATTAGTAAGTCAATGTTACCATGGTAACATAATGTACTACCAAAATGGACCACTTTTTATACATCCCCTATAATCAAGTTAGCGACCAAGCAAGTTATAAAAATTCTTATTTTTTTCAGGTTTGGGTTTTTGTTGGGTTTTTTGTTTGTTTGTGTTTTTTTTTTTTCACTATTTCTACAGCTTTTTTAAAATTATTATCAAGACACACAGACTTTGCTTTGTTTGTCATGCAGAAATAGATCCTGTGTAAGCAGAAAAAGAATCACCACCACCAGCAAAAACAAAGCAGTTCTTAGGACTTACTAAGGGTCTCTCTAGTTTCAGTTCCCAGGAATACAAAGTTTTAACACCCCATCTCTGGTTTTACTTTTGCAGACTGCTCGCAAACAGAAAACGCTCTTTCTTTGTCACAATACTATTTAAAACACACTGACACCTCAATCTCAGAGCTTCTTACCAGGAACCTGCCCATCATGCCGTCTCAGATACCCTGGGGCACATTAAATGGCACTAGATGCCATAAAAGTCAACCTGCTATCCTTGATCAGTCTTCAAATTGAGAATATTCAAGTTAAAAACATTCTCATATAAAGTTCAATATTCAAAAGACATAGAATCATAGAACAGTTTGGGTACAACATGACCTTAAAGATCATCTAGTTCCAACCCCCTCTGCCATGGGCAGGGAGACCTTCCACTAGACCAGGTTGCTCAAAGCCCCATCCAACCTGGCCTTGAACACTTCCAGGGATGGGGCATCCACAGCTTCTCTGGGCAACCTGTTCCAGTGCCTCACCACCCTCACAGTAAAGAATTTCTTCCTTATATCTAATCTGAATCTACCCTCTTGCATTTTAAAGCCATTACCCCTTGTCCTATCACTACATGCCTTTGTAAAAAGTCCCTCTGAGCTTTCTTGTATGCCCCCTTGAAGTACTGGAAGGCTGCTCTAAGGTCTCCCGGAGCCGTTTCTTCTCCAGGCTGAACAACCCCAAATCTCTCAGCTTGTCTTCACAGGCAAGGTGCTCCAGCCCCCTGATCATCTTCATAGCCCTCCTTGGGACTCTCTCCAACAGGCCCATGTCCTTCTTGTGCTGGAGGCCGCAGGCAGTATTCCAGGTGGGGTCTCACGAGAGCAGTGCAGAGGGGCAAAATCACCTCCCTCAACCTGCTGGTCATGCTTCTTTTGATGCAGCCCAGGATACAACTAGCTTTCTGGGCTGTGAGTGCACATTGCAGGCTCATGCCCAGCTTTTCATGAACCAGTACCCCCAAGTCTCCTCAGGGCTGCTCTCAAAGCCATTCTCCGTCCAGCCTGTATTTGTGGTTGGGATTGCCCCAACCCATGTGCAGCACCTTGGCCTTCTTCAACTTCATGAGGTTCGCATGGGCCCACCTCTCAAGCCTGTCAACGTCCTTCTGGACAGCATTACTTCCCTCCAGTGTGTCGACGGCACCACACAGTTTGGTGGTGTTAGCAAACTTGCCAAGGGTGCACTCAATCCCACCATCCATGTCACCGACAAAGATGTTAAACACTAAACACCGCCGGTCCCAATACCGACCCCCGAGGAATGCTACTTGTCACTGGTCTCTACTTGGACATCGAGCCATTGACCATTAACTCCTTGAGTGCAACGGTCCAGCCAATTCCTTATCCACTGACTGGTCCATCCGTCAAATCCAATTTAGAGACAAGGATGTTGTGCAGGACAGTATCAAATGGTTTGCACAAGTCCAGGTAGGTGACGTCAGTTGCTCTTCCCTTATCCACCAACACTGTAACACCATCGTAGAAGATCACCAAATTTGCCCTTAGTGAAGCCATGTTAGCTGTCACCAATCACCTTATTTTCCACATGCCTTAGCATAGTTTCCAGGAGGATCTGCTCCATGATCTTGCTGGGCACAAAGGTGAGACTGATTGGCCTGTAGTTCCCCGGCTCTTCCTTTTTTCCTTTTAAAAATGGGGGTTATGTTTCCCCTTTTCCAGTCAGTGAGAACTTCACTGAACTGCCATGACTTCTCCGATATGATGGATAGTGGCTTAGCAACTTCATCTGTCAGTTCCCTCAGGAACCACGGAGGCATCTCATCAGGTTCCACGGACTTGTTGGCCTTCAGGTTCCTTAGATGATCTCGAACCTGATCTTCTCCTACAGGGGGTGGTTCTTCATTCTCCCAGTCCCTGTCTTTGCCTTCTGTGACTTGGGCAATGCGACTTGAGCACTTGCCAGTGAAGACTGAGGCAAAAGTCGTTGAATACTTCAGCCTTCTCCATATTCCAGGTAACCAGGTCTCCCGTTTCCTTCTGGAGAGAGCCCACATTTTCTCTAGTCTTTCTTTTATCACCAACATACCTAAGCACCTATAGAAGCTTTTCTTGTTGCCCTTGATACCCCTGGCCAGATTTAATTCTATCAGGGCTTTAGCTCTCCTAACTTGATCCCTGGCTGCTTGGACAATTTCTCTGTATTCCTCCCAGGCTACCTGTCCTTGCTTCTACCCTCTGTAGGCTTCCTTTCTGTGTTTGAGTTTGTCCAGGAACTACTTGTTCATCCATGCAGGCTTCCTGGTGTTTTTGCCTGACTTCCTCTTCGTTGGGATGCATCGCTCCTGAGCTTGGAGAAGGTGATCCTTGAATATTAATCAGCTTTCTTGGGCCCCTCTTCCTCCAGGGTTTTATCCCATGGTACTCTACCAAGTAGATCCCTGAAGGAGCCAAAGTCTGCTCTCCTGAAGTCCAGGGTAGCGAGCTTGCTGTACACCCTCCTTGCTGCCCTAAGGATCTTGAACTCCACCACTTCGTGGTCACTGCAGCCAAGGCTGCCCTTGAGCTTCACATTTCCTACCAGCCCCTCCTTGTTGGTGAGAACAAGGTCCAGCACAGCACCTCTGCTTCTTGTCTCCTCTACCACTTGGAGGAGGCAGTTATCATCAATGCATTCCAGGAACCTCCTGGGTTGCTTATGCCCTGCTGTGTTGTCCCTCCAACAGATATTGGGGTGGTTGAAGTCCCCCACGAGGACCAGGGCTTGTCAACATGAGGCTGCTCCTATCTGTCTATAGAGGGCCTCATCCACTCAGTCTTCCTTGGTTGGGTAGCCTGTAGCAGACCCCACTGTAATGTCACCTGTACCTGCCCTCCCTTTAATCCTGACCCATAAGCTCTCAGTTGGCTCCTCATCCATCCCCAGGAGGAGCTCTATGCTGGTCACTGACATAGATGGTGACACCCCCTCCTTGTCTCCCCTGCCTGTCCTTCTTAAAAAGCCTGTATCCTTCCATTCCAACTCTCCAGTCATAGGAGCCATCCCATCATGTCTCCATGATGCTAATAAGATCATAGCCTGGCAGGCGTGCACACATCTCTAACTCCCCTTGTTTATTCCCTATGCTACGTGTGTTTGCATAGAGGCATTTAAGTTGGGCCCGATGAAGCTGACTTACTGGCTGGAGTTCCTTTGTGCTGCTCTTCAGGTGCTCTTCTGCTGACCTGTGATCCTTCTCCAGGTTCTGGGCATCTATTGCTGGCACTGGCATGAAACTGGTAGGAGTGGGATTGATTGAGGTTCCCCTCCCCCAGCAACTTTAGTTTAAAGCTCTCTTCACCAGCTTGGCAAGCCTATGACCAAAGATGCTCTTCCCCTTCTCTGACAGACGGACCCCATCAACCCCCAGTAGACCAGGTTTCTCAAAGCAAGGTCCCATGGTATAAGTAGCCGAACCCCTGGCTGTGGCACCAGTCCTGTAATGATTTGTTGATTCACCAGATTCAACTGGTCCTTTCAAACCCCTTTTCTTTGACTGGGAGGATTGATGAAAAAAACTACCTGTGCTCCAGTGTCCCTTACCACTGCTCCCAGGGCTCTGTAATCCTTGTTGATACTCCTCAGACTGCTCCTGACTGTATCACTGGTGCCCACATGAAACAACAGCCGTGGATAATAGTCAGCGAACTGTATGAGGTGTGGTAGTCTCTCGGTGACATCCCTGATACGAGCCCCAAGTAAGCAGCACACCTCTCCACAGAGTGTGTCAGGTCAGCAAATGGGTGCCTCCATACCCCTCAGAAGAGTGTCGCCTACTGCTGTTACCCATCGCCTTTTTTTAAGTTGTGCTGGTTGTGATATGGGGAGCTGATTAGGCTGCCTTACTCGGCTCCAGCATCTCTCCTGGCATGATGGGTCCTTTCTCTGCAGTCTGCAGAGCGGTGAAGCGGTTCTGCAAGGCAGCTCAGGCTTCGGGGAAAAGTCTCTTCCTCCTGCTGGTCCTTGTTGTTGCAAGCTTCCATTCTTCTGCATTATTGGCCCCCCTCCCTTCTGGGTGTGCCGGTGGCCCAGGTTTTGGCCGTTTGGCCATGGGCTGTGGGTCCACTGCAGACTGTGCTTGGAGCCAGCTATCTAACTCCTTCTCAGACTCCCTGATGTTACGCAGCGTTCTCACTGCCTCCTGTAGCTCAGCCACCTGCTGCAGGAGGTCCTGCACCTGGGCACATCTTTTGCAGGCAGGTCTGCCCACCTGTCCCTGCCCCAGGAGAAAGGTCTAGGCACTTCCTGCAGCCTGAGGTCTGCACTTCAGCCTCTCACTTCAGCAGCTCCATCTGGGTGCAGGCATCAGCCACCACCGGGGTAGATGGTGCAGACCCCCCAGACTGAGCTGCAGCCTTTGCTCTCAGATGAGTGCCCACCATTCTGCCTTGAGGGTCAGGTAGGACGAGTGCCCTTGACCTGTGCAAACAGTCATAGAACAGTGCCCGGTTATGTGTACGTCAAGTCTCCCACTCAGCCAGCAGAATGCCACTCCTTCGAAGAGGCGCCTGCCCTGCACACCCCTCTGCGCCGCAGCCTGGTCGCCAGGGCTGCCTTCTGTAGGAGTGGCCCCCCTTACTCCTGTCCCCACCCATGCATCGTCAGCTGCTCTCATGAGACCTGCTGGCTCCTGGCTGGTCTCTGCACTTCCCCAGGGTTTCCCTGGCTCAGGAAAACTCCCTGTATGCTGCGATCCCCCACTCCACTGCAGAACACACCTGCGCCTGCACTGGAGCTGATCGCCTTGGTGACATCATCTTCATCGTCATCACATCCACACAGAACAGAGTATCTGTCCTACATTCACACAAATTTGATAAAAATATGAGTTTCTCTGTATCTCAAAAAAAAACCCCAAACCCAACATCACCCTGAGAATAAATGTTCTCAGTACAGCCAATCCTCACCAACCAGCCACACCATGCAGCGCCTTCGTACAAGGGCTACCACAGGCTCCCATAAGGACAAGGAGCCCCATCCATCCCAGCAAGTTTTCACACAATGTTCTTTATTCAAACGGCATCAAGTATTTGAGTTAAAATCTTGAAGACTTGTATTTAGATATTTTCTATTAAAAGATAGCATCTCATTGTACATAAATATTTTTTGTCATAAGCCTGCTGTAACAGCCTCCTTGGAGTACTCCTCTGGTCTTACCATTCATAAAAATCTTTGGAAAAATATTGAGAATATATGAACTTTTTCTGACTCTTCCTGCATTGAAATAAAAGAGAAAAAAGTCCTTGGTTTATGGTTGTGTCAGTAAGAGCTAGATGTATTGGTTTATAATATTGCTTGCCAATAGTACTAACATTCTAAGTTGATAACAGCGTTCAATGATTTCTGAAATTAATTTTTTTTATTATGAAAATTAATAGGAATTTTTACTCACTTTTATTAGTGGGAGAATATGCCAAATATTCATCTTCTCTACTTTTGACCTGGCTGACTAGTTTTTATTCTTTTAGATGATGCTATCATTTATAGTTGAGAGGTAATGCCAAGGCATTTTTGATTAATTTACTGAAGCAACTGGCTATAATTTATATCCCTTTCAGAAAGCTGGAGGGAAAGGAGGAAACAGTCACTATGCAAATCCCTCCAAAAAGACTTATACGAGCACAGGATTGCTTTTTGCCTTCCTCTGCCACACAAAGCAGCAGTAAGTGAGGCAGGAACCCAGGATCCCTGTCCCCCTCCAACCCCTGGCTTTCCAAAAATCACATCTGGAAGATATAAAGGAGAAGCTGCTCTTCCGCTCAAAGGATCTTCCACTTGGGAAAATACATCAGTCAAAATAAACGCATGTATTGGCATATATATGTACACACACACTCTCTCTCTCTCTCCATGTATGTACATATGACACTACAGTTTAATTTGTGTGATTTCCAATGTGGATGCACTTATTTAGGTATGAGTGACTTTCTGCTGTATGGGCAGAGTTTGGGGGAAGAGTACATGATGTTCTTTTCAAAAAAGATATATGCATGAATGGGCCACCAAAGTGAAATTACACATAAAGTGCAAATCTAACATTGACTGTCTTCAGCCTGCTTGACTTCCTAACTTTAAATGGCTGGCTTAGCATAGCTGTACAGTCTGCAATAATTTGTGTGTGTGGCTTGCTCTCCTACTGATTACTGTTTATAGGCTATAACTAAAAAAAAAAAAAAAAAAAAAAAAAGGTGTCTCAGGGATTTTTCACACACAATGCTGAACATGTACCTGAGAAGAAAAAGTTAAAAAACCCACAACCTTATCTGTTCACTAAAAAGTAAAAAAGCCCTGTATCTGTGAGTGGTCCAAATGTCACAAGAAAGCTGTAAGTTCAAAGGCATTAGTACATTCCCCTGTTATGAAAGATGCAGTGTGAAAAATCTTTTAGGATAATCTTCTCCAAATCATTAATTCTCTTCCACTTACATGAGAACAGAAACACCAGATCTTTTTACGTAGATTATCATAAAAATCACAGCCTGGAGTACTTCTCACTAAACTTTTGAGGTCTCACACACAACCTGGTCTTTTCCCAGCTGCTTTGAAGGACAGATCCTTACTTTAGGATTATCCTATTTACATCATTAGGTAAAATACCCCCCCACACACACTCCAAAAGTCCCAAAAGCTGCATCTTAATTGGAAAGAAAAACTGATAAGCACGAGAACCAGCGGTTGTTACTGCAAACTAATGGCTCTGGATCATCAAACCCCATGCAGCTGCCTTTCTGCCAAACAACAATACATGAGTTGTAAAACTAAGGTGCTTGAAAATAAATCAAACACCAAAACTAAATTACTGCCAATGAGGACATTGCATTTTAGTGATAAAAATGCACAAAGCACCGTCCAATTTCAAGCTGCACTAATTTGAACATAATCCTTACATGTAAGTCATTATTTATGGGAAATAATAATTTGAAATACTGACAGTACAATTTATATCTTAATAGCTGGCATGCTGACCGCTAAAATGGTTCACACAGCTGCCTGTTTTTATACTATGTGAACTGCTACGGTAGTGCAAAAATGAAAGTTATTTTCATCGATGCCCATGCCGAGAGCGCACCCGTACTCTGAGGGCAAAGGGCACCGGTGGGTCAGTGGCAGCAGAGCTCTCATTTTACATCCCTTTGCTACATGTCTGATTGCCTGCCTTAAAATACCAAAGTTTTACTGGAGAATTTCGCTCCTTGTCAGAGGAACATTTAAAAACCAGCATCTTCTCTTGTCAAGGGTAATATTTATGCACATGAAAAAAAAAAAAGAAATTGCTGTGACAGTGTAAAAGAGTTGTGAGTTTGCGAGGGGAGCGCAGTACGAGTCTGGGCGCTTCTGCATCACCTTGGCAGTGATGCGTGGAAGGAAGGACAGCGGCTGCTGGGCAGCCACCCCACGACGCTCCTCGTTCCCCCTCTCCTCTCCCTGCTGCAAGGACAGTCCCAGGGTAAGGAAGAAAAATACCATTCTGAAGTGTTTTGCAGTTGCTTAGCAACTGCTACAGAAACCCAGGAGATTTCAGTCAATGAACTGGCATACAAACCTCTAAACATGTCGACGGTGACATGAGGAGCTCCACCACGCTGTCAGACATCTGAGCCCTGGGATGCCCCCAGCCCCAACACCAGCACGTTCCTCCTCACCTTTCAAACCTGCTTCCAGCCTCCGCTTACTCATCCATCCCAAAACTCCCAGAACCACAGAAAGGCACAGCAAAGCGCCTGTGTGCTGGTAACGAGATTATTTTTAATTGCGAAGAGGCTGGCTACACCCTTCCCTCAGTTCCCACACACCTACGAACCATGACTGCTTTAAAAAGCAATTGAGACTGAAAAGCTGCCCCTGAACCAGCCCTCCTCCTGTGGTAGAGACCAGGTTTCTTCCCAAGCCATGCAATGTATAGGCAGTGACCATTACCAGCAATTCCCATGCCTGTTACTAGTTTCAGTGGGAAGCGATGGCCAAATTGCATAAACCTTTTGGCCTCTGTAATCACACACCATCGTCATGCCTCGTGGTATTTTTTTTCAAGCCTGAGACATAGGGTGTATGCAGAGATTTTGATGGGGAACAAATATTCTTCCATTGCTCTTCTGTAAACTGCTACTAGGTCCACATAATTTATATAAACTTAAAGAGATGATACAAGGAAGCTATGCTTGGGGAAAAAAAAATCTTTTCTGTTTTAGATGCTTCACTGCAGAAGAGTACATGGGACACACACACACACACACTACACCGCAGTGCAACAAGTTTTAAGTAATCAGTATAGAAAATTATGCTAAGGAAAAGTAAAAATTTATGCTGGAAATCAAACCGTTTCTAACCACTGCAGCAGTTAGGTTCAGAAAGAGCTTTTCAGGAGCAGCAACAGGGCCAAGAAACTGCAGCCACGTCTGAGCCTGTCTATCCTGTCCCCTCCACAGGCAGCAGAGGAAAAGGACCACGTCTACCACCCAAGCTGGTCAGAGAAGCCATACCCACACCTGCCCATTTCTCTCAACCGATGGTAAAAGGCACCAGGGCAATGGGATCGACTTAGCCCAGCCAAGGGGATCCCACTCTGGGGGCAAGCTGCCCTGGCGTGGGGGGCTGCAGGGGCAGTTGAGGGACCCCTCTCCGTCCCAGCTTCCCACTTACAGTGACATGAAACAGCCAGAGCTGGGAATCTGCCTGGCACTGGCGGTGTTGTGCATTTTCTGTGACGCTTCCAGTACTCATGCGCTTCTCTCATGCGTTACCTTTACAATAAAATAACTTTAAAAAAATGGTGCCCCCACTGTAAGCCTAGAAGAAATATACCGCCATATTTCTAACAAACAGGAACACTTATCAGAGTCACATTTGAATTTCAAGGTACATCTTATTTCCTGTGCTTACTTCAATCCTTAAAACAGGAAATTCCTTAATTTTAGTCTTGTCCCTCCTTCCTTTAAATTAGTACCCAGTTTTCAAAACTTATCTGCTCTAAGTTATCATCAGTGAGTTTTATTTATGACAGGGACCAAGTAGACCTCTGTGACAGTGTTTCACAAACATCTCACTCTGCACCTCCAAGGGACCCATTACATTCTTTATCCTCATAATTCTTAGTATATTGAAAAGAAATAATACAAATTCTTAGAAACTTAAGAAAGCTACTGCTTGCAGATCTCTTCTAAATATCTAATAGCAGTTAATGTTCAGAAGTTTCTTGATTTCTTTTAACAATGTCCCAATGATTTTAATAGCCATGCACTCCCAAGTGTTTTTATGTGAACACTGGAAATATACATAAAGCCATCAATAAATAAGTTTTGTGTTGTTTGGGTTTTTGGTGGTTTTTTTGTTTTTTGTTTTTTTTAATGAACTGACCACACAGTAGCATTGCCAACCGCCTTCACTGGGAGCTAGTGAATGTAGCACAGTTTTGAATAATCTGGCAAACAAAACTGGACTTAAGATTTTTAGGCATCTATTAAAAAAAAAAACCAAACCAAACCTACCACCAGACCTGAAAGGACAACAACAAACCCCCCTTGGCTTTCCAGAATGGTATTAAACAGAGTTACCTAATTAATACTTGGAACCACAATGTGGGTTGGACCTGTGTCACTCCTGTTTCATACAGGAAGAAAAGCACTTGGGTCAGTGGAAGAGAAGTGAAATTCTTATTGCAATTTCTGGCTCCTGAAGAAAGGCCACTTCCCCTCTGTGAGGCCACAACGCAATGCTTCAGGTCTTCTGAAATGACACAGCTACCTTTGCTCCCACAGCCACCACACCTACAAATTATTTTGTGAAGCACCAGAAAATACATACCGAGTTTGTTTAGGACCTTCAATACCAAACAGCACCATGAGAAGTTGTACTTCATTTCAGCATTCCTTAAGCTGTCCTTTATCTTGTATTAACATTATTTTTTATCTTCTTTCACAGGACAATTTGCTTTTCTAACCAACAGTAATTCTCACTGCATACAAATCCACTCATCTAGAAATGCCACTGGACTAGACTTGTTCTCTGTAATCAGTGAAGACACCTCAGCAAGTTTCTGTCATGTTACAAGCTTTTGCCTACCATCTGCACAGAAAAGTCTTCCCAGCAGATACAGTTCTCCGGATGCACTGTTACAAGTACAAATGCAGGTCCTTCTGAAAAGACCTTTTTCTAGGTCCTAATTGCAAAGTTACTAATATTCATTTTGCAAGATTGCTTGGTGATACAAGGTAAATTAAAAGACCACAACACAGAAGAGCACACTGAATTGATTTAATAGTATTAGCTTTTCCCAGGTAGAAAGGATGTAAAACAAAGCAAAAAGGTAACTGTTTGAAAGCGTAATGACAAGGTGACTTAGGGTGGCATTATGGAGACAGGAAACCAACATTGTGACAACAAAGGAGAGATGATAGATAATGCTAGGATATCTTATCAAGAGTTTCAGTACTGGGTACAACAGGGAAGAAGGAACCAACAAAAAGATGTAAAGAGTGATGATACAATCGAAGCCACAGGCTTGGGAAATGCTCTTTCAAGCAATATTCAGAATTGATGTAAGTGGGACAAGGCTGCTTTCATCCAGGCTAGAAAAGTGACGGCGCAGTACTTCAGTAGTAGGATGAGAGACACGGATGGAAGATTTCACAGTGTGGGCAGAGAGGGAAGGTTGCATCTTAGATATGTCACACGGGGAAAATCTTCAAGATATGGGCTTCCCCTGCTTGTGAGGGCCTTGGGAGAAATAAAGCAGGGGTAGGAAGGACTGGTCAGTTTTTATTCCACTGATACTGTATTTGATGACTACTTTTTTATGCATCCATTTTTCATTATTATTTCAAAAGATTGACAGGTTTAAGGCAGGAAGAGAAAGATATTTTCTGATTCAAGTGGATTGCAGAATTTTTACCTTAGGGAGAAATTATGAAACTGGTATAAGTGCTGCTTTGTCTGGGAAGATCATCATAAAGGCTCCTTAAGACATAAGGCTCTCAGTAGGCTAACTTAATAGCAATTACACTAGCAACACAAGCAAGTGACCTTCATTGATAAGAAATATTGGGACAGTTCAGGGGTTTAAAAGACCCTGAAAGCAAATTCAAGATTCCAGCTGAGCAGATGACAACTTAGGAGAGAGACTAACGTTAACCCTGTTTTTATGTACTTAAAAATTATACAGCCAAAATCACATCACAGAAATAAAGGTTGTAATCTAACCGTATCAGACGCAACTCAAGCATTCAAAACTTATGCAGACTATTTAAGGACTTACTTTCAAGGGAGAGTACATTTAAAGAAGTACAAATCACCTCAGGTGACAGCTCATGTGAAACAGGGATGTTAAGGAAATCCCCCTGGACTCCAGAACAATGCTAAAATCACGCTAGATACAACAGGGACTGAAACAGAATTGCACCTAGTATGGTTTTGCTCTTTGAGAGGGAAAAAAATCAATTATTTTTTTTGAGCCTGTATCAGTTCTGCATTTGTAACTGGGTCATCTGACTTCTCCCACAAGTGCAAAAAATTGAAATGAATCAGTAGTGAAAACTAACCTCATCAGACTGTTTCTCAGTATTAGCAACTTATTTTCTAAACATGATAAACAACTCCATTTTGAAGACAAAACGCAAACAGGGTCCTCGTAAGCATCACTGTAGCTAAGTTTCTGTCCTCTTTATAGAAAAAACACACAGAGCTTCCAAATTTTTCCATAGCAGAGCAAGAGCACTGATGCAGTGGGACAAGGCACAGGGTCGTGCTTTGGTTGGTACTTCTGGCTGAAAGAAACCAAACCTTGTAATGATCTCAAGCTATTATAACAATCTGAAGAAGTCTCACCTATGTCCCAGTGTTCTTCTCAAAAGCACCTGGTGCAGATCTGCCTTTGTGCAACTTCATAGAATCACAGAATGCTTTGGGTTGGAAGGGACCTTTAGAGGTCATCTAGCCCAACCCCCGTGCAGTGGGCAGGGACAGCTTTAACCAGATCAGGTTGCTCAGAGCCCCGTCCAACCTGACCTTGAATGTTGCCAGGGATGGGGCCTCCACTGCCTCTCTGGGCAACCTGTTCCATTGCTTCACCAGCACTGGAAGAACAACTTGCAATTGTTGTTCAACACTACTGGGCTTGGTGTTATGGGATCTTCCAACTGGAAGGTTTCAGGAAGTACAAAAGGAGCTCATCCAACACCTTCATGCTTCCAGAAGCAGCAAATTGCTAAAACCATTTTGAAGATCTGACATTAAGTCCCTACAAGTAGTAAATTCGTCCTTGGGGGAACACCATATACATACTCCAAGTAGCTGAACAGGAACTCCTTCTGCCACTTCTCTTACCTCATCCCTGTGGAGTTTGGCAGGACAGGACCACATGACAAAGCGACGGTCGCGCCAGTAACAGCCTATCACTTGCTGCTGGCAGCACTGAGCCCATCTCAGACTTGTGGTGCCGCCTGATTTACGGGCAGGTCCCACTTTTATTGAAGAATTTCGCATCTATTGTTTGCAATGTGTCCATATATATCATGAAAAGGAAATGAAAAGCAAGTTTTACACTTCAAAACACAGAACAGGACTTCTTGCTTCAGATGGCCAAACAGTCCTTGAAATTGAAATTCACAGCACGTGTGAGCATTATAGACTTGGGAAGAAAAGGGGCTGGAGGACAGACAGAGGAAGAGACAGTTCAAAAGCACACATGCAGGAAGGGAAAGAGCAGGGAAGGGAGACTCAAGCTGTCAGTACAAACCCATTCCTTCTTCATGCATGTTTGTGATACCTGACAAGACAACTTCTCCACTACTACAGGTTACCTTCTAAAGGATTTTCAAAAGACAATTGCATGGACCAAAGAAAGTAATCTATTCAAGTGTAAAAGGCTTAACTTCTAAGCTAAAATGAAACAAATGGGGGGAAATGGTACAGTTCACAGGGATTAAAGGATTTATCTAATTAATTTTTGAAAATCCAACAACAAAAAACAAAGTTCAAAACTTCCTAGTGGCTATGACTGAAGCTGATGTGTTAAGCATGGAACTAAGCAAGCTCTCATAAATAGACTGGTTTCTTTCATCATCAAAACTGATTTTTCTATTATTATTATTATTATTTTTGCAAGTGCTTCACTGTCTTAGAAATGTTTCAGTAACATTTCTAAAATGTTATGTCAAGACCTGTGAACAAGCTGGAAAAACTAAATCCCACACCATATTTGAAGACGGAGTATTAGAAGAGAAAACATGGCATTGCCATGTATGTAAACAGTAAAAATCCAAATGCTTAGGGGAACAGAGATAATGGTTTCTGCAGCTTCAAATATAAAACCTCAGGTCTGTATGCTCTGTCACTTATCTTGGCCAAGACGTAAACAAAGATGACCCCTCTTCAACCCCAAACAATATAATACTAATGATGATGATCATTTAAACAAGGGGAAATTTGACTTTAATGGGGGTTGAAAAGGGGAAACAGTGTTAATGCTATAAGGCAAGATCCCAGGCTTTGAAGGGACCTGATGAAGAACTTTACAAGTATCCCTTTTTCCCTACAAAGTTATCCAATTCATGCTACAAAGGATGCTCACAGACAGCTTCCTCCAACACCGCCCCTGAGGGTCACCTCGTGCTTCATTTGTATATTCCAAAGAGATTAAATGTAATTTTAGTAGTCAGCCTTGTCCAGCTTCCTAATTTTCAGCAATGCTGTCAGACCTACACAGCTACCGTGGGCTGCAGAAACAGGGTTGAATACCAGCAGAGCAGTAATTATACATATGTAGGACTCCAAATCGTACAGAAATACAAAGTGCTTGTAGAGAGCTCTCAATTCAGGCCAGTTTTCCCATGCTTACTACTTCATTTGGAGTTCTGTTTTTGAGGAAGGCAGTCTAGCTGAGGGTGCACCTCCCTGTTCTGACCCAGAGCCTTCTGATCTCCTGTCATGCAGATCTCCTCAAGTGCTTTGTGCCCACTTAAACTTAACATGGTCCCTAACAAAGATGTAATTATGTATAAGTAGTGCCCAACAGAAACCATCTAAGAAGAACAAAGCTTTCTTTAAATCAATTTTATCCAGCATTTTTGACTATTCAGACTTAGCATATTATTGTGGAAAGGAAAAATATCTAAGTGAGATTTACAAAGGCTGCATAAAGCATAGAAACCCATTGTGGCCGGTATGAAATGGCATTTGTATATTTAAGAAAAAATGTAAAAACAATCTCCTTCTCCCTTTTCCACCCCTGATATTCCCCAGTTTGTCCTAGCCTCCAGGTATGTTTATACATCAGCCAGAAACAGGTAGATGCATACATATACATGTGAACATTCATAAGTTAGGATAGGTATAAAATGTGAAGTAATTTTGGATAGCAGAACTAATATATAAATATAACTTTAGCCTAGAGTTGCGAGGCCTGCTTGGTCTGCTGTTTAGACACCTCTAGTTACAGAATCACAGAACAGCTGAGGCTAGAAGGCACCTCTGGACTCTGTCTAGTCCAACCCCTTGGTGAAAGCACGGCCACCTAGAGCAGGTTGCCCAGGACCATGTCCCAGTTGGGTTTTGAAGATCCCCAAGGACAAAGACTCCATAACCTCTCTGGGCAACCTGTGCCAGTGTTTGGCCATCCTCAGAGTAAAAAAAAAAAAAAAAAAAAAAAATGGTTTACTTATGTTTAAATGGAGTTTCCCGTATTTCAGTTTGTGCCTGTTGCCTCTTGTCCTGTCATGGGATACAGCTAAGAGCCTGGCTCTGTATTCTTTACTCCTCCCCATCAGGCATTTATATACACTGATAATTCCATACTTAATTTTAGGAGAAGCAGAAAAAAACCTCTGTGTAGGATCCTAATGCTTCCAGTACTGTGTTCTGCAAAAGCCAGAAGACTCGCTGTAAATGGCAGATGTACATATTTCTTGGAGATGAGGGAAGCATCAATCCAGTTTCAGCAAGCTTGCAAAAAAATTCAACAGTGATTCAACACCAGATGGATTTAGTATTTGTAGATGTCTTCTAAGAATGGATTTGTTTTAAGAGTTAGTTGCAGACATGCTTTTGATGCAAATTTAGGCTTCAGAGTCATGCTGAAGTAAAATAAGAAAGTACAAGTTGCTTTGTAGCATGAGGAAAGAAAAAATACTTGCAGAAACGCTGGCTCTTTAGAGAGCTAAAAATCACAGTCAATAGTAAAAAAGCATCCCAGTTTTTCTACATGTGCCATAGGAAAAACTCCCCATTGAGCCACACTACAGATGAAGAATCCAAATCCTGTATTCTCTAGCATGGGATGATGGCACGATCTGCTTGGCTTTTGCTCTGTGAGGATTCAATGAGGGCAGTCCACAAAAGCTCCTCCCAGGGCAGCGCCTCTAGGCAGGATCCTTCAGGCACCCAGTGCAGCAAATGTGCCAAGTAGCCAGCACAAAAAAGAGCAAAATAAATGTGACTTTAAGGCAGTATGCACCCACGCAGCTCGGAGCCCTGCAGGCAGCAGTGAAGCTGTCGAGATTCAGGTCAGTAACGTGCCATTGCTGCCCGAGACACCTACGAAGAGCAGGAGGAGCAGAAGCAGCTCCTCGGGTCAAGCTCTTACAGAAGCACAGCTGGTATGAGGTACCTGCGTGGAGGCAGGATGAAAAGGAGCCCCATTTGCAGAAACGATCAGCAAAGCTCATTAATCACTTCGGAAAGGCCCGATCTAGAGATGACAGGAGGATGACAGGAAGATGAACAGAGATGCTTGCTTTCAGTAAAGAGGTAACAGGCTGAGAGAAAAAAAGCAGATATGTCAGACTTGGAAAGGTCAGGGGTAAGATTTGTATTTGTCAGAATAAGCTTTCCAAGCAGGAACCAAGGACATCTTGCTCCAACAAATAAACAATATTAAAGGAAAAAAAAAAAATCAAGCACATTTGGTAAGAGAATTTAAATTCTTCACCTGCGTGCCATCCTTGGACACCTCTGCCTGCAAGGTATTTTTGCATATCCCCCCACCTCCACCAAGAAGGGAGCAGTGGCTGCAAAGATGTCAAAGAGCACATGGTTGAATGGCAGACAGAAACTGAAAGGCAGAGAGAGAAAGATTGGAGAGGGAAGAAAAAAAAAAAAAGATAGATTTGAATGGGAAAATGGGGCAGACAAATTTAGAAAGGAGGCGGCAGCGAGGCAAGAAGAAGAGAACTGTGGGGAAGAGAGAAACAAGAGGCACCAAAACACTGAAGGACAACGACACTGTCTATTTTGAGGTCGTTCTGTTGCACCCACCATGGTACCTGCCTTCCACACAAAATTAACAGCAGTCATACTGCCTCTGCTGGGCTTCACCCAGTCCTTGGGGAGGTAGGGGCCAAAATAGCAATCTCTGTGCTCCACAACATGCTAAAGGAAAATGGGGGACACACACACACACACGACACAGACAGAACTGGACTACGGATTGCAGTAGGGTTGACGTAACAGTAATGGAAGAGGAAGGGATGTAATTTATCAAATCCCTCATACATCTTCTGACTAGACTGCTGTTGTAATGTCACAGTGGAAATACAAAGCTGCACACTCATTTCCAGATGACTGCAATGCCCAAAATACCCAATGCCAATTATGACACTGAGACAGAAGGAAATCATCCTTACCCTGGGAAGTTCGTACTGTAAGTGCTTATACAGACAGGAACAGTTATACTGATCTTATAATATTTTTCACTCTTTTTAAAGACATTTGCAGTGATGGTTTATGATCCTAAAGCACAGACTGTTCAGCCTACCTTGCAAGCCCACAGTCTGTGGTCACATAAAAGATACTTCACCTTCACCGTCTCTGTTTCTCCCTTCCTCTCCAGCCTTTTTCTGCCTAGATTATACAGGCAGGAAACGCTTTGGAACAGGGACTGTCTCATATCATGCATTTGCATTACAAGCCAACATACCACACTGTATTAACATCTCTCCTTCAGTATCATTACCTACAAAACCTGTACACAAACCTTAAAAGAATCAATTATAACCATGGACCCTAAACAGATGCAAGAGCCAAATATTCCCAAACTTGTGAAACATATGCATACCACTGCAAACCTGGATATTCACATTTCTCTCCAGTTAAATGGCACAAATAACCCATACAAGTTGTATTACACATGGCATAACTTTGCTACAGAACGTGTTTCTACAGACTTCCTAATCCAGGAGCAGAACAGCCTAATTTTTGGGCTAGTCTACCAACTTCCAGAATGCTAAGCTCCCTTAAAGCAAGAATTCGATATCCTTCTTTCCCATTAATTGGAGTTTTATAGTACACGCATTCATATTAGGACAGTATGAATGAATGCAGTAAAATCATACTACAAGACCCAACAGATACGCAGCCAAAAAAGGTAGATGGTCATATAATCATCAGCAGTATAAATAATACACTGTTTCAATTAATAAACCAATATACCACAGAAGTATGAGACAACTGCATGACAGGGCACAAAACCAAATAATGTCTGTTATTGAATGGAATGGACAATTCATTGTAAATATGTCATTTTTAAACAAGTGAGAATCTGGGTTGGAAACTTCAGCTGCTTTACTGAAAGGCTGTAGCAAGTATTGTGCCTACAGGTGGCTGAAGCACATCCATGAAAGACAATGCAAAATTGAGACAGGAATCTTGTTACCAGGATTACGCAGACAATAGCATCCAGGATTACCATTTACCCATTGTATTCTACATTAAATCTATCTATAAAGCCACACTTAATACTGCAGGTAATACATTTAAGAACAATTAAAATTAATCATAACAGGAGATTAGATGTAAAAAAAAAAAAAAATTAATACTATCCATTTTGTTTTCAATTCACCATACCACTGCAGCTGCGAGAACCACAGAAGACATTGCTGCTTCCATTCCCTGCTCTATAAAACACGACCTTCCTCTAAACGTTGCAAGTGTTGGACAGGCAGATGCCTAGAGCGAGGCACATTTCATCTGCTGTTCAAGTTTCTGACTCCACATAGTCAGTCCCCAGAATAACTTGTGCCGGGCAGATAAGAGCCCCTGGGAGGGGAAGGGCAGGGCAGGGCAGACCTTCCCCACCACCAGCCCTTGCCTGTGCCCAGTCCCTGGGCATGGGGAGCACCTGTGCCCCCGAACTGGGGCAGCAGCCATCTGTATACACAGAACATGATCACATTTCCAACCCCGTTTAATTAACGTGCTGCTGCATCTGTGTGGGAAGAATGTCATGACAGTAAGGCCTCCCCAACCTCACGTACACCTTGCGGAGCCTGCAGAGGGAATCTCCACCAAGAGGGCTCACCCTGTGCTTCCCCACCACCCAGCCCAAAAGTTTTAAGGTTTAAAGAATAAAGAGACCTTCACCCAACAAAACACAGAGAACAGGCTATTGATTTCCCATAAACTCTCAAAATGTTATAATAAGCATTTATAGATAGGCTATTGAATGTCTGGATCATTTAAACAGACAGACATTTCACCAAAGTAATACGGAGTTGGTTGCAAAAACAGAGGAAAAGGAAAAAGGAGCTTTAGGCCACAATGTGACTTTCCTCATTTTAATGTAAACCCTTATACATACATCACTTACTGCTACTCGGCATAAAAATTATAAGGCATATAAGTGCAAATCCTGCAAAATAAACACTGTGGTAAGACTTTAAATCCCTATGACTGTTTTTCAGGGGTATCTCTTTCATTGCTAACAGACTACAAAAAAAAAAAAAGCATTAACCTTAAGCATCATCTTTCCCCTTTAGACTTGGTATGGTTTTAAGCAATACAAAATTCACTCACACGTGTAGCAGTAAAAAGACGTAATATCTTAATAAACCAGAGCTAGTGTAGCACTGTTTGTTACAGGCACTCAGTTTACTGCATATATCCATCTCCAGCTAGCAGCCAAAGCTAGTGTTTCTGAAAACACTACTCTTTGAGGAGCATTTATGCTTCTATTGGATTATAATGAGTGTACTGGTGTGACGTTGAAAGTGTTAACAACATATTAATTTCTACACAAACATATATTAGATGGTCTAAGTGATTCTTCCCCAGCTATATATGTACATATACGAAACACTTAAGACCTTGATTTTTGTAACACTTTTGTGCCCTTACCACACATGCATATACACATACACTGTGCTTTCCTGGTTAGAAAGAAAGTTTCCCTTTCACATAACAAAGGACTTGGAGATTTATCTACAGAGCAACATACCAGAAATAAGAACCATTCACAGAGGCGCACAGCAAACATGCTATACATGCATCTCCTAACAAAGAGAAACTAAAAACTTTTACATCGAGAAACTCACTGGCAAAACTTGAATATAAAATCTCATTCAGAATAATCTGAAGTGTGCTACATTTCCTGTAGCAATACGCTGGTTATAGTTAAAATATGTTTATAGCAACAAAGATGACAACTTTTTTAGAGAGTAATCCATATGAACTGTTGCTTCATTTTCTTTGTTTAGCCAGAAGAAAAAGGAGGTTGCAACAAAAGAAGAAGCAATAACAAAGTAGCTTATTCCTTGCTGTTGAGGCATTGCAAGTCTAAATTACCCTGTCACCAGTTCTAGTTTCATGATTGCCATTTTTTCTGGTGATGCTTGCATAGATCATCACAGCTCTTTTTGGAGGTAGAGATGCCCACACCTAATCAGCTGCTGGTGCACCATTTCAGTTCCAGTGGGTGGTGGTATTACCTGTACCCACCACCAAAAATACGCTAACTTTTACAGCATTTTTCCAGCTGTGCTTTATGTTACTTAAAAATAGTGATAGCTCAACACACGAAACAGAAAATATCAGCCTCTCAGCTCCTGAAAATAAACTGTCTGGATATGGTAAATAATTCAGCTGGGAATATTACTTTCTACATTTCTTTATTACTAACATTGCCATTATGTACTCCTTCATGGGATGCTGTTGCAAAGGTCATAAAGATGTAGATAAATTACTTCAGGTAAGCCTCTGTTAAAAAAGGCAAAACACATAGATGAACTTAAAACCTCTTTAAGACACTTTTGGTTGGTAATTTGGAGCAACGATGGAATATGAAACAGCCTGAGAACAACATGCCTTAACATCCCGAGTCCTCCCTGTCCAGGCTTAACTGTTACTATGCAAAAATGCCATTTTCCAAGTCTGCATTGAAGAAAACAACTTTGGAAATAAAACCCAGGTGAATGTAGACACCAAGGTAACTATTTGAGCCAACAGAAAAATTGCAAAGAAACTGGCATGCACCAGCTGTGATTAAACCTCCCAAATACTTTTCCTTTTGAATACGCTATCACAAATAATAAAGCACACATATCCGTTGTACCCACAGCCATATAAAGTTAGCAATCAAATAAATGTCCACGTTTAAGGGTATCTACTCAGAAGGTAATACAGTTCCATACCATATAGTTTGAGAGTGAACAACTTAAATTTTGCTTTGGTTTATACAGTAGGAAAAACATCTTCATGGATAGGTGCGGAGGGAAGATTAAAGACTAATACCAAAAGAGCTCCCGTTCCTAACACCTTTCTGATCCTGGCTGAGACAATCTACTCATACCTCAGACGCATGGTGGCAGCCAGCCAGCCAGATGACTGGTGACTTAATATACAAGTTCATGTGGGCTCTTGGAGTGTGACACGGACAAGGGCATTAACTTAGAAGTCTCAACAGTCAGCCTCAATATTCAGAAGTCATCAAATGAGGCATGACTATATTAAGACACTTTTTTTTTTATACTTCATGCTTGCTTCCTTCTCTTCTGAACAGCTTTCACTGTAAAATGTGCTCATTAAATATGCATGCTTTTTATAGGAAAAGTTGTGATCAATTGATGCATAGGTCAAGTATGAAAAGAACTTAAATGACTATGACGCTATGATAAATACTGTAATAGCCTCAGAATCACAGATGAAAAGATTGGCATATATATCTTGTTTCATTCTGCTGCTGAAAGCAGTTCTGGCAATAAACAAGGCTTTGGGCCAAAATTCAGCCTTTGAGAACAATACAGAGAGACAGAGACATAAAATACATGTGCGTGCAACCAAAGGACATACTGCAATCTACCAGGCAGGGTGGCTTTAGTTTCATTTTGAAAGCCACTTAAAATAAAACCCTGTGGAAGAAACAAAGAATCCACCCAAACATGAAGGCTCCAGCAGCTTTGTTGAAAGAACAATAGCATATTACTCCTCATCCCTCTATCTTGTTGCAAGAGAACCATCAAGATAGTTATTGCTGTGATCAAATTAAAGAACACTTCACAGAATTATTCTTTAAACTAATCACTATTTATAGAGATTTATCTTCATGTGCCAATAGTTATAAATGCTCCAATTCAATTCTCTGCAGAGAACATCCCAATAAAAGAAATATTTCCATTAGCATAACAAAAGGCAACCAGTAAAATTACTCACATGCACAGGCTCAAAATTTCAATTGAAAGCAATATTCCAGTATAAATAGAGTGTATTTTTATACTAAATCCACTCTAATGATATGTTTTGTAATCTGATGGCTCTCCCGACAGAGTACACATGATATTAATGAAAGCAAGATCAAATTAAACAGATGACATGATTAACAGTATTCATTTCATGCACGACTCTCTTACCGAAGAGATAAAGACCTGAAAGTAATCACCACCAAGTAAAACTCCTTCACTGACCTCTCCCCTTGCAGCTAGCGGTCCTTAAGTACTGATGTTTTGCAACAAAGACCAGTGCCTTTCATCTGCGGGCTTTCTTTTACGCTACAAGCTGAGCACCTCTCCCGTTGCATGCACACAGTACCTCTGTATCTATGTCTGTAATGCAGCATAAAGATTACTGGGGAAACCTATCAAACCGGCAGGCAGCAACCTCGCCCGCCAATAAGCGCGAGGCACATGCAGAATCCAGCACATGCTCGCTGAGGCTCGCAGGCTGTCACCCCTGCTTAGCAGGCTGCTAATCTAATTATAGCCGTTTGCCATAGCACGGGGCTGCTGAGGCACCGCGCGCGAGGAAACGAGAGCTGAACAGATTACGCCTTTTGGCCGAAAGCATCAACATTTGGGATTTGTTATTTGCCTGGGTGCATGAAGATAAAATTCCTGTTTGGGTTTGGGTTGTTGTTTTTCCGAATGATTCACCTATGAGGGGGTTTGTCTCCATCTCTGGAAAAAAGGATATATTTAGGAGTGCTCTTTCAGAAGCTGACCACTTGTAGTTTGCTAGGTCTATTAGAAGGAGACAATAAAATGCAGCAGTTTATTCTGCCAGTAGGAATTCTTGTTTTGAATGTACACGTTACCAGCGTCACACACACAGTAGATCCGAGATCACTTTACGTACAGTACTTCACAATCTGCAAGATAGACCTCAGATCGGCGAGGCACCACACGTGTGCTCTCAGCGCACAGTAGCCCTACAGAAGTCAACAGGACTCCCTCTGTCCTTTACATTTACATGTGGGCAGATACTCAGACGACCCACGGGCTTCTGTGTGCATTGGCACATAAAGTCCTAACTAAGCTTTCATGAGGCTGTGGTGGAAATGCCAAGGAAATTTTTGCCATTATGCAAAACAACTGAATTCATTTGGAAAATACTTACTGTGAGCAAATGCTCCTTATAAGTACGGGGAACTAATTCAAGTAAGCCTTACATGCATCTAATAAATATGTAAGTCCACAAAACAAAGGAATGTTATGATCTAAGAGACCATTGTGTATTTGAAAGACACCGAGAGTTTCTACAATATTGGGTAAATATGAAGAGAGATACAGGCACCAGCAGTTTCATCTTCCTTGATAGCATGTTTCAATTAATCTTCACTCTGATTAGCACAAATCAGAAAACAATCTTCTGAAGTTTCCTGTTCCTACATGGTTCATATAATCACCTAAGCTCTACACTGACCAAAAGGTTTTCAGACATCAGTGGCAAGGTGGAAGTACACAGCCCACTTCTCAGAAGTGCCAGTGCCACCCGTCTCTCGTGAGATACAGTACATTTTTCGTGATCGATATTGGCAAAATATCATAATGCTACACCATTATGCATATACAAACTTTACAGCACATTTTTAAGATGTTCCACTAAGTTACACACAAAACACATCCATAAACATTATACTTATAAGACCCCGAACCCCACTGCAATAATGAATTCCTATGTACCCACACCCACGTTTTTCCCAATTCTTTACTCTTATCACCAGCACCATACAGCAGTATCAGGCACAGTCCAAGTGCATGATATTAAAGGTTGTTTATAAACATTTGTATCTATCATACTTACTTCAGTACAAAAATTGTATTTGCTACTACATAAAATGTTACTAATGGAACAAGACTTCCATGTGGTAACAGTGCAAGACCATATTTATTGACAATATGTAAATAGCTGTGTCACAGCTTTCTTAATCTGCCAGTGAAAATTGCTCATAACGAGTCGCTCTGTGCTAGAAGCAGACTTCATCTCAGCAAGAAAAATATTCTCAAAGCTATATATGGCTAAAAATAAAAATGAAATGCAGGAAGAGTGACATTTTACCCCTTGATTCAACTTGCAGTCAACATTAAGCTTTGTGTTGCAATAAACGAAGGAGGCTATTTTATTAAGTCTTCCTTTTCAGATTACATCATCTAAGGAGCTCATCAATTTTTATAAACTGTGCTTCTTTAAAATACTGTAAGAATATTACAAGTTTCTCAGCAGTACTGCTTGAAGCCAGAAAACTATGCAGGGCAGAAGACTATGGCAGGAGGGGCAGTTATACAAAGGTTAAAAACTTAATTTAAAAAGAGTTCAAGAGACATGGTAAGAAGGGGTGCCCATTTATTTGATGATCAGATCCACAACTATTTTTCTAACAACATTTCGCCAAAGGTAGCAACAGGGGAAGATGACCAATAGTCTTGACTTTAAGTCCTCTGATCCAGCTATTAGGAATGCTGAGTTTGCTAAGCCAAGGAAAAGATACACACACACACGCAAAATAAAGAAAATCAAAGAGACACAAATCATTCCTTTAATCTAATCCACCCTCACAGACCACCAAGGCACCTATGACAGGTGACAAAATGACCAAGAATCCTGTTAGCTGCCACATGACTCTCAGTGTTGGCTCCCTCCCCTGCAAACTGCTGAGCCTGCACGTCCCCCGTCTCTGCCCAGCAGCTCCCCAAGCCCTTGCTGCTCCCTCCTGCGCGGGTCCAGCACCGCTCCCCAATGGTTCAGGTCCTCCGTTAGGATGTTTCCCCATTGACGGCTGCAAAGTTGCATTTCAAGAGACACCCACTTGTCTCTGCAACACAATCAACATTCACCACACCTCTGTGCTTAGCTTAGGAGACTAGTTGTAAGAGTCCAAATATCAATCTTGATTTTAACAGTCACTTCTAGCCGTCGTGACGATGTGCTGGGCAAGGAAGGCATGAGGAACAGCACTGCAGGTCTGATGTTTGGAGCCAGCGGTGGATCGTGAGGGTCCACATTCAGCAAAGGCAAGTGGCTAAAACTCCAACTGAGAATAACGCAGAGCTCCACCAGCCTGCCCCACCGCCTGTGGTGACCGCACATGAGTGCCTGGACCATGCACCAGACCTGGGACAGGATACAGCCATGTATAGGCGTGCCAGCAAGAGAGGCCAAGAGAGGTTTCATGAGGACACAGTCCTCAGCTCCAGCAAGTCTCTGTTGGAAGCGAACGCAAGTTGGCCAATATTCGGCAGACTTTCATCGAAAGCAAAAGCCTGTCCCTGGCACAAGTTATCCGCCTGTGCTAAGCTTCAAGTTCCTGCTCCTCCGCATGGAAACAGAAGGTCTCTACAGTGTTTTTAGAAATTAAACCAAGTTACGTTTTCTCTAGCCCTCTTCCTTGACAGAACAGTTTTCGATCAAAATTTTCCAAAACCATATGGTCTGAGGCAGATGCCCATCACAGAGGGGAGGAGAGAGGAAAACCTATGGGGGTATGATGAATTCATCATATGACACTGAAACCAGCATCTTACAGTGAAAACCGCCTAGCTAGCACATTAATGAATTTTACACTTCATTTAGGCATATCTAAGTGAATTAACAGACAGATGACTATTTTGGAAAGAAGTAACTTTTTGCTATGTTATGATCACTTTTATAAGTATTTCTATATCCAATGATTTCAATACAAAAATATTTTAAATAAAAATTTTCTCATGTGTCTTGCAACTAAACAGGTTTCACTCTGGATACCACTTAACCTTTGACTTAAAAATATACCAAATATTGCTTGGAAACTGCTACCTTAGTTAATTAGATTTTGCAAAGTATAGTAAACATATGGAATGAAAATGAGTTGAGCAAAAAGGCTGGTGAATCAACTTGCTGCATTTCTAAAGGCAATAGTGTGTATATTTCCAAGCTGTAGCCTTGAGAGGTTGAACTGAACCAATTACCCTAATGATTATTTTACTTGGCTTGATACATTCATTACACTTTTAGAAGCTAAACGATCCCATGGTTATGTATACATAACAACAAAATCTTAAGGTTTTTCTATGGTACCTTTTACATTTACACAGATTAAAAGGTGAGGGGACAATTTTCTCTTCCACAATTTTTTCTACATTTCAATTTTCCCTCCCAAAGAAATTTATCTAGTGTTATTTTCTTTTTCTTGTGAAAACTACCTTTGACTTCACAATAGTTATCTATTGGGCTCTCTCCTTTCCTAGCAAGTACTTGGTAGAGTTTGGGAAGTCTGCAGACTGGTGGTAAACTCATCACAAGACCCATTATCATTCATGGAGGAAAATAAAACATGGGCCTACTGTTTGCCATATACATTTTACTTGGGAAGTTACAAATGCCAGACTTCAAGGTTAGCACTCAGCATGGAAAAACCTATGTTCATTTTATGAAGCACAGGGACATTTCTTGGACTGATCCCAATTTCAATCTGGTAAGACAGCAGTTACCTGTACATGTGTGCATATACATGTGTGCACATGTCAACGCTATTGATCACGTTTTTTAAGTTGGTCAGCCAACCTGCAACTTTAGGACCTTTTTTCAAATATGCTAATTGTATTTCTAAACAACCCAGACAGTGCTTCCTCTGGATGCTTAATAACAGGCACAGACATCTCAATATTAAAGCCAGAGATGCTCTGCAGGATGGCACTAAGACTGATTCCTACAGAGTATTTTTTATAGCATTCATATCCACTTTTTTCCTCAGAATTGTAAAACCCAAAAAACCCCACACACCCATGTTCCAAAGGACATTACCATCCCTCGCCTTCACAGACTTACATATCAGCAGTATATTCATCAGAGACCCAACTGACTGAAACAAAGACACCAGTCCATCACTGCCACCTCAGAGAAGCAGGGGAGGAGCAGTTAAGCCATCAGAGAGGTGTGTTTCATCCTACCACTGATGGATACAGTAAAGAAGGATCTGAAGTGAAGCCTGCAGGAGGTTTACTACGCTAAGCACTTGCACTTTGACCACACAAAAGACGTGGAAGAACACAATATTATTCTGTTTGCATCCTTAAGAACACAGAAATGCCAAATTCAAACAATGCCATTTAAAAGACTTCGCATCACCCTGAAACATGCTTCCCACCACATATGACTCCAACACATCACCATCCCAACCTCAACCTTCCATTTCTCCTCAAGTTCCTTCTATTTTTCCTTCAGTGCAATGTTTTCTTCCACCTCTATACCATATTTTAGCAATCACCTCAAAGTATACAAATATCCTTCGTGCCCTCTTGTGTTTCCACCCCACTTATTTTTCCCTCCACTACGTTTCCTCACAGCTGGCAGCAAAGATGCAGTATGAACTGTCCATTTCAGAAGGCAACACACCTATTAGCACCACTGAGACCTTAGCAAAGGCAAAATATGTGTGCTTCCTAGCCACCACTTCATGACCTCTGGCTGAACAGCTAGATGGCCACAAAGTTGGTGAACCACAGAAAGGGACCACACTGATCATCAGTAACAAGTAAGCATAAGAAATAGCCTTAAAGAGCGCATCCAGGCCATAGACCCCATATAGTGCATGCCTGACTCGCATAAAATCAATGATCATGATGCTAGTGAGCCAAAGATTATAAAATAAAGCACAGAAAAAGCAGCCTCTGCTTTCAAACAGCCAAGTGAGAAAGACACGTTAGCAGACTGTAACAAACAGGTTTAAAAAGAGAGAACAAGAAGAAAAAAAAAACCAAACATGATTGCTGTAAGATGCTGAAGTCCTAACACAAGGTATAATGGCAGCAAAAGTCAACTGCTCACAAGGACATGGGAGGTTAAATCTACATTGGACCAAGCCACAAGAGGGCTTCATAAGTGGAGATACATTTTTTGTACTTGATGTGGTGGAAAATAGGGATCCCGAGAGCATCACTTAAGCCAGAAAGCTGACAGACAAGTACAGATTTTCCTCAGTGGAAGTCCAGAAAAAAGAGTTTCCAATATAATAAATATACTTCCAGTACCTCCACATTATTAATCTTCAACACCACTGCTGGCACTTTCTTTTCCTTCTCTATTTAGTAGCATTTTCACTATAACCACCTTACTGCAATGGGTGACACAATCTGATGCTGAGTATATCTAATTGAGATATCTATAGAGTGGCCCAAGAAAATTTTAAATGCAAGTCTTCCATTAGAGGACAGGTGTAATTTTTCAAAAATGCTACGCTGCAAAGAGCGCAGAGGCTGAAGGATGAAGTGCAGCATTCCTCCCTTTGAAGGAGAAACTCCGTCAGGCTTGCTCACTTCTGTAATTAAGAATGTTATTTCCAATTCTGAGTAGAAAGTGCAGCTCCGAGGCTTTCGAGGCTTTCTTTGATCTCATGTGATGACAATGAAAGCCCATCAAGCTTTGAAAAGCCCATTGTTTTTTTATTCTTCAAAGACTGTTGTCTGCTCTCTTACATCTCTCTATAAGAGAAGGTGTTTACATTGAGCTGCAAGATGGAACTAGCAAGCAAGTCAAGGTGCGACTGTTGGAACACGAAGTGGTTCCTTGCAGATGCTAATGCGTACAGGCATTCGCTCAAAAATCGCCCCGCTGCCAGCCAGCTCACTGGCAGCTCAGAGACTGCAAACCTGTGAGACTTAAAGTCTCCAGTCCACACCCATAATTCAGAGTTTCAGAGCAACTCTCAGATCTTATTACTTTACACAAGAGTTGAAGATATTCAGCACAATGAACCCCAGAAGAAAACTACCTTTGAATGCAATGGCTTTGGTTATTTCAAGGCTAACAAGTTTGAAGACAGCCTACTAAACTTCAAGCCTTTTTAGCCAAATGTAAAACTAAAATTAGATTTTAATCTTAGAAAGATTGTTAATTTAACGACTAGAAATTGTCTCCATATAAAACCAGCAACTGTGACTCGCTATACCAGAACCCAGTCTCACAGTCTTCTTACAAGAAAACAGAAGCATTTTGTTGGCACAGATGAAAAGCCTCTCCAGGAAGAGAGGCTTAATTATTTAATAGAGCAAGCCAAAACCCTTTTTATGAAAGAGTCTTCAGGACTCCCATTCCATATAATGTTCCTGAAGAAGAACATACGTACGTTCCGGGCAGCTCGTAGACCTAGTAGTTAAAGTTCGCAGGGCACGTAAAATCCGAGGCCCTGCTTTCAGGACTGCTTGTGGCTTTTAGCCAATCCTCTAATGCAAAATGAGCGCACTAGTCACATAACTACAGCTATGAAAAATTAGTATAAATAGGGACAGATGAGTGCCTACCCCTCAAGCCTAGAGACTCCCAACTTCTTGTTTTCCACACTTTTCTGACCATTTGAGCAGACACTCCCCGCCCTGCATAGCGTTCCAACTAAGGTGAGGGGGAGAGTGATGATCCTACCAAAACTAGCACGGGAGCTAAGGAGTGCTCTGAAGATGGGAAACATGCACCAGGGGAACTCTGTCACATCCTGGGGACAAATTACTTACTGGTCTGCCTCCTCAAACCTTTCTTGGGCAAAACAGCAGGCATTTTCTTCACCTTCCCTTCCTAGTCCTGGGGGCAAAAAAACCCACCGTTGCCCAATTTCTCCACAGCACATCTGCATGGCATGGTAGCCTAACACAAGTCACCACTTGTAATACTACTGCTGTTGAAAACCAGAATTTCTTCAGGTGGCCATCCTCATGAAGTGCTGGCTGCTCAGAGGATCAATCCAAAATCAGATGGAGCCTTTTATCCCTTTGTCCCAGCTGCAAATCCCCAGTGCTTCCAGAATAGGTTTCTAAAAGCACAGGCATCAGGATCTTCAGTTTTACATGATATAAAATGCAAGTACATAACAACCTTTGTCTCACTGGCACTGTAATTTAACACTGCTGACACACACATCATTTTAGCAGGCATTTATTATTTTGGCAAGAATTTATATCAACATAATATTAGGAATAAAGCAGGCTAATGGTTATAGGTCTGAACCTAGTCTTCACTGCAAACTGAAATACATTTTGTGAGCACAAATATGCATCAAGTACGTCTCATCTTTTCTAATATTGTACTGTCCCATGAAGGACAGCGCATTTTTGACATCACTGGTTTCCCACTACTTCAAGCAGGTGATGTCTCAGTGGTGAGTCTAGAAGTTCCAAACATGTCAGAAGTGGAAAGGGAAATGAGTGATCCCATAACTACATAACCTTAATAGCATAACGATAATACCTTTTTGTCCCTATAGAAATTAGGTACAAACATGGGAAAATAAGGTCAAAAGGTGAGCACTCAATTTTGAGTGAAGTCAGAACTGGAGCTTCCAGGCTGTCTCAAACATGTACCTCCTCCATGCTGTACGATAATGTAGTCTTTAGTGATCTGAATGAGAAAGTCTCTCATTGCTCCCCAAACTTCTGCCTTAACCAAGGTCTAAAGAAGAAGCTGCCCCAAAGCTAACTGGCAAATAAAACAGACACTGATATTTTTCAGAGCAAATTCCAGCAATCTGTCGTCAAAACTTAAGCAGCGTAGCCACAGTAAAAGGGCTGCTAGAGGAGGGGAACATGAGCAAGTTTCAAAGTTGCGTAAGCATTTAACACTGACTTCACTGTACATATTATTCATATTTTATAACAGAAACTGCGTAACTATGAAAAACATGGCATAACTTAAAAACCACCATAATTTCTATACTCAGCAGGACTGCCGCATGCAATCCCACCATATCCCGCCCACTAGCATAAATATTCGTATTTGGAAGGACCAAGGGGAAGCAATGTAAATAACCCTGTGCATAGTACTGAGTTTTCACACTGATAAGTTCAGCACATACAGCTACAGCGCGTGCACGGCTAACCCGCAAAATCTAGCCATTTATCTCACTTAAGGTATTCAGGCTATTCTGGGTACTTACAACTGCCCCATTTATATAATTCCGTATCTGTTTCATTAAAGAACAAATTGAAATAGCTTTGAAATATTGATGCTGGGAATAATTTAGAATGCTCGTTTTCTCTTTGGGCACTTGGAATATCATAATCTCTTGTGGTAAGTTAGTACACTACATCAGGAAACAGTAGCGTCTATTATTACTTTGCATCTCGTCAATACAATGAGACAAAAACCAAACAAACTGATCTATGAATACTTTTTCAAAATTCTAATTTATAAGTTAGGGTAAAGATTTAACTATGTTTAGAAGCATCTACTCATTCAGAACGTGGGATTTAAATTGACATTTACGGATCTGAGATTGCGCAAAGGAAGTCTGAAAATTATCTTTCACCTTTTGCAGTAGTCACAATTTTTTTTAGGCCTCTCTACACACATTTCTGCAACTCCTGATGAAAGGAGAGATTTGGAGTAAAACCAGAGACTCCTTCAAGTCTTCCCAATTATATTGTATACTAGAATATCTCATGTCTCCCATCCTACAACATCCCTTCAGCCTTTCTGCAGCTGAAGTCTGAGAATGTTTGGCAGAACTTACAGATAACTTTCTCAAGTAAATAAAAATACAAGAGGAAAAAATACCAAGCCAAACTAACTGGGGATATGTGAGATGGACTGAAGATTTAAAAAAAAAGAAAGCCTAAAATATGTAGAAGCTGATGGTGTTGAAAGAGATGCATGCCTTCACTTGAGAAGTTCACTATGTCAAAAAAAAAAAAAAAAGCCCAAAAGAACAAAATCAAAAGTAAAATGAAAAAATCATGTGCCCAAAAGAAAGGGGCAATAAAATCCACACTTAATAGATATTAATAGGCAGAGAAGTCCAGAAAACAAAGTATGCCTTCTAGGTGGCAGTACATCTTCGCTCACCTCATCAGCTTTCAAAGCCTGCTGGAGGTAGATCTACAAAACTTGTGAGGAAAAAAGTAAAATTGTCATTGTTGTATACATTATTTGCATCTCACTACTACAAATCTCAGGGGAACTTACCTGTAACTACTTTAAAACCAAAATTATCCAGGCAAGATCCTTCCCAGCAGCAATACAAGCAGCAGCTCATACTTACTAACTGTACCTCTTCCAGTGTGGACGTAACTTTCTTACAGATAAATAGTTTTAATCAAGGCAGCCAGATGGAAAAACAGTATTGATTTCATGTCTGACCCCCTGCAATTCAGCACTTCAATCTAGTGAGCTAAAAAGGCAGACACCCCGACCTGTGGTTAAACACTGCAGTGACAACATTTTCTCAATGGAGGAGGAAGGTAGTTAAGGGTGGGGTCATGCCTTGGCAAAGACCAACCACCAAAATGAATGCACCCCTGGAGCTGGTTGCTATCAGGGACACCACCAGCAGGGCAGACTGCACAGCAAGTAGCCAAGAGAAGACACCTCTTAAAAAAAAAAAAAAAAGGTATCATCTCCAACTGAAGCGTGTAGCCTATTGGCAGGTGGGGCTAACTATTTTATGTTTGAAGGTACTATGAAGGAAGACAGAGGACTTACCCTCCACAAGCCCTGACCATCAGAAGAAAGAGCCTGTGAAGAGCCTGCAGAGGCTGTACTAGTGGGAACTCTTCCCTCGTTGTTTGGGGTTTTTGTTTTTCTAAACATTGATGAAACTCACTGTAGCTTACAACTGAGAAAATGAAGATGGAAACAAGGATAAGAAGATAGAACAAAGCTAAATATAGGTATAGTTACCTGATGCTTTAGATAATTGGTGAGTCATTTGAGTACTTGCACTAGAATTAAAGCATTTGAAAATTAAAGGCTGTTGGTGCTCAATCTATAAAAGAATGGAAGACTACATTACATGCATATCCAGGCTACATCTCACAGATCCTTTTTTCCCCCCTCTTCCTCAAGATTACCTGTATTTTATGTTAAAAGAGGAATCCATTTTGTTCTGTATACAAAGTTCTTTAACACAAGGAATACCATTAATTTGAAGAGACTCAAAATATTAAGCTAACGAAGCTAATGAAGCTATCGTCATTCGGGACTCTGTATAAACATCTTTGGCTTCCCTTAACACTGAAATTTAAAACGTTGACTGTGACTAAGATAGGTGAGTGAGTGGAGTAACTTGGCATAATCATGTGCAATCATTCAAGAAAAATGTGATCTAATACTTGTAATTTAAAAATTATCTTGCAATCTGACTTACAAAATAAAGAAAACAAAGATATCATTCAGGTGAGTCAACATTTTCATTACAGGCTGCCTATCACAGTGAAAACTCAAATGAATGAGCATTGCAAAAGAACATGTTCTTGTAGAAATAAGTTATCAAGATGTAGCTCAAAAGTCACAAAGTATGGTGTATATAGATTTATTCATTTCTTCAAACCTGTTCTTATTAGTTGAACACAAAGAGAAGACAGAAAACAGATAGAAAGATCTACAAAAGACAAAACTCTGCTGGAACAATCCACAGGTAACAGAAAGCTTCATTTAGAATTGATGCAACTACGTCAAGCTTGGATATCAGAACAATTACATTTTAATGCCAGGCAATTCTGGATAGAGATAACTTAAATCACACTGAAATGACTGACTAATTTTTGGTTGAGGTCATGTATCAGTCTTGCTTTGCTCAAGCAGTCCACCACAGAGTGCTTCTGATCAAATACTTTTTATATGACACAAGAGAAAATACTTCTCTCCTCTGAAAGTTTACAGCACCTAACCTAATATAAATTACAAATTCTGGCTGCAACAGGAAGCAGCAATAAAAGAAACAAAGTTGATCTTTTTTTTTTATTATTTTTTAAACAATATTAAACAGATATATGCATAAATGTGTCTCTTTCTGGAAAATACCTTATAGATCAGAAAACTATTTTACAATGTTGGCACATGCAAATCAAGGAAGGCTGATTTAGGTTCCAGATTGTGCATTTATCTAGCATAAGTATTTATGCTTACTAAATCTATTAAGAACCCTATTATTAAGAAGCTTAATTGTTGGGGGTAACAAGCTCTTCTCATGCCATGGTGCCATAGTAGGAAGACTCAGGGACAATGGCAAAAAAATAAAATCAGCTATGAATGAGTTCATGGACAAATTATTTTCTATTCTTTGTACTCTTCAGACTTCAATAAATCAGAGACCCTAGTACTAGTTCCTTGGGAAAAATTAAATAGGGATCCTTTGCATTCAACACACACTCTAAGAAACTCTAACAAACAAGTCTGAGTGGAAACATTTAGTTTTATTGCAGAGCAGGTAGTTCTGGATGACCTACTGTGATAACCACCATGACATCAGCTACCCTACGGAAGGATAAGGGCTATCACGAAAAGCTGCATTTGGTGGAATGATGTAACTTCCGGTAAGGTGGGAGACAGCCCCAGAACTGGCAACCAGCGGTAAAATTTCAGAAGGCCTGAAGTCCTCCACTGGAAGCCCACCTAAGGTTCACCATGTTGCATGTAAAGAGAGCTGCTTCCCTCCACAAAGACTCTTTTCAGTGCAGAAAACACATAGCCTCTGCCTTCTGAACAGCTCAATGCTCCATATCTCTACTGGTTAGCACTAACCAGGATTAAGTGAGAAAACCACGGGAGGCATTTAATGCTCGAGATTAGCAGTCAACTGATTAATGTGACCCACTGGCCGCATTTTGTACATCAAGTCCCTTGTGCAACCATATCTGGTAGATGCAACAGAAGGGTTGTGCCACTTAATGCCTTAATTCTGCAAACTTTCCCACTCTGACAGAGCCCCAGAAAACTTTATGTTAAACAAAAATTAGATTCACCACAGGAGTTAAATTCCTTTACAACAGAGAGAAGATTCAACGTGATCAGAACAGAGAAAATAATCTCTGTCCTATATTACATGTTTTTGGAATATCCTTCTTCATAAATTTAAGTTAGTCTTCCTTTTAAAAATTTTATAAAGTCCAGAATTTGGTTGTTGGTGGCTTTTATGGCTCTTTCAGGGAAGTAATAAAATCACATACCTAGTATTTTGACAGTGTACTTCAGGCAATTAATGTTGCTGAAAATTTCATCATCTCTGAAAATGTATCCATCAAAGAAACAGCAGGAACACCTAGTTTGTTTAATTATTAGGGGGTGGGTGTGGAAGATCTGTGTATCTCCTGGGAGAATAAGCTTCACAGTTGTCACAGCTGAAAGAAAAGCTTCCAAAAGAACAAAGCTTGTAACTCATCCTGAGTCATTTCTGCATATCAACACTGACTAGTAGCTGGGAGCTTATCAAACTGTTGGTTGTTTTGGGTTTTTTTAAGGAGCTTGACTATACAAAAAAAAAAAAAACATCCGGAGAAAAAGTAGAGTCAATCCACACACCTCTGCTCCTCAAGTCATCTCCGCTAGAGAAACGAACTGCAGAAATTCAGGTCAACATGAGACGATGCAAAAGCCACAAAATGCCTTTACATATCTGCGTGGCTTCCAGCAATGAGTGCCCAGAGCCAGCTGGAAGACAACGGACAGCTCCAGACAGGGACCACAAGGGTCACAACAATGAGTATTTCACTGGACACTGTACTCCAGTGTGAATGCAGCTCTTCTCTAGCTGGCAGCCATACAAAACTTTGACTTTGATCCCTAGACACTCACATATGTGCTCAAAGATTTTCCCTCCCATCACCATTTTCTTCACCACCTCGGTTTGGAGAGGACTAGTGAAGGGTGGGACCTTACTGGTGGTTTTTTTTCCCCAGTGAATGCTCATCTCCTTCCTTTTACTAGGTCAGAACTTCAACATGACATAATGGAAAAGGCTACGACCACAAGGTGATCCTCCTAGCACTGTGGGGCACCTTTAGCTTTGAAAGCCACATACAATACAGGCAAAATAGTGCTGGAAAAGACAATTTATTTCTCTTTCTGCAGTTGATGACCTTCAAATGACTACTTCTCTGAGAAAACACAAAGCACTGAATACAAGAACTCCAGCAAGGACCTAACTAAAGCCCAGAAATATCTGGAGAAGCAGCAAGAAATGGTGAATTGATGTTTACAAAAGTTTGTGTAAACTGAATAGAAGTCTAAGACTTAAGACGGCACACAGTTCCCTGGGTATGACTTCATGGCAAACAGACTTTCTTGTAGGTTTAGGAGTGCAACTGCATATAGCTATACACAGATATATGGTTGTCTTCATACTATTCACTGATCTCTCTCAGTATCACAGCAAGCTTTGTGGTCCTCTTTTTCCCCATCATCAACTTCATATATAGCTGACCAATATCACAGTAACATGTCTGGGTCTGAAATCCTCTGAGAAGCATCAAATGAGCAGACACCAAACAAGAAACAGAAGGAGACTGCTCTAGCAATGAAAGAAGGATTCATCTCAGAAGATCCTGTCCCTTTTCCTCTCTCCTCCTTGCAACTTCCCATTTCTTCACATGCTAGCCCACCCATTGTCAAGAAGGGCTGCCAATTTTGGCTCATTCTTTACCTGTCAGAAATGCCTTGCTGGACTCGTCTCACTTCTCTCACAAGCCCTCCACAGACTTGTATCCCTCTTCTTCTCCGGCCTTTTTGCAACACTAACCACATTGCAGAGCCACAACTCAGAGAGCCTCATCTCCCTCAACTGCTTTACTGCCACATGCTGTCCAAGTCTGGCCCTCTCTCTCTAGTTTGGCCTCCGCACCAGTGCCTCTGCAATGCTCTCTCCTGAGCAAGCTTTGACGTTCCTCCTTTCTTCCTATGACACCACTCACCCTTACAGGGATCCGCTCCCTCCCCTCCTGCCCCATGCCTGATCCTCCTCCCTCAAGACTTCCTCCATGTCCTAAGGCACCGACTGACCCACTTGCCCCAGCCCTCTCACCAACTCAAATTCCTTCACTAAGCAGCTTCCAAACACAGCTCAGTGGTGCTGCTGAGCAGCACAGCAACTTCAGTCTCACCACCAGCCCCTTTCTACCACCACTTTCCCTCTTCCAGGGCAACATCTTTCCTCTGCTGGCCTCCTGTCAACAGCTCCTTCTTCACCATGCACAACTGCTTTGCTCCTGCTTGAGGGCCACTGAATAGGGATGTTGGATAATTTTGTGTTGGGTATATTCATGTGTGCCTAAGGAACAGTAAGCCCTTTAATTCTTGCCTCAGGTATAAGGTTTTAGAACAATTTTGAAGACAAGAATAATGAAGGACACATCAAAAACTGTAAAGTAGGATGCACTGCGACATACGTTTACCAAAACTGTATTGGGCTACACTAGTCCAGCACCTTTCCTTGGCACAGATTTTTGTAGATAATGGTAGTGCATATATTTAATCTCTAGACTCTGCTAGGAATAAGAATTAGAGTAGCAGAAATTGAAGGAATAGTAGCAGCATAAAGCGTAAGTTCAGTAATCAAAAAAGGCTAAAAATGGCAATCGTGCTGGAAACGGGAAAAGAATAAAGACCACGTGCATGTCAGTCTTGACGATGAGCTGTTGTTATGAAGCCATCTGTGATGGGGGTCCTGCGCAAAAGCTATCCCAGGAAGAAGAAAACATATTATGAACAATGAACTTTCAGTAAGCTGGAGATGTGCAACCTTCTCTGAGAAACAGAGTTAAAAGAACACCAGGACATTTAAACTAGCTGAAGAAAGAAAACCACTAAAAATCTTAAGGCACATTTTCAACTATTACAATACCTTCAGCAGAGATACTTCAGCAGACAATCAAGATTAGAGCTTGCACCTTTCAGAGGTGCACAGTCAGTGAAAACCATATTGTCAAGAAAATGCAGTTTATTCACCAACATTTCTCCTTTGAATCAAAAGGGACACAACTGTTCAAAATGCAGACTGGAAGAAACAACTGTTCATTTTGAGGAACAAGATTTCTACAGCTCATAGAAAACAGACATCAAGCCAAACACATGTAACGCGTAACATAGCATGTGTTACCTGCGGCATAATCAGTAAGATGAGTATACACCAATGAATTCATGCATCAGTATTCTTTTGCATAGTAGTATAGTCATATTTTTATATCATGTAGCAGAGCTGCAGCACAGTGTAACAAAAGATGGTGCCAGTAGAGGGAGGCAGTTGCTCTCCAGGACATGCATCTCCACATTCCCCGATGCACAGTAGGAAGCCAAAGAGTTTGTTTTTGTGGAAGTGAACTCACCCTTTAGCCATTGTGTAAATGTGGCTTTAAATCAAGCTGTAATTAGATTTTGCAGTATTTAACAAAACCCCTCTTGTTGCTCCTCTTTTCCAGCTCTAGACAGGAAATAAATGTATTCGTGAAAGAAAAAAGGAAAAAAGTTTATGCCTCTTCCTGAAGCATGTCCTGGCACGCATGCAAAAGTAAGTACAAAACACAAAACAATAAGCTTACGGGACACTCAATCTTCACATTACATAGGAACACAAAGATCTCTCAGCTGGTCCACTGTTAAATGTCACCTCACTTTTATCAATATCCTGCTTCACCACATTAACCTTATTAAAAGATACTAACAGTCCAACACTTGGAGTCTAGCTTTTCTTCATAAATTTAATTTACTTGGCAGAAAACACAAGTGGAAATCTGCTAAAGACTCAGGCAAACTAAGACTGCCACGTATTCATTTTAGGACAGATCTTTTCTTTCCCTCTTATTTTAACTATTATGGTCATAGCATGCCCATTTCTAACCAAATAGCTTTATCTTCCCCTCGCAGTCTTCATACAAACTGGTACCCCTAAAATAAAACTATGTTTTCTTCAAATCCACTTTACTGTAATACGTGTTGCACAGGGTGGTTTTATTTTGTTGTTCTTTATGGACTAAACTGCATATTTCCACTGCACTTTACATTGCCATATGAGGAACTGCACAGCAAATTAAGTTGAGTCCACTCAGAATAACAAACAGTTTCAATTGTATTTTGACTCCAAAGCTCACAAAGAACTTTATGGTGGTGGCGACAACAGTGGATACAATGGTAAACTGGCACACGGAAATCAAGAGGACATGCCCAAGACCACACAGCAAGTTAGCTGTTGATCTAAGAACAAAAAGTTTCTGCTTTTAATCTAGACCTTCTTCCCAGTGAGTCAAAACCTACTGATAACTATCTGGTCTTATAAAAGTTTCAGATTCTTTAGAAGAAAGGAAAAGAGACCAACCGCTAATTACTTACTCGCATGCAACCATTGCTTAGGATTCGTTATTTACAGAAGTTACTCATTTTTAGAAGAGTCTGAAAAGCATGCCTTTTCAAAACAAACTTATTTCAAGAACATACACTCTAATACCCTAATTCCCTACACATCTTCTATTATGATGCAAGTTTTAAGAAACCTAAGGCTGGTTTAGACAACTCAAAAGATAACTTGTTCTGAAGTCGGTTTCCAGTTTAATCTCTAAATGGGAAAGACCAAGGTACAAACAAATATTGGGAGTAGATTATTGTCCTACACCTGTAGGAGAATTCTTAATTTGTTTTTTTGAAACAGCCAATACTAGCTCTCCCTGAAGGCAGGATAATGAAGTTTGGTTCAGTACCAATGCAAAATGACAATTCAACGATTCTTATTATGGGCACAGAGTTTCTACTTCTGAAACTATAAATCACCTGAGTAAAAGCTCACAAGCATTCAGCATCCTAATTCCTACTGTATCTCTACTGATACCAAAAAAAGTTTAAAATTAAACATCCCATATAAAAAAAACCCTAAATTTGCCATAACTGAAGATACTATAGGTACACTTATTTGTGCTCACCTTTGACCCATAGAAAACAAGAGCTTTTTTCTTTCCTGGAAGTCTGGAAATTGGCACAGTATAGTGCCACAATCCACAACTGTGTGAAACATTACGAATATTAATGTCTAACCAAGCCAACAACTTGGAAAAAAACTAGGGAAGAAATCCCCTAAGGCATGTAGCCAGTGGTATGGTGCCATAAATAGGAAAGCGAAGTTTCTACACGTAACTCCTGAAGTGGAAGCATACAATAGGATTAGCCTTATCTTATTTAAGTTTCTTAACAGCAACACTGCATCCTCCTGACAGCATTCTGTTTGCAGCAGGACTCAAACTCCAAGTAAGAGTCCTTCTTAAAATAAAGTAGCAATAGCTATGTTTGGCAGAGCTGGAACCATGAAGACAACACAAACAGCCAAAACAGTTTATTCAGGTTTGACTTGAGAGGAAAAGCTAAATTTCAGGCTAGATAAAAATAAGACACGACATACTCAAAGAAGCTTCAGGACTACCATTTTTAGGTCATGTCCTGTACTTTTTCCTGCTTTTCAATTCATATGTAGGAAGGTCAGATCATAAGTGGCTTCCACTGTGGCATTTCAATTCAGATTATTCTCTACATAATAATTAGTGCCTTTCTTCTCATCATACTGTTTTTCTAGTCTGAGAATGTTATTTGTATTTATTTATTTCTGAGAAGCTTTTTTTTAATCCCTTCAAAGTACCAGCATCCTAAGTGTAGCTATCTCATGCTCCATGAACTTTAGTGCAAATGCTATGAGTGTTTCTTTTCTTCTTAACAACTTCATTACAGTGTTTAGACAGGAATACAGTGCTAGTACTGTAACCATGCGAAGCAAATATGCTGTAGTAAATGTAAGCTTTATTCAAAGTGTAGCTTTAAAAGTGTTTATGGCATACTCCAGCCTGGGCTGCCAGTGTTAGTGTAGGGAAAAAGGCAAAAGGAAAACTAGATGACAGACCTTTCGCAGTAACAAGGATTTTGGAACAGTCAAACTGAAAACCTATGGGCTAAACGTATTGCCAAAATGCGTCAATCTGTTTGTTGAAGTCAGCTGCATTTCAGTTCCAGATAGATAGTCTGAGTAGAAATAGTTGTATATTGGAAAAATCTTACAAAAAAAAAAAAAGCGGGGGGGGGGGGGGGGACGGGGGGGGACTATACCTCCTTCTTCTTCTAGAGATCTGTGTGTTGTTCCTTATAATGCCCTTCCTTGATTGGGGGGCAGCACCTCCAGTAATTTGATATTCTGCTACATAAGACAAAATTTGCGAAATAGCAGCCAGGGAGAAATTTATGACTGTACAAACACTAAAGATCCAGATTTGTCACTGTGACTACATGATGCTAATGCCAAGGCATTTTGTCCATCTTCAGGAAGCATTTCAGAAAATAAATTTAAGCTATTCAAAATTCCTTGGCAATATCTAATATCCAAAATCTCCATTATGTCTAAGTTAACAGCTACTGGATATAAGCTGTCCTTACGTTTATAGGAAACATAATAATCACACTGTCACTGTATGCTCTCCCACACTGCTATGAAGAAAGATTTTGTAGCAGAATATATATTCAACACATCTTAAAAATTCAGTATTTATACTATGAATAAAACTATTCAGTAGTTTGATAATTTACAAAGTTGTTCTAAAGACTGTTTGAAACTGTACTGAAATTCAGGCCTGTAAATCTGATGTTTTCACTGTTTTCCTCCAAATAAGCAAAATCATTAATATTTGTAATTTGGATTCACGTAGTCCTCTATATAAAGTCTTGCATGGCAGCCTTTTCAAAGAAAATAACGCAGCTATCGGCAACACTGCTCTCCATCTTAACTGTATTCATTATAACGTTCTCCATCCTGTCAAGACAAAATCAAATAGTCCAAAATCCCTCCAACCCCAGACTCTTGTACAACTCAAATCCCCATCTTCCTCTTTACTAACCCACTGCATCCTGAGCTACCCCTGCAAAAAGGACCTCAGTTCCTCTACAACATCTTCTCAAGCTATTTATTCACCATGAGATTGTTAAGTATATGGAAGACACAAATAGATAATAAAGAAACCTGGACCAAAGTAACTTGAGGAATGGAAGTAGAAATTCTCTTTTTAAAAAAATATGAAATGTACTTCTAGCAAGCTAGTGGGCAAGTATCAAGTCATGATTTTCCTTCTGGTAGAAGTTAGCACAACCGGCACACAGACCACCAGCAAGGGACTTCCCAAGCAAATACGGCACTTGGGGAGAAAAGCAGCATCAGGGACCCCATCCTAAGGGCTATTTTAGAAAAGAATTTCTGCCAGAAGTAAAGCACTTAAGCAAGCCTGAAAACCCACTAATGAAGAAAATAAGGAGAGAAACACCAACAGCCTCTTATAGTAGAGAGTTTAAATAAAGTCAAAGCTATTAGTGGGGGCAGAGGGGAATAGGAAAGGAAACAAAAGGCATAGATGTTGGTGTACTACAAAAATCTCCACTGTTGGTTTCACTTTTCAGAAAAAAATATAGTTCTATTTTAAGAATCTTTTTTTTTCTCTTTTTGACTGAGCCAAAACACCACTTGCATTTTACCTCCTCTAGCAGGAGAAAAATGGAAGAATATTTATTGTTCAGAGCTTCTTCTGTACAAAGTGGAAAACTATTATGCTAGCCCTTAACACTCCTGTTGAATGAAGGCCTGTTTTTTGGTTTTGCTTTTTTTGTTTGTTTGTTTTTGAGGAAAAAAAAACTCCGCTGAAATGCACACACATAGCATGTACATAGAGCTGCTCTTGCTGATATCACTACCACCAAGCTAAGTATTTTAATTCAGGAAATGCAGAGAATAGCTGAATAATTTGAGAAAAAAAAAAAATCATAAGCAGACCGAACTTGCTATTTTGAAATTCCAATCTAGCATTAATGGCAATAAAGCAGAGAAAAGCCATGAATAAAATCCAACACCATAATATCTCAGAGATACAGCGATGCTTGAACTAATCAAAATCATCAGTTTTGGTTTGTGGTACAGAAGTTTACATTTGAACGCAGCTGGATCACAGTCAACTAGCCAGCTCCCATAGCAGCACCTTCAAGCTGCATTGATTTCTATGGAAGAAAGGCACCGTAAATCTGCTTGAGCAGCATTGCGTCATTCTTTTGGTTGGCTTGAAGAAGTAAATTAAATGTTTTCCATTAGTATGGTAAAGAAGCTATACAATTTTGTTTTTATTTCGAATACAGTCTCAAGTTACGGAACACTTTAGCTAACTCTGCGGCAAGGACTACATGTTTCATGTTTGTAAAGCCAGCAATTCAAGCTTATGTGAAACCAGATGTGTATGCTGCACAGTTCCCAGGGCTGTAGAGTTTTTTTTTAAATGTGTTGCGGTCAATTAAAAAAAAGAAAAAAAGACCCTGCTTTTCAGTTAAATCATAGAATACACTGAAGCAAAAACAACACGCTCTTGCGGGGAAGAGAGGAGAGGGGGAGAGCGAAGGGAGTGGGAGCAGACGAAAACTTTAAGGGAATTAAAGGCACACACACAGAGTAGCGCATGAGCAATGCTGTAGTACAACAAAGAGCAGCACAGTTCCGAGAAGCAATAAGCGTAACATTACTTGAGGTAATGAGAACTTCTTGATCAATTATTCATATAATTTACAACAGTTACAACTGCATCAATGAAAAAATGAATCTAGGGCAAATATAAAATCTTCACAGCTACGAAGTGCCCTTGATTTTCACCAGAACATTTGGCTGTCCGATTATCATGTGTTTCTGGTTAGCAACACACCCCTCCAACAAAAGGAAACAAGAGACAGAAAGGCACAGAACAAACTGCCTCGCTGGAAGTAGTGACAGCGTTCAAGGCTCCATTTCAATCCTGGACACCGTGCATCACCAAAAGCTGACAGTACCTTATATGCTTCTGTACACGAATCCTAACCACCACCACCACCCCCCCACTTAGATACATTCATGCACCCCATGGGATTAAGCAAATACCTTCGATGAAGTCTTTATGCTCTCAATGTGTAAAATTGCAATTTTTAAATAACATTCAGAAGAAATACTCTATTTTTTTTAGTGCATGGTTATCTCAACTTTTCTTGTTTCAGGTACTCCTAAGGTAAATGTAACAAAGGGAAACAGTAAGGAGAGAAATATTTCTGGATTCTTTTTTTTCGTCCAGTTTGAAATCACTGTATAATCACCATCAGGTTTTCTGCCCTGGTGAGGTTTCAATACAGTATCCTCAATTGTTCAAGGCAACCTTGCTAGTGGACTGGAGAAACACAGTTGAAACTGAATTCAAAGAAGTGAGAAGCAGAGAAAAAGTGATGAGTGGGCCTAACCATGCTTGGTGGTCTTACTCCCAGGCACATAAAACAAATCATAAGGGAAGGTTATGGGGTGAAACACTGACCATGCTAACGGGAAAACTCATGACAATTTTGATTTTACTCTGCTGATGTTAGGACAATGAACTTTGGTCTAGTTGGGAACCCTAATTCCAGTCTAAATTAGAAAGAACAATGAAGGATTAACAAGAAAAATCTGCAATTCTTCTCTGAATGAATCAAGGAATATTTATCTAAGGCACCTTCCAACAATGAAGTTAACACCTTGCAACAGCTATTTTAAAAAATGCAGAAGTTGGCAGACCTTAAGAGAGACCTACATTTAATTTGAAGAAATCTGTGGAAAACATTTCCACTACTACTCACTTTTTTCAGCCAACTCTCTACACGAAGTTCAATTAATCTTGTCAGTATTAAAGAAAGATTCTGCATATATCATCACTACATTCAAAATCCTGGCTATCTTACAAAACTATAGCATAGTCAAATCTCCCAAAGCGCCTGGGTCTGTAGCACTGATAGGTTCAGCAAAGTTCTTGGGGTCACGTTTCTTTTTCATCCATCGGTATTGGTCCTTTACAAGCAAGAATGAGTTCTGGATGACCATACCAAGAAATAATTATAGTGCTCGTAAAGAGAAATTCATCATATGCAAACCTCATTCTCCTCCCGTTGCTAAAGACATCCAAGAGTGTTTCCATATTTTTGTGGCCACTCAAAGCAAGCTCTGAATGTGGCAATTAAAGTGGGATATGTTTCTAAAAACAGAGCATGCTGTAGAGCTCTAAAACAGCCTGTTTCCTTGTCAACAGAGAACTGCAGATATATCTTTCTACTAATATTATAAGGAATTACTTCTGGCTCTAAAAGACAATGCACTATGTTGTTAATTTTCCCCCTCCCCCAGCATTTGCTATGACAACATTTGTACCGGGTAGCAAGCAGCAATACACACAAAAGAAGGAGAAAGCTCAGAGATGCATTTGTGCGTTTATTTAATAGGAAAAGAAATCCTTATTTTGAAAATTGTATCAGCTACTTCAAGTCACTTGAAAAATGAATCTCTTTACCTTGATGTAAGATTTCTGAGCTCCTGCTAAGGCTGCCTGGCTTGTTTGGAGGTCTTCACCTTTAGCAGAGGTCTCCAGACGGAGGCAGGGCTCTTCACCCTGGAACTCCCAGAGGCTCCTTGCAGCAGTGCCTGGAGACACAGCAACGGGGAAGGCATTCAGCTTCATCATCATGCGTCAAAGCCACAGTTTTAGGACAGGCAGCAAGCATCCTTTCAGGTTGAATCTTTTGGCTTAAACAACCTAGATTTCAGAAATCAGAAACGTATGTCTTCTTTTGGAGACTGAAAGGCTGCAAGGAGGAGGTTAGTGATACTGAACAAGCACTCAGTCAGCTGCAGATATTCTCTAGTGTTTATATTGCTATTCCTAACAGCATAATCTCCAAGCTCTGAAATTTAACAGGTGACCTACAGGTCTCAATTCTGAGTTTCTCTCATATCATCGTCTTCCCCATACTGAAACTGCTCAGATACACACTTTTGGGAATACTTCAGAGCAAAGAGCACAGTGGTGAGACATCATATTGGGGGAGTCAGAGTGCTGTGCCACTGCAGGCAAGAAACCCAGCCTGCAAACCACCTGCACATGACCTCCACCCAGCTGACAAAGCAGCCCTTGTTAAATACGCACTCCAGAACACTGTCTTTTGCTCAGAAAAATTCAAAATAAAAATCCTTAAACTCCACCATCAGAAAGGAAGGATAACAATGAGACTGCCTTCCTAAAATGAATGCTATTCACCACTGCTTCTTACATGCAAAACAGGCAATACAGAATTTAGTAGGTTACAAGATGTGACCTAAATCCCTGTTTAGGTTTGTGTTCTTTTTCTCAACATGCCACCTAAGGTAAGATCAGCTTTAATCATAAGACTCTAAAAAGAGAAGTACTCTGGTACCTGAGATTACTGGGGTTTGGTTTTATTTGACAGTATATGCCCAAGCACCCTTACTGGCACAAGCAGATGGGCACAGCACCTTCCTTTAAGCCAACATTTCTGAGCACTTTTGAATTATTTTAATTTTCTAATCAGTTATTCACTCTAGAAACAGGACGGCAATCAGGTTACAGACCATGTAATGAAACACAGGGTTCCTTTAACAAAATCTCAAAAATATTTGCAGAAACTGTTTAAGCACAAATTCAAGAACACAGTTGTCTCATACAGTTAACACACCAAATGGGCAGCAACATTTGCCAGATATCAATTACTTCATGTTTCCCCACTCCCAATCTTTGGGAAACCTGCCTGAGTTTGGGTCTTGACATTAGTACGCCTAAGAAGAGGCTTCATTTGTGTTGGGTGGGTGGATGGAACTTCATCGTAGAGACTGGCTGCCTTTGAAGCAGTGGTACAACAGAAATGAGCAACAATGGAGGGATTTCAGAGACAGATGGGCACCTTCATGAATTAGAAAAAAGAACAAGAGGAAGATGAAGGCATAAGCATATTCAGAGTGATGTAGCATTACAGCTACTCAGTTATCATGGGACTGCTGTAGTATTGTTATTCTGGTATTTGGTAAGAGAAGAAAAAAAAAAAAGAAACAGCATTTTAGAGTAAAAAACCCAGCATTTTAAAAACACAGGAGAAAGAAAGAAAGAAAAAAAAAAAAAAAAGAGATGTTTTCCAACCTTGCCTTGTTTACAACAACAAAGCCGAACAACAGATTACCAACCAAAACCACACTCCTGTATTATTACAAATTATTGTGATATTCCAAAGTACTGGTTTTTAAGCAGTAATTCCAAACTGACATTCGTTTCAGTCTCAAAACTAAAGCAACTTTGCAAGCAAAAGGATGGCAGTAACTCATAGTTTAAGATCCTTGTAAGTTCATAATCAACAAGTCAGACGGAAAAAAGGGAACATGGCCATTAATTGCAGCCAGTATATCTGTTCCAGCCATATCTCTTGGCCAACAGCTTAAGCAAGTTCAAGCACAAGCACTTTTATGTCCAAGTTGAGTGACAATTTTTACTCCTATCAACTGGTCAGGACAGAAGATACCCCCAAAATCCCTAGAAGGCTGCTAGATGTACTGCTTAAAAAGAAAAACTTGTGACGAAATAGTGCGGAAATAGAAGTTTGTGTCTTTTTGTGCAGGAAAATATTCAGCTTCATGAATCCCTCCCCTTCTGCCCTGTAGAAACTGGAGTTCCTTGCTTTCTGCTTCTCCACTAAGATGCTCATTTAGAGTCTGCAAAGGTTGGGTTGTAGCTCCCAAACTTACATCTGGTGCTGGTCATGTTACCAGTCTCCTACAGGAAATACATATCACCGAGTTGAATATATTCAGGTTTAAAGAAAAAAGTATGGTATGAGTGTATGTGTGTGTATGCATGTGCATAAATAAATATATATTAAAAAAAGTAGCTGCACGGTTAACAGTCAGCTTCTCTGAGGCACTCATAGCTGCACTTTAAAAATATTTTTATGAAACTGTTTTGTATTTATAGACTACATCCTGAGTTTCAGCCTTTATCCAACAAGCTGGAGCCTTTTATGACACACGTCATTTCCTGCTTCGCTGTCCAGTATCAACAAATCTTTGGGCTTTCTTTCTAAAAAGAGTTTTCATCCTCACTTGCTATGTTCTTCCTCTCTTTCATTCTCTTGCTAAGTATGAAATCAAAGTTTTAGTACTTACAAAAATACACATCTCAAGGAAAAGAAGCCAAACCTAATTCGGAAGGATCCACACATGAATGAATGGGCTTCTTATTCTAACAATCCCAAAGGTACTGATTTAAACATTCAAACCTCACTCCAGTCTACCCTGAGGTTTCCGTAATCCAAACTAAAGTCTTTAAAAATGCAAGAGTTCTGGATAAAGAAATAAGCTGATACGGAAACTCAGCAGCAGATGATTAAGCATTTGATAACTTGATGCTTTGATAAGGCATTGTGCTGGTGTTGGCTGGGGTAGAGTTAGTTTTCTTCACAGCTAGTGTGGGGCTGTGTTTTGGATTTGTGCTGGAAACAGTGTTGATAACACAGGGATGTTTTAGTTACTGCTCAGCAGTGCTTACACAGAATCAAGGCCTTTTCTGCTTCTTGCACTACCCCAACAGTGAGTAGGCTGGGGGTGCACAAGAACCTGGGAGGGGACACAGCTGGGACAGCTGACCCCACCTGGCCAAAGGGATACTCCATACCATATGATGTCATGCTTAGCATATAAAGCTGGGGGAAGAAGGAAGGGGGGGACATTCGGAATGATGGCATTTGTCTTCCCAAGTAACCATTACATGTGATGGAGCCCTGCTTTCCTGGAGATGGCTGAACACCTGTCTGCCAATGGGAAGTAGGGAATTCATTCCTTATTTTGCTCTGCTGGCACGTGAGGCTTTTGCTTTACTTATTAAACTGTCTTTATCTCAACCCATGAGTTTTCTCACTTCTACCCTTCTGGTTTTCTCCCCCATCCCACCAAGGGGGAGTGAGTGAGCGGCTGTGTGGTGCTTAGTTGTCGGCTGGGATTAAACCACAACAGGCGTTACCTTAATCGCTGTCACTGGGGAGAAACTGAAGTCAGGAAACTGAAACTAGGCAGCTGGAAGAATCTAGCTACTCAAATAAATAAGATATACTTTCTGTGCCAAAAGAGATATGAATGCTTTCTGCAGCCAAACAGAGCACAGATCCTGAGAGAGAATAGAGTTATTTAACAAAGCAGATGAGGTATAGGAGATCTCAGCCATACATATATAACTAGAAACAAGGAAATATTTACCAATGGATATTGTGCCAAAAAAATTCCGTTTAACGCAGACCCTAAATTTTCACAGGCAGGAGGTGCTGAGTCACTACTCTCACATCTCTATAGCTTTCAAGTAAAAAGCTCACATCAGACATAAATTGGAAGGTGTAGTCAATTTAGAGAACATTAATTGGTGGAGTTCCGTTAGGAAGGGGCCATATCCACTAATGCCGGCAGCTTCTACTCCTGTAGACAGACATGTTTTTAATGAAAACAAAAATAAAACTAAGCTGTAATATGCTCATTTATTCAGTAGTAAACCACTGAAAAGATGGAAGAATCAAATTTAAGAAATTCAGAAAAATCAGAAGTCAGGCTTTCCACAATTAATGTTATGTTCACACTTCACACAGTGTTATGGTAAGTATTACTCTAGTTTACCTTTGCTGGCAAATAAATGCAGAAGTATCTTGAATAGGAGATTCAATAGGAGATCCTCCTTCAAAGAGGATTTACTTCTGAGCTGGAAACCTTAACTTTTCCATTTTCTGACTTTATACACAGCTGTTAAAAAAAATTCACCCCAGCTTAGACCAAGGATAATAAATTTCATCGCAAAGCAGGATACCTATAAGAAACTAAGAATCTTACTCACCACAAAGTTTGATGAAAATACTGCTAGTTTTCCCCAAGCAAGAGTTACATCAACTGGACAACTGGAAAGTAGCAACGTCTTTAAATGTCTCTCAATTTCACTACCACTATTCTTGCAGCTGTGAGCATCTCACTAGAAGACGCTGGATCAGCACAGCCATCCAGCCACCATATACTGCCAGGGAAAGTTACAGTACATTTACAGAAGCAGAAGGTACATTAATCTCCTAATTATACTGACAGAAAGCTTCCATTAGAAGCAGATTACCAAGACCAGCACACTAATTTTTTTTGTTTCCTGGTTTTGTATGTATGCATGTTTGAAAAACATATCTAAGAGAAAAGACAAAAAGCAGAGTTTTGTTTTACCCCCATTAGTTTTCTGCCCACATTCTCAGATACCCTCTTGTCTAGTCTCCAAGACTGAGGGTTTCATTTAAGGTTTGTATCAGTTATGGATTAAGCATTCTGTGTCCATCAAAATACACACATCAGGTACAGACAAGTTGTCATTTTATGATCCACATGCATTGTCGCACCATTTAGTCAGGAAAATAAAAGAGACTCCTTAAGTAATCATATGATTACTTACAAAAAAAAGAGCTTCTGTCCTTCCAGCCTTCCTCACTGGACTTCTTACAAGTTTGTACAGGTAAATGATAAAATATGCATTTATTCTATGAACTTTTTAATAGAATTCTAGCAGTTTCCTGGAATGAATCACAGTCATGAAAGTATAATAGGGGGAAAAAACCAAAACAAACCACACACACCAAAACCCAAAAAACGAACACAGAAAAACAGGTTTTCTGGCCAGTGTTCTACCTGGTTCTGCAGGATGGGTTTTCTTTTTCTAGAATTAAAAAAAATGAAGGAAAATAAGTATAGACATTATGATGGAAATAATTAGGGCTCTTAAGCATCAGTGGGCAGCCCAGTAAAACAGGACTCCAAAGACAAGTAAAAATAGATGGCGTGTCTCTTGAGGAACAAGTTATCTTGGAGGGCAATGGAAGGCAGGGAAATTACAGTACTTGAACTAAGCAGCAGTATGGATGGACCTGATGGGTTTCCATCCTGACACTCTTTGTGCACCTGAGGAACAACAGTTGGATGCCAAGTAAATTAATGACAGCAAAAAAGCAGTCAGATTTAGGTCGGGCAAGACAAACAGCAAACATAGGTAGTTATCGAAGAGGATGGACACACCTGTCATGGGGAACCATTCCTTCAAGAAACTCCACTGAAAAGCAGCAGATGATTGAAAGTACTCCCCAGCTGAAAGCACAAACACAGTTCAAGAGGTATCAACTACAAACTGCAACTGGGAATTTATGAACTGAGTTTATATGCTAACGTACAATCTCCTACCATCTTCAGCGAATATACTTGAAAGAAGAAAGCCTGTATACTTGTTTGGTGACAATGGCTGAGCTAAGAGTTGAAAGAAAGGCTGTGAAACAGTCAGGAAAACAAGGTATATGACAAAAGGCAAGTATAATGATTCAAGTGACAAGAGAAGATAGACTTAAGAAGGGGCCTCGTACCATGATTTATTTTAAGTAAATATGACTAGGAAATTCAATCAGAATATCAGATTTCTTAAGTTTTCCCTGTGAAAGGGAAGAGGAAAATACTCTACTGCCTTATTACTATAAACATTACAGAGAACCATAAAACAGGGAATGGAAGTTGAAATTAAGGCAAAAGAAGAGACCCTCTGTAAGAGTTTCTGGTGACTTCTCTAGCAGTTAAAGTTGTTTGAGCTCCACAAAAGGGCATCATTAAAGTAATTAAGAACCACTCATTCAGGGATACCAATATGTATGCCAATGAGATTCACGGCTTGGAGGTCTTGAAAATGCTTTAAGATTTGGACAGGCCCTGGAGACTTCCATTTATAAAAAACAGTGTACTCTCCCAAGTCTTTATCGATGATCCAGGGAACATGTCAGCATACACTATCTTAAAAAATTATGTCCAAAATATAAATGACAGCCTGGGTATAACACCTGAAGTAAACCAAATTCTGAACTGTCCTTTTTTTGAGTATGCAATTTAGCTTTATTCATTTGTCATAGTCCACATGAAAGCATAAGCACTTTGTAGTTCATAAGATGCAAGCTAAGTAATTGGCTTGACTTTAGGACAGACATTAGAAGCAACCATATGCTACCACCAACCTTGTCTTAAGATTTCTCCTGAATAGCAGGCAAGACATTCATGAAAATATACATGAGAGTAATTATATGCAGCTGAAGAGGGAATCACGTATGTTACACCACCCTGCCTGCATTCTCACAACAAACTTTCAAAAAATTAGCAACACTTAATGGATAGAGCTGGAACTCTACTAAACATAAGAAAAGCAGGGAACTAAAAGCATGAACTATGCATGAGACAGATTTTAGACCTGACAAGGGTGACACCTCTCTCTGGCTTTTAATAGCGATGCCATTATCATTTCAAGAAAGATACTCTGGAATGCATAAACACTTTCAAAAGTCTTTGCAATATCAAAGCTAGACAAATATTACTTAATGCCTTCAACAGATTTGGGCTCATGATTGTTTTTGTTGCAAATCCAGCCACAGTTGGAGAAGTAGAATTTTTACACAAATTATAAAACAAATTTGCTGTAGCCTCTCATCTTCCCCTCATCTTGCCATATCCACATAAGAGAAGCTGTGCAAGAGACATGGGAGTCCTAAGCCTTTTATCCTGGTACTGAACCACCATGTGAGATGGGTTAGTTCTCCCCTGGGTATGACCAAGGGACGATGACCCACATTCAAAACAACAGAAGTGACATCCAGTCCCATTACATGATCAGATCTTGACAGTTCTCAGGTTTTCAGGACACAGTTAGATGCCGAGGTAATACTTGCCCAAGCAATTTTGCCAGGGAATGATGCCATGAAACTGCAAGAGTGGTTCTCCGAAGTACCTGAAGACCAGAGGCATTATAGCACTTTCATCAGAACTGTGGGAAGTCTGGGAAGTATGAAAGTGCCAGATGGTGACTAAATACTGAGCCATGCACACATTTAGCAGGAGTTTCAGATCTTGCTCACTACCCAACACAACAAGAACTAGATGTACAATATAATCTTGAGAACTAGAATAAGTACAAATAATTAATGAGATATTTGCAAACACAGAGGACAAAAACAAAAAAAAAAAAAGAACCAGTTATGCACTTCAGAAGACATAAGAAACAATTGGCAAGGGGAATCAGCTGAGGGAAACAGTCATCAATTTATTGTTTCATTAGGCATGGCTGAAATACAGATGGATGTTTTACCCTGTAAAGGCAAATTTTCCTCTGGTCTGAAAGCCTCTCCAGCCGCACATCTACATGCAAGTTTCCAGGTAAAGAATTTTCAGTAGCAAGTTATTAAAACCCCAAAGTAGCAAGAATTTAGTTTAATCTACATTCACTTGAGGACACCCACTTTCTTACCCTGCATCACACCCAGACCATGCAATTCTCTTGCAATACCTTCACAACTCAGTAAAACCAGGAAGACTAGCCTGGTTCCTACTTATTCAACTGTAATTGTTTCTCTTTGGATGTTTTACAGCTGGAGGAGGAAAGGATACAGACAGATTAACTCAGTTTTGGACTTCACATCAGTCAACAGATGAAATGTTAGTAATAAGAGACGTGAAACAGACAATATATTGCCCATGATAGGAAATACTGATCCTACAGCTGAGCTTCAAAAAAACCCTACAGTCCACTTTGCTGGGAATAAGAAGATATGCAAAGCTTTGACTTGGGGTCAGGCCACAGGATCAAACATACAAAGAGGACATAAAATCAGAGTTTATTTCTAAAACTTACTTTCCAAAGCACAAGACAGTGAGCACCAAAGTATTTATAAAACATACCAACACTGGAAAAAAAGCCAGGTACAAGGGCAATATACAGTAGCATACAGACCTCAGCCAGGCACAGATGTGCTGCCTGCTGCAGTGGTCAGTCCTACTACCTGTCACCAGCCAAGCTTGGAGACCCAGCTCGACTGAACATGAGCCAGGAGTGTGCCCAGGTGGCCAACAAGGCCAACAGCATCACGGCTTGTATCAGGAATAGTGTGGCCAGCAGGAGCAGGGAGGTGATTGTGCCCCTGTACTGGGCACTGGTGAGGCCGCACCTGGAATACTGTGTCCAGTTTTGGGCCCCTCACTACAAGAAAGACATTGAGGTGCTGGAGTGTGTCCAGAGAAGGGCAATGCAGCTGGTGAAGGGTCTGGAGCACAGGCCTTACGAGGAGTGGCTGAGGGAACTGGGGTTGTTTAGCCTGGAGAAGAGGAGGCTGAGGGGAGACCTTATTGCTCTCTACAGCTACCTGAAAGGAGGTTGTAGTGAGGTGGGTGTTGGTCTCTTCTCCCAAGTAGTTAGCGATAGGACAAGAGGAAATGGGCTCAAGCTGCGCCAGGGGAGGTTTAGATTGGATATTAGGAAAAATTTCTTTACAGAAAGGGTAGTCAAGCTTTGGAACAGGCTGCCCAGAGAGGTGGTAGAGTCACCATCCCTGGAAGCGTTCAAAAAAAGGGTAGATATGGCACTTTGGGACATGGTTTAGTCTAGTCTACCCTTGATTGGTTTAGTGTGGACTTAGTAATGTTAGGTTAATGGTTGGACTGGATGATCTTAAAGGTCTTTTCCAACCTAAACGATTCTATGATTCTATGACTCTTTTGGCTCTCACACCCAGGTTTCATCCACATCAGACCTAAGGCAGGGGAGTTCCCCAGGACAGTACGTATCTGGGGGATACCCCAGGACCCCGCACTACTCACCAAGCCGGGGACTCAGGGAGGCTTAGGTCCACACACCTCAGAGTACACACACTACAAACTTTTCCTAGGAACTACAGTAAAGCATGACTGTTCTTTATTAAATATGCCTAATATTGGACTACAAAAGACTAGAAGCAGTTTAATGCCTCCCTTCGTGACCTGTTTCAATACTTACTATTCTCATTGATAAGAACAGTAAAAAGGTATCACAACTAGCAGGAAAAAGAGTGCCGGGTATAGGATATCCGTGATCCAACTTTAATGAGGCAGTGGAAGGAGTCCTTGCATGACGCCCAGTGACGCATGGACACAGGACGTCTTGCCAAAAGCCTTCCTCCCTAGACCACAAGAAGTGGAGCCCACCCCTAGGCCATGGGCTCAGTGCTTGGGACAACCCAGTAGATATTTACAAAAGAAGGGATTAAGCACAACATGCCAGCTCTACCTTCATCAGAGGAATTTAATAATAATAATGTTCTTGTGCTTCACACTACAATTTTGAGAAGCAGAGAAGGAAACAGCTTCATATACTGAAGCAACTCTAGCTTAGAAACAGGCCATTTAAGGCACTTCTGTATAGAAGTAAAAAATATGTAAGACCCCATGATTGTTTACTTTTCTTTGTTTAAAGCTAGTTCTCAAAATCTGGTTATTGGTTAAAAGATTTCAATGAAAATACAAATTAGTGCTACCCAACATTTCAGTGCAGTGCTACAGAACTTCCATAGCCCAGAGGAAGTGAATCCAGGCAACTGCTCCGCTCCAAGTAGCGGGAAGCTGGCAAACACACGGAAGGGGCAAGCTGCCAAACCAACTACTAACGCTAAGAGCAGTATAAATCAACAGTTTGAATCGGAAGGTTTTACACTTCCTTTCTGAGGACTTAAGCCACTTATTGCTTCTTTTATAAACATTCATCAACCTTGTATCAGGTCGCTATGATAAGGCATGAAAGTGGTAACAGTTGCCAAATACCTCCCATCAGTTTGATTTGGGCCACTTTTGTTTGTTAAACAGGAGCAAAGCTTAAGAGACCATATTCTCATGCTGTGCTGACAACTCATAAACCTAAACTTTTGACACTTTTCTTATTCCTTATAAATAAAAATATCAATCAGGACCTTCCTCCATAGTCACATCAGATCACCAGATGCAGCACAAAAAGCTAGAGATAGCCGATAGGGCTTTTCCATGGGTTGCCATGTGCAGACATTTCCTTTTATAACTCGTATACTCATTTAACAGCACTGAGGTCAGGGAAGAAGTAAAGAGCATACAATATTTAAAAAAGCTTTCAAAATAGGAACACAATTCATGAAGTAGATAGTTATTTCACAGCACCAGTCAGAAAGGAAGAGAAAGGACGCACAGGAGGTTGCAACTTCCCAGTTGCACGTCATTAAGCCATAAAGCAAGGTCTCTCTTCTACCCTGAAGCCAAAGGGCAATTGAGTGTTCATCCTACCCTGTCACTCATTCTGCAACTACCTAGCAATTCTTTTTTAAATAATAGAGATGGACCACTAGCACTTGCACTGGTTAATCTTTGGAATTTCAAATGATCCCACAGCTAAGAAAATAGTGATAGTCATTTGGGTTACAAAAAGATCTCCAAAAATACATGCAACATGTTTGTATATCAAAATACGTATTTTTCACTGGAGGAACTCACATATCCCTAATGATACATGTTTTGATGATTCCACCAGACAAATAAATGTCAATATGGCATTCTCCCTTGTAAAAGTTGATAACGTTTGCTATATCAGATATGCTGATGTTCCTGCAGAAAATTCTGTGCAAGTTATCCACAAAGATAGGCACCCAAACAAGTATTAAACCCCAAACATTGAATTTGAACATTCTGAATTGCAAGCTCAAACATATGAGGCATCTAAGGTGCTTCTGTAACATACAAAATTAAGTATCAAAAACAGTAAAGACAAAAGGAACAAACTTTAAAATGAAGTCCAACATCTAAAGAGATTTCTACCTTGATCTTTACTGCAGTGCTATCATTTCTAGATCTTTACTGCAGTGCTATCATTTCTACCGCTACATTTTCATACCGTACAAACAATGCATTTAAGTCTCCAGTTACTATGTTTTTGTGCTAATAAAAAAAGGGATACATTTTCAGAGGTGTGCCTCCTCAGACTCTACTGAAGGGTTTCATATGATGCAACTCAAGACAGAATATGTTACAATTTGCTTGCCACAAAATAGGGAATGATTATTTTATTACACTTTAAAGAAAAAGTAATATACCAAAAGTCACCATTTGGTCGGTAACAATAAAAGTTACAATAAAATGTGGGATGTGAACAGAATTTGATAGGTATATTTAAGATACAGTTGACATTTTTCTCTCCCGCATTTTATGTTTTTAATGATCTTGATAATCATTGCTCATTTTACATGCAAATAACCTAACTATGCAAGTTAACTTTTTAATCCAGCAAATTTCAAGTGATTTTCAACATACAAAGAATTGTTGGGAACAAAGTTTCTTTGTATTGACACTACTTTAGCATTTACACTGCATAGCAATTTATTCAGGATGTTATAATTTAGTCCTGTGTGGGTGTCAACTGATTTGCTTCAAAGTCTGCTTCACATCTACAGTAGCTATTCAAGAAGAAGATGCAATTATATTAGTCACACGAGCTGACTACAATGTCTAAGGCTTATGCACATCTCACTTTGGGAAGTTAGGACCTGCAACTCCACACATTGGAAGACTTCCCCTAAAAGCAGTAAATACAATGTTTCTTGTCTTTCGTCAGCACAAAACCAAGTTTTGCGAGGCAGACAGGTATCATTGGCAGGTCCTGTAGCAGCAGATGGGCAGGCTTTCAGCCCTCCTCCCACATCCACAGGATCTTGGGCAGGAACAGGGGAAGAGGAAAGTGTCAATACAGGAGTCCTGAACACAAACTTTTTAACTTAAAATTACCTTTTCTCCCTCAAGTTCACACTCCTTGATACACTGTTAGACATGGAGATACAGGCTAGTTCTCTAAACCTTCAAGTTTGAAGGAACTACTCCAGAAACAACTTCAAGATGCCAACACAGATGGCATCTAACTTACTTAACCTATTTTTTTTGTCAAGTACAGCAGCCATAGCTTATAAACAGCATATTTTAGAGAAGCCTCTTATCTTGATTTACAGAACTTGCAAATTGATGGAAAATTCATTACATCCCCTGCATAAGTTGTTCCATGATTAATTATCCTAATTTAACTACCTTTGCTTTTGGTTCTAGGGCAACACAGAAGCTTAAGAGAAAATTAAAGGCTTCATAACAACTGTTTTACCTGAGTTTGTTTAAACCCCTAATACAGTAGATTACTGTAGCTGACAGAGCCAAGAATTTCCCTATTCTTCCACTTTACATATTTAACAGCACTTTTCCCGATTTTTCCAGTTTACATATTTAATGCCAGGCTGAGGTGCTGGTGCTGTGGAGCTAAATACACAGGGCAGCAACTGCCGAGGAAGAGGAGCAGGAAAGCTAGACAAGGCCAAGGGAGAGACTTCATGTTTTAGTATCACCCAATGAATTAAAACAAGAATTGTCAAGCTTTCAAATTTATTTATTTTGCTGACATGGATGTTTTCACAAAAGAAAAAAATAATTTGGTCCTGTGGCTAGAGCTTGTTTTAGCAACACCACAAGACCTGTTTTGGGTGGAATGCGATCACCCATGGTCAGGATGCCGAGGCAGCACCGGAAGGCCAGGACCATGGCGTGGGGCTTAGGCCGAACAGCAGGAACACACATGGGGGAAACATTGAGGGTCCCTGGCCTCAAGCACAGCCCCATACAGAGAAACACACGAAACCATTCCCACATCAGCTCTGAAGCAGACCAGGAGAGCTTGCACCTGTGAGCTTTTATGGTGGCAATCAAAAACACATGGGGGAAAGTGAGCATTTTAACACCCTGATGGAAAGGGAAATACTCCCATTGATGTTTGAGGGAGGTAGGTTCCTCCCCAACCAGCGCTTCCCCAGTCAGGAAGATTGCTAGCCATGGAGGATAATTTTTATTGAATAAAGCCTTAAGTTATTAATAAAGAATGAAATCTCTTGACCTAGATTTTCTCCTAGCTTTAAAAAAAAAAATCCATATACACACACAACACAGCCTTCCTCTACAAACACTAATATATTATACTCATTGTACAACAGAGTACTTCAAAACAGATATCTCACAATGAAAACAAAAAAAGGCTTTTCGTGCCCCTCCCCTACCCAGCTTTGTGTAAGAACATGAATACAGATGATGTTTGATTAAAACAGAAACCTGAACCCCAGGTTGAATGTATTTACTTTTCAAAAGCATTTTACAATTTGATTTTCTTCTTGCCTGCTGTGATAATTGATGAAAACTACACAGGGATTAAAATGAGCACAGGTGTGTGTCTACACAGTTCAAAGAGATTTGATCCCAAATGAAAATAATAACAAAACAAAAAAGCTAGAGTATTTTTAGGAATGGATTTAACACAGCCTAACCAAATAAGCCTAGATTAAAAGTAGGATTTTACAGTGCAGACTTCATGTTACTGAAATTTAAAACTCGTGATTCATAACGTATCAGAAACTTTTGCAAACGATACCCGATTTAAGCTGGTATTAACAGCCCTCCCTATCATAAGTGTCAGAGAGCATCCAGAAGAAAAATAAAGGCACTAAAAGCAGTAAAGAGCACTAAAATACAAACAGGCATGTATAACAACAGACACTTGGCACTAAACCAACATTATTTTTAAGTTTGTGAGGGGTAAAAGGAAAGCTCATGAGCTGAGAGCATTTCACTGCCAATATACAAATCTGCACAAAACCCGTGCTTATTTTCTTTGCCAAATTTATACTGCTACAACTGGATCACAACTTCCTTGCACCAGTGAGGTCAGGAACCATTTGAAAAGAAATGCATGATACAGCTAATCTTTGTGCCAGCTAATCATACCTAATACAAAAAACGTGATTTTCCCCATTTTTCTGTCCCAGCCTCCTTCAGCAAAGCTAACTAGCATGTCACTAATCCCAAATTTGTTGCACTACTTTGTTAAACAGATTTAAAAGACAAATACACACAAATCACACAGGATAAAGAATTTATTCTGTGCTCAAGGCTTATTGCTGAGCTTCTATGAGAATCAAAAAACCCCAGTATTCAACTGTTTAGAAAAGAAATTAATTTGTCTCAAAGGCATGCCAACGAAAGACTGTACACTTATGTAGGTATTTTTACACAATAGCTATTTTCTTGCACAAACTACCCCTAAAACACTGTTCCTACAGTAACATATATTCAATCTTCTTTTTGAAACAGAATCCAGGATATTTTTAGGCCTCCGAATAATAACAGTAGGAGATTACAAATATATGGATCAGAGATGAAAGAATTCCCTTCCCTCCTTCCCCCTCGCCCATGCAGGGAGGCAGCTCACAGCTCCCTCAATGTGGGACACAAGAGTTAATTAGCAGTACCTCCAGGTAGGCTTAACTTTCATTTAAGCTTCTTTTTAAGTAGTGAGAATGAGGGAATGTTGGTGATCATTTTGCAGAAACACACCACTGAAATTATCAACATCTGAAATTTTAAAAGCAGCCCTGAAACTACACTTACCTCCATGCATTTTCATGTATGTCTTACCATGGATTCATATTTCTGTAGCATCCGCTACAGTGGGTGCTATTGCAAATTAAAATTAACTCAATTTCCATGTATCAAAAATCTTATTGAATTTAGAGGTTTTGAAACCTCTGAAATTTTGACTTTAGATTTTCTAGATTTCATACCAACTGTCAGAGGGCTTACCAGGGCACCAAGCCCAGTCTTTCAATAGACTGGTAAAGAAACTGAAATTAAGACATAAAATCCTGGCAAAAAAATAACACACCACAAACATATGCTTCTCGTTTTGGTTGGTTTGGATTTTTTTGTGTGTTTTTTTTTTAATTTAAGCAAAAAGCCATCATTTGCCATTACTACACAATTCAAAAATATTTCCTTTAAATTTCTTAGAACACCAAGAAACTAGTTTTCCTATTGCTTAAACCAGCTTGTATGCTAGATTGTTTTAATTAATGATGACAGATGATTTAAAAAGCTCCCTAAATACAAAAATTTTTAGGATAAACAAACTGTGTAAAGAGAAAACAGTCTTTTACAACTTCTTGATCGATTAAACATATTGGTGAACAAATTTAGTTCCATGTTTTTGTCCTGGCCAACATTAATTTTAGAGACAGTTCAACCTGTGCACAACTGCACTTAAAACTGCATGGATCATAAAAAGTACATAAAGCAAGACCACTAAGAAAAGCGATCAAATGATTTTTCACATTTCACAAAATTCTGAAGGTCAGTTCAAGCCCTGAGAACGACAAAAAACATGGGGCTTTTATTATAGAATATCATGCTGTACATAAGAAAACATATATATTTACTGTAGAGTTAGAGAGTAACAAAAAGTAGACTAAGGCATTCTCTGAAAAAAATTAAGACTCCAGATCCTAAATAATTTAGATACTTTGAAATAATCTAAATCTAAAATTGCTATCATTTAGTTTTAATTAACAGATAACCAATTCTTTTTACTGCAAGAATTTGCATAGCACATGGCTAATTACTACCCTGTGAAGAGTCGGGGGGGGGGGGGGGGAGGCATAAACCTTAACATAGTTATCAACACAATAAAAATCAAAATACCATTGTTAGTGCCTTTTTTTGGAGAGAGAGCAAATATAAATAAAAACATGTTCTTTAATACACAGGCAACTAAACAGGAATAAGACTATAAAGTGAATCTGCACAGGAAACCCAGGATTAGGGCTGAAACTCTATTCTAATCTTTCTGTCCACAGAGGGAACAGTCACCAGGCAGCATGTGGTCTGGGCATGCACCTGCAATACACAGGCAGGATTTAAAATACTTACAACAGATCAAGCTTTGTCTGAGAAAAGTTTCTTTTTGGGCTTAGGAAGTGGAGTATCTGCCTTCCTCAAAACCAAAGAAGAACCACACACATCAGCTTGTCAGTGATTTTGCCAGAATGATACCTGGGTGTGGCACATGTACACTCAACCCATCATTCCTGGGAATAGACTTGAGAGTAAGAAAAAAGCTCAAGAAAACAGAAAAAAAACCCTCTTGTTGCAAACACAATAAACAATTCAAATTGACACAGTCATACCACACCACTACTCTGTGAACTCTGCATTACATTTCTGTAAATTCCTGGATTAACTGATGAAGTCTAAGCACTTGGTAAAGGTTTTCACAAACTGAAGAGGGGAGGAGCAACCCTTCAAACACAATGGAATAAAAATGAAATAATCTTAAAAGACAATATCATTTATCTGATGCTGCAAAATGACTAGTAAAAGAGCAAGGTTCATCTTTAAATACCATCTCCTTTTGTCTCCCACAATCTTTTCTGATACTTTTATACTAAGACATAAAGTGAAGTCACATTAGGTGCTACAGCAGGAAAACTTCCAGCTGGGCTCAGGACCTCAGGAATTCCTGCTGTCACCAACTGGGAGCTCCCCTGGTGCACCTGGGAGCTCAATGAATGTCAGCCATTCAGAAGTCCATGGACCCATTTTGTTTCATGGAAAGGTTGGTCCACTATTAAAAAGTGTGCGGGGAAGGGTTTCTAAATCCTGTGATTACATGCTTGGCACAGAGTGCACTAAAAAAGGAGAACCACAGAGAACGATATACTTTCCAGTGCAGCAGCTTTGAGAAGTCTCCATTTTCCACTGAGACTAAAACAACTGCTTTCAGTCCTAAGCCATTTTGTCATAACACTTTAAATACCAAAGCAGCAAGAGACATTTTGTTTACATTTGGTACTGCTTCTCTTAAAGTGGAGTAGAATTTAATTTGGTGAGAATTATCCATAAACTGGGTTCAACTCCTACCCTATTCGTAGCCAGCATTGACAATAAAACCACGATTGAACATGGGGAAGTGGAAATATTTGCAGGCTATTTTCTGACCCTTTCCCTCAAGTATACATGACAAGCCAATTGCCATCAGGACTAGTTTAATACCACTTCTTGTTCTACCACTTAGGTACTTCTCTTGCCTGAAGAGTCAGCTACCATCCTCCAGCAGATATCGCAGGGCAAGGGAGAACTTACTTGTTTCCGTATACCATACGCACACTTGTTTGTTTGAAATGAAGCTACAGGATCACATTACTAAATATGCAAAGAATTTTATGGTGTTCATTATTATTTTAAAGTAGTCAGACATCAGCTGCCATGTTTGAGCTACGAAGAAACTGTCACAGGCAAGTGAACAAGCTCCTAAAAACTGGCACTCACCGAGCTGATACTAAAAGATACCTGAAGAAATAAAACAGCACTTCAGCTTCTAAACTGAAGACTTTTACATAATTAAGATATGCAAATAAGGATGAACACAAAGAAAAGAAAAAAAGAATCTTTAAATTATCTGACTATATCTGCAACCATTTTCCTAGTGATAAAGCCACATCCTTGATTTTCAGCTTAGTAAGAGGAAAGGCTCAGTTATTTTGTATCTGCTAATTTCTGAATATTATTACAGTGTGCTGTTACAGACAATCAAGCACTAATACTAATGGTTATTTAAAAGTTCATAGTAATTATATAACTTATCCTTTTTAATCAGTTTACTGTATTAAATACAAAACAGCTTTATCCTGCATAAAAATCGAGCCAAAAATGCAACAGAGCATCTTCACTGCAATTCTCAGTTTTTCCTTTGAAAAGCAAACTCATTATGTTCTATAAAGAGAATAAAGTCTCTAAAAAAAGACTAAACTCTTTATTTCTCAAAGGCAGGCTCTGAAGAGATTGCATCAAAAATGATTTTATTCTTGGCTCAAATACGAACATTTGGGAATCACTACTTTTGAGCAAGGACTCACCCACTTAAAGGCAGAAGAATTTATTTTGAAAAGCAGTGTGAAATTTCATGGGGAAAAAAAACCCACACGTATTTTACACTTGCCAGCTTTTGGTAGTTCTCCAGATAAGACAAATATCTCAAAATAACCTCTTCCCCATGTAACCATTTTCTCATAGATGTTGCCAAGTTATCTTATACCATCAGCAAGAACTTCTTGTAGAAGTAACTACTTCCAGACAAAGCAACTCAGACTACAGTCATTAACTGAAAATTAAAAGTATTTGAGGTATTCTAGAAAAGATACTCGAGAGTGGGGTCTGGGGAATACATTTCCCCAGGCACCCACCTCGTGCTGCCTTGCCACCGGTCTGTTCAGCGCCCTTCAGAAGCCATCAGGGAGCAACACTGTAGCTCGGGGATCGCGGGCCACCTCTTCAAAGCTGAGGGCAGGAGATGAGTTTGAGCCCAGCACCACCGCTAAGGACTATGTTCCTACTGTAGCTAATAGTCCTCAGAGGAGCCGCGCTTCTCCTTTGGATGCGGACCATGTACTGCAACTGTTTCCCCAGATTTGGTCCAAACCAGCTGCAGAATGACAAAGCTCATCTAGAAAATTGTATCAGGTCCCTAAAGAAACATTTAGGACTTTTAAACAAAGAATATTATTTGTGCGTGTACACATGTGGACACCATTGTGTTATGGCAAAAATACCAAGGGATGGGGAGGAGGATTCAGTCTTTTGTTTCCAAGATGACTCAAGATTACCTGCAGACATCCACATAATATTTCTCAAATGTTGAAGCATGCTGCAGGTCCCATGGTCAGTGGTGCAAGTCATAAACCAGAGCTCCCCCGACAACTCCTTTTCCTTGCCTCATGCAGATGCATTTTTCTGAGAACGTTGTTTTGTGTATTCTCCTGCTGTTTTATGTGAAGGCATTGCTTCTTTATCTATGATGCAAAACCTTGACTGCGACCTGTGAATGCTCTGCATGGTTGGGCTCCTGCACATCAGCCCTTGAAGTCAGCTGTGGCTCTCCCGTTGAGCACCTCTCACAGAACCAGAGGTAGGGGACACCAAAAGATCCAGGAGGAATGGCTAGGTAGACCCTGTGATCCAACCCAGAGGCCAGCTGTGCCCCGATCCCAGGGCAATGGCAGACCAGGCCACGTACCGTGGACTCCGGTAGGAAACCCAGACCTGCAGCACAGCAGGGAGCCGCAGCGCTTCCCAGAGGCTGCCTCTTCTCAAGAGCATCAGGGAGCACAGCCGAGGCGTGCCCCACCACAAGGACACATCCAATGCACGTGTCTTGCCATCAAGACTGCACCGAGGACTGCAGAAAGACTCTGCCCTGAGCAGGCACTCAGCCTCTGCCTCGCTGCTGATGTGTCTCTACAAGCTGCCTTTACAGCAGGGTCAGAAAAAACTGGCATCAGATGGCAGCTATTTTGACAGCTGCACTCCCTTCACAAGTGTCAGTCTCCAGCTACAATTACTGCACTGGGCACCAGCTCATCTTTTTTCCCATTTTTATTTAAATACCCACACCCTGGAATGTACATAGCAGTAAATTAAGGCACTTTTATTATATAGGTCAAGCCCTGACCTGTTCATCTACATACATTAGCGTAAAGGTAAAAGTACTACAGACATCAAAAATGAAGTATTAGTGGTTTGTTTAAATACATGTCCTAGAGATTGTTAGATGGAAAAAGAAATTCTAAGTGAAAAAAATTTAAGACAACAGAAAAGTAATAACTGAGAAAGTGAGGCACTACTTAATTTGAATCTTTTCCCCAAGAAGATCTTCTCTTGTGACTAATCAGTATTATTTTATGAGCAGACAACATAATAAACCAAACATCGTCATTTTATGTCACTGTACATTTCATACATACTCAGGCTGAAGACCAGCCATATAATTCAAGATAATTCAGATCAGTTTTCAAACAAGCTTTTAAATTATCTGAAAAAGCTGTACGCAGGTTTCCAGGTAGAACACATCCCTTTTCTTCCTAAGTCAGAAAAGAATTGGTTAAAACAAAAACCAGCATGCAACTGAGAACAATTAAGCAGGTACATTCTGTAATTTCTCAACAGGGGAAAGAAGTTCTCCTACACTTCAAGCTGCCAAAGGCTGTGAAGCTGCGATCAAAGACATGATAATATTAAAAAAAGAGACGCTGGACAGCAACCCAATGGCACACTCCCTTCTTTCTCAGGAGCCTTCAGAGGTACAAAGCCCAGCAGCCAAAACTAACCCAGCCATAATCTAGCACTGTAATTGCCTCCTCCATATCCTTACCAATCCGTGCCTCTTCCTTATCCTTGGAGAACACTCACTAGAGGTGCCAGTGAAGTTTGTAAGAAACGCTGTGGTCGCTGCCCTACAATTTCATTTATACTTTGATTAATTGTCATGCCAATGAGCTAGTTGATCATGGATAATAATTGTAAGAGCTGTTTGACTTGATGAACAAGATAAACAGAACTAAAGTGAGGTTTGTCTCATTGTGAGAGACCACAACCTTTGCAAGTATGAAAAAGTAAATTCTGACACTGACTTTAGAAAAATCCCAGCCGAGGGAGATCTGCGCAACTCTGTGTAACTCTGCAAAACAGCTTTAAATAAAGAAGGAAAAAAAAAAGTTGCATCCATGTGACTGCTCTACAGAAGAACAAGAGGATATTTTCTTCACTCCAACACACCAGTTATTAGAGTAACATTTAAAGTGGATTTTAAAAGTTCAGTGTTCTATATATTGCCTAATAAGAAAAGAAAGGTATTAAGGAAACAATGTTAAATCCACTGTTGCAACTCCAGAATTCTAATGTAAAAAGGACTAAGTGCAGAACTATTGTATTGCTTTTTTTTCAGTTTGGTTCACTGTATTATGGTACCAAATTACACTTCATTGAAGGAGGATTTCACGGGGATTGCTAGCACTCTTCAGTCTGGTTCAACGTCAAAACCAGCTGACTTTATTTTCAAATATTAAATGAATTTCACGATTTGCACAAAGTTGAATGAAGTATTCCATGAAAGCAAATCACACTGATTAAGGAACAGGTTTTGTTTCTCATTAGAAATTCAGCTTTAAATTAGTGGAAGTTCTAAGCATGGGAAAGACGTAGCAGAAAGACTGGAACCTCACAGCAGCCAACTTTGCATTAGACAGTATCTGTATCACAACTGCCATAATGCAAACTGCCTCCTTGCCTTCCTGTCCGACTCACGCTGCAATTCCCTCAGGCTTAAACCGCAGCAGCGGGTGACATGCCACCAGCCTGCAGCACTAACAACGTCCACTCCTAAGCCACAGCACTATTATTAGGTGCAAATACTACCAGGGCTTTTCTGATACCAGTCTTTGCCCCTCCAGTCTCCACCTTGGCTGCAAAATCTACAGGAAACAGAGTTTTCAGGGAAAATGGTTTGGCCCTGCAGCAAAACAGGAACAAAGGGTACTGGGAGACCAAGAGTGGGTCTATGGGGTGGGCAGCTCTTCCACTCCACAGCTCCACCAATCCCCTCTGACCAAAGTATGTACTATCCTCCTATTCAGCAGTAAAGCAAGCCTACTGTCATTAGTAGCATTTGATTAGTATTGACCACAATGATAGCACAGGAGGCAAATAATCCCTCTCTACTCTGGCTGAGCAGTGCAGCCCACACAATGCAGTAAAATGTACGTAGGAGGTGGAGTGTGAGGATCTGATTTCATATTGGGGCAGGGCACCTTATAAAAAGTCTTTTCAGTAACAGTCATCCAGAAGTAATATGGAAATCAAATTAGTTGATTGCAACAATCTAAACAGCATCATTTGATACCTTCACAGCAGTTCCTGGATAATGAGAGTTTAGAAGGAGAAATCCTATCTTTTATTAAACCCAACATAGCTGGGGGACAGGGCCTCTCCCTACAGCTATTGCCTATTCCATTTTAGGCCAAGTAATGAAAATATTAATGCTGCTTAGCCATCAAAGCACGAGTTAATTCAGCTTCTATCTCCCCAAAGCCTATAATTCTCTGGTCTGGTCTTCATGAACAGCACTTAAAAATGTTTCAAATATAAAGGTGAACGTCCATACAATCATCTCTGCGCGTGCCTCTTTATGAGTGGTAAGGACACTACTCCAGAGTGCACAGCTCCCCTCCCGAGTACCAGAAAGACAAGCAGGCATACCTATGGGGTTAGGGTATAAAAAATAAGTCCAGGAAGCAACACGTGGGTTCACCATCACACTATGGACAAGCCAATAGTGAGGATACAGCTGTTTCATAGAATATATCAAGTTTGAAGGCACCCACAAGGATCATCGAGTCCAACTCCCTGCTCCTTGCTAGACTACCCAAAACTAAATTATGACTAAAAGCGTTGTCCAGATGCTCCTTGAACTCTGACAGGCTTGGTGCTGTGACTGCTTCCCTGGGGAGCCTGTTCCAGTGACAAACCACCCTCTCAGTGCAGAACCTTTTCCTAACGTCCAATCTGAACTTCCCCTGACGTAGCATCATTCCATCTCCTCGTGTCCTATCGCTGGTCACCAGAGAGAGGAGATCAGCACCTCCTCTTCCACTGCCCCCCTTGAAGAAGCTGTAGACTGCAATGAGATCACCCCTCAGCCTTCTCTTATCCAAGCTGAACAAACTAAGTGACCTCAGCTGCTCCTCATAAGTCATGAATGCACAGTATCAAAGTTACAGTGGTTGTACAGGTTGCAAACACACCGAAGCCCAGCACATGCTGTAAAAGTTCACACAGCATGGGCTTCAGAGACAGAAGGGGGACAGCGGCAACACAGGGCACGAACAGAGGGAACGTCAAGCAAAGTCCAAGAGCTGCCCAAGACATGAGGAGATGCTATGCAAGGTGCCACTGGATCCCAGGGAGGCCACCATACTCCAAATTCTCCATATAATCTTTACAAAGGTGTCCTCTAGGATGGTCCTATACAACTGTTTTAATCCAGTATCCGACTTCCTACTCTACAGAAAATAGGCCCTTACCTCTTGGCGTTAAGGGAGGCCTTCTTAGTTTTTCATTCACATTCAGCATTTACTTGGACAATTTTCCCTCATCCTTGATCCCTCCAGCCCACATAATAACACAGGTGATTGCGGATAGTAGGCCACTGACTCAATTTTGCATTTTTATTACATTTGGGAGAAAGTATGCTGCAATAATTTTGTTCTATCTCATCATCACTCCTGTTCTTCAGCGTATTTTCTGGATAAAGCTCATGCAGACAAATTAGCAGGGTGATATTTCACATAGTTCTGGGTCTTTATGGTTCATTCTCTCACCTAGTTCATGTTTGCTGTCAGTTGCCAGGTTCCTAGATCAGGAAAGGGTAATTCACACATCTGCATACTGTAACAAAAAACAGAAAGGCCAGAAGGGAGCAGTCACTTTTCCCATCTCACAGAGCTTTGAAATATCCCATTTAAAGTTCTACTCCCAACAGTGACAGTGCAAAGAAGCTCCAAGAAATGTATGCAGCAAATTTTTGTCCTGAATGCTACTAATTTTACATTTGCCAAATGAAAACCGTATGTTTATTTGTGTGCATTTCTGCAATTGCACCTTTTCATTCATTAAGATGAGAAATTGCTTCTTTTATGCAATCTGCTACTATTCAGATAGCAAAACATTGTGATGTCTGGTAGCAGGCTTGCTGTTTTTGGCTTTAGGAGGGTTTTTTTCCCCCCCTCTTCCTGTGAGAGGAAAGCTTTTCCCAAAGGATTTAAGTGATTTCATAAAACAAATGTAAAAACAAAGACACTTTTGTTTAAGGACTGAAGGTTTTGTTTTGTTTTAAGGGGGATGGAGAGGGAAGGAAGAGAGAAGTGACACTGATCATCTTTCAATTAAACAGGAAAAAAAAAAAGCTGATATCTCATTCCTAAAATAGAAACTTTGTGATAGCACAAACTTGCTGTAATAAAAAGGTCATTGGGGGAAAAAAAAAAAAATCAAGTTAAGATTTTTTCTAAATATACAAACTTTATCGTAGTCACAAGTGAACACCTCAAACCATTACAGCAAAGATCAGAGGAAAACAACATTTTCTCTCCAAATTCAAGGGCTTACACTGTGCATTCCTACATGCTCTGCTTCATTAGAGTCAGTTTCTCCTTTCCCTCACAGTCTATCAAACAGGAAGAAAGAGGAAGAAAAAGACATGAAATGCGTGGCTTTAAATGCAGAAAGATTTGGGAAATTCACTTCAGCTGAAACTTCTGAAGCTTAACCTAATATGCAACATTTAATTTACTGAGGTAGGACCCAATACTACAACAGGAGTAACCCCCGAACATGCACAGCAAACATTGCAAGACAGGGACAACACAATAACAATATAAAAAAGGAAAAACTAATTAAAACATCTGAAATCCTTCAGCAAAGCATGTGTGGAGGTCTTGCAGGAAACCTGAGTGAGTAGACCTTCACATCTGCAAATGTTCCCCAAGCATTTATACAAACACATTGAAGAAATCTCACGTGTTGCAGAATCAGGATTCTAGTTTCTGATTAGCATATATTAATTAATGGAATTAATTTATTTACCTGTAAGTCCCTACATATTGTATCAAGTTTTATTATGTAGAGAGAAGTCCGACAGCCACAAATGAACTTCAGTGATAAAAACACATCTGTCCAAATGGAGAGAAAGCAATCCATGAAGTCCCATTCACACTGCCTGACATTTAAATTCGTTTAGGATTGCCACTCACTGCAATTATCATTCAACATCCAAAACTAACACACTGGGAGAACTCAACAGCAATATACTTCAGTAATATCACAGCTCAGAAAGGCAAAACAACACAGATAATAAGAATCTTGCAATTAAATACAACATGCAAGTGAAATCTATCATATTTTAACTACTTGTACTTACATGACTGATTTACAAATGTTAGTATTAAATTTGATTTTTTCTAAATATAGTCTTGAAGTACGTGCATGCACAGGAAGTGACAAGATGTTCTTTTAATTAAGAGACTAAAAAACAGATCTAAAACCACAGGGGGTGGACAGGAGGAGAAATAACATTCTGTCAAATAGATCACAGCAATATTACTTTTTATATATATAAATAAAATAGAAATAAAATGTATATTATTATCATCATCTCAAAAATGCTCTACCCGATCATTAATTAAATGATTCTCCACCATCCTAGCTTAAGCTGCATATATATACATGCACATACACAAGCAAGAAACAGTTTAATTTCTAGTGGCCCCCTGACCTCCCAAATAGCAACATGCACAGATTAACTTGTCAAATAGAGAAAGACAACATACAAAGGTCATTACAAATCCAAAGGTCTGGGTCCACTCATGAATTTGGGTAGTTTTTTAAAACAGACTTGTCTAATACTGTGTAAAGGTACTGCACAAAAAGGAAGACACTGCTACCAATGGTTCTTTCACAACAGAAGGACACCCCTTCAGCTCCTATTTGCACAAAAAACCACCATGTGGAAATCTGAAAGTTAAGCCAGTGGAAGGCTACAGAACAAGCTTTCTTCCCCCATTCTTCTGCCCACAATTCTTCTCTTTTCCTTTGCTTTGTTTTTGAACCATGCAAGACACCATGTAATTTACCGATGCTCACACCTAAAAGGTTCTCCTGCAGTTTGGTCTAAGGTTCTGCTTTGTTCCTTCCCTGCTGTAACCTCTCTTCATTCAAAATGTGCTTTTCTGAACAGTGCAACCCCAACCAGCTAATAGATATCCCACAGTTACATCACAGTAATGAATAAAACATGAGCTTTCCAATTTAATTTGGACAGGAGTTAACGTGCGTACCGAGTTCATGTGTAATATATAAGCATTTCTCCTTCATTTCCCTGTTCACCAGTTTGATCATTCACAGTCTTTCCATAATTCTCATTCTCTTTCTTGTATTCTTTCACATGTGCATGTTCCAGGTTTTACCTCCATCTCTTACACCACATTCTCCTTGCTCCAATCCATTTCTCTGCTTTCCAGTCTGACCATGCTCACCACGAACACACAGTTCCTTGACCTATTAACAGGAAAGATATTCCTTTCCACTTGCTTGAGCTGCAGACAATACTGGATGCTTCTGTTATCTTCCCTGTCCAATAAAGTCTTAAAACATTTCCTCCCATTTCTTAATGCAGACTTTTCCAAGACCTCAAATTGTAACAGGAAATTATTTGAGTGATTTTGTTTTTAAAGACCACAGCAAAGCATCAGGAGACAACTGCTCTGCTCTCTGATTTGCTAGGGACTGTTTGAATTTAGGCTGAATCTCTCCTTTGTAAATCTGAAATAACTTTTCCACGTCATCCATTAATATTTGGAACTTGAATGCTGTCAAGTGAAAGATGCTATACAAATGCAAAGCATAGCCCTAGTCTCATCTTTTTTAATGATACACCCAACAGTCATATAAAAGAGCAATAGGAGCAAATGAAAAATCACAATAAGCGAATAGCCTAATAATACACGCTAAAAGCTACCAAGACAATAAATTCAATTTTCCCTGGGATTGTTAAATTATTCTTTTGATGGCTCAACACAATCTCTTCACGTTTACTTCCTATGGGGGATGGTGACACATTGAGCTCATTACACAGCTCCTCTTTAAAGAAAAACCCATGCATTTAAAGCAAACACCTAAAATTTAATAGTTCAGATTTTTAATAAACTATGCTGGAAAGGAGTTTGCAACTGGATTATTTCTAAGAAAGTTAGACACCTGCCTTTATAAATAAAGCAATATCAAAACACTGATCTTGCTTTGATGTACAAACACACTCAAAGCGTCTTACTTTTTTTAACGATTGTTCTCAAGGTACGTCCACAGAGATGACATACATTCTTCTTCCTTTATGAAGAATCATCTTGAAACTTCCAGAAGTTTGACTGCACACACAAAGCCCAACTACAGGAGAGCTTATAAATGGACAGACCCTGATACTATGGCAAAGATCAAATTAAGTCAACATCATGGAGCCTTCAAACCACATACACCATCATTACACTTTCTATGAGGCACATGCCTCTTCACTGTGTACCAGACAAGTCTTCAACAGAGTTACTAGAGGAAGTGTCTGAACTAGCATATCTCATACTTCAATTTGCTCCTAGCGGTTAGGTTGCATTGGCCTTTGTATAGCTCAGCACCAGCGCCTAGGTCAGGTACTACACCTGCAAAATGAAGCCATAGACAAGTACACGTCCTCCTGGCTGGGAGCCCCCACCCTGGGTCTTCAGCAGTCCTGCACTTCACCTGCTGTGCAAGGCTCTGCCCGAGTCCCTTCCCAGGTAAAGCCTCCCTATTCCTGTTCCCAGGAGCATGGTCCTCATATAAGAAGATGCAGGCAGTGCCATGGAGCACTCCTAAGACCCGAGAGTATGAAATCAGGCAGAGGATAGACATGGACACACACTCAACAGGAAAGCATGATCCTTTTATTTATTTATGGGTTCAAGTCAGCCATCCTGACCTCCAGCCTGCATGTCCATTTATGCATTTTCTGTCCCATGCATATTAATTTGTTGTTATCTTAAATATTTTATGAGTTACACTTTATTCCACTCCATTATACACTAAAATAGAAGAAAAAGTAGTGGCTACTAATGCCATGGACAGGGGTTTTACTTGTTATAAATTCCATTCACAATCCAGTGACTGGACAACACATACTCCCCAAAAATAAATATTTCTGCTCATCACACCTCCTTCACAGAAGTGTTTTCTATTTCTGTTGATTAGCAGTGAAGATCGAAGCATAAAAGCTCTGGTAGCTTGAGTTACCCAAACTGCCTGTCATGATTTAACCCAGCAGGCAGCTAAATACCACATAGTGGGATAGGGGACAGAATTAGGGGAGGGGAAGTAAAATTCATGGGTTGAGATAAAGACAGTTTACTAGGACAGAAAAGAAAGGGAAAAGAAGAAGAAGAAGAAGAAAAGAATATAGAAAGTAAGTGATGCACAATGCAATTGCTCACCACCCACTGATCAATGCCCAGCCAGTCCCCGAGCACCAGCCCCGCAGCCAGCTTTCCCCTAGTTGATATACTGAGCATGCCGTTGTATGGTATGGAATATCCCTTTGGCCAGTTTGGGTCAGCTGTCCTGGCTGTGACCCCTCCCAGCTTCTTGTGCATCTCCAGCCTTCTCAGTTGGTAGAGTATGAGACACTGAAAAGTCCTTGATTTAGTGTAAGCACTACTTAGCAATAACTAAAACATCAGTGTGTTATCAACATTATTCTCATCCTAAAGCCAAAACACAGCACTATACTAGCTACTAGGAAGAAAATTAACTCTATCCCAGCTGAAACCAGGACGCTGCCCATTTCCTTAACAATCACATGCAAACTTAAACACAAACTGGGACTTAAGAGAAGTACAGCTGTGAGGGCATCCAAAATCTGACAGTTCGGATTTTGATTTCCCATGTACAATATTCTAACATTCATTCAACAAGTCATCAAATCATCCTCCTGTATGTCAAGTTCTTAATCCAAAATTACACATGAGCTTTCAGTTTATGGCCCTTCCTCTTCTCCAAGAATTTGCCCAAGGGAATTTATAAGCAGCTGCTATCTCCCCCTCTGCCATTACTAAGCTACAAAACCAAGCATAGCTTAAGTTTTGGTCTCCTGTCTAATTCCAGACTGTTCACACCCCATCATCCCTGTAGCCTGGATGTCCCTGTACATGTTCCATTAGAATTTAATATTTTCTGTACACAAGTGACCAGAACTATGTACAGTATTTGACATGAAACCTCCCTAACACCTTGCATAATAACTTGCCTATCTCCACTAAAGAACTCTCACTGAGGATCACATTTGCTTTCATTTCATGTCCACCATCAAATAAAGTCATCCCTGTTTGATTATGGCATTCTGACCTTTTCCTCTAGGCCTGTTTTAAGGGATGACCTGCCAACTGATAGCAGATGTGTTGTTAATAATCACTCAGTAGATAACTTTGCTTTTAGAGCTATTTAACTTCCTCTCATTCCTATTGCTTCAGTCATCACAGACATTCAGTTCTTCCTGTGCAATAATCCAACCCTGCTCCGTGCTGACTATGTTTCCTAACTTTGCCTCATCAGCAGTCATTCTTTGCATATAGTTATCTCAGCCAGTACAGTGAAGTAAGAAGACCAGTCTTGATCCAGAGCAATAATTCCTTTATTCATGCAGACAGAGTCAGAATTTCTCCTTCAGGTTGCTCTTCCAAGCCACCTCACCACTTTTTAGCCAATCCCCATGCTTCCAATTTAATCATTTTCGGAGTCGCGCCATGGTGTACACACATTGAACTGAAGCCTTCTACTCCTTTTGTCCAGGACACCCAATATTTAACTAGTAATAATATGACTTAGTCTTCCATCACCTAATTGTGGCAAATCCATGATGCATTTTACCCTGTTTTCCACTTGTCTTTTTATACTTAATTACTTTTTCCATTCCAAATTTGTTCTAAATCCTTGAATACTGTTAAGACCAGAGTAAAATGCGTGAAGACTTCATTCTCTTCTCCTTTTAAAATAAATACAAGTATACTTCTTTTGCTATATTGTGATCACAAGTGCTACATTCAGCTTGACAACCAATCCCTTTTTTTTAACGCGGCTCCAGTGTCCTGCGCCAACTCTTTCAGACCCCTAGAGCAGAGACCCTTTGCTTCCTTACTTTGACTGTGTTAAGTCTGGAAGCAGGCGCAAGACATTTACTCTGGTCATTTCTGTTTGGCATTGTATCTTTCTCCCATGTTCAAATCCTCATCCCTATCTAAAACTGGTTATAACTGCTAATTTTGGAGGCATGAGACTTATTTTTTAACTATGTTGAAACTGGACCTCACAACATCATAGCCAAGTTCTTTTTTTTTTCCCCCCTCTTCATCTTAAATTTCTTCATGCTCTAGCTTTTGGCAATTCACGTGCTATCCCTGCAGTTTCTGCTCTCTGATGATCAATCCCCTCCTTCGCTTCATTCCTTATAGGTTTTCCAGTAACTTGCAGTATCTTATTCTCACAGCAAGGTCCGCAGCCCCACTTGGCAAGCTTTTTCTCCTCCTTAAAATGCAGTTTCCAAGCAGCTGTTGTACCTTCCATTTAAGTCAGTCCAAGTCTTTTTTTTTTTTTTTTTTTTACCTCTAACTCCTACAGGTCTTCAGCCATGTGGACTTCACAAACTAGTTCCTCTAACTTCTTAGAACTTGCCCTGCTAAAATAAAACTTCCTTGAAACAAAAGCACTTTGTAGTTGACACATACTTACCCCTCAGTTTAATTTAAAATAATTAACTTGTGGCTAATCAACACATGTGCTTAAGGCCTTGTTGAACAGAGCCGTAATCTAGCAGTAGAAAGCAAAATCCAGTGTCAGCCACGGAGAGGCAAGAGACATTCCTTACGCAGGGTTCAAAGATACACCCTCTAGTTCTGGGCAGGCTGTAAACATGAGCCTTCATTTACTCTGCATTCCACTACAATTAATGGCCAAAATCTACCCTATGATATTTCAGTGTACTGATTTCCAATCTAACTCTGTCACCACTGGGAAACGTACTTACAAAAGCACATTTGAGAAACATCTTCCTTTTATACGCTAGCACGGTATCTCAAATGTGCTCTGTAGCTCTGAGCAACCAGAACATGTTTGCAAGGCTACGTTCTATAATTTGACTCAGTTTTGCCTCACTAAATCAATGTTCGCCCTTCAGATTTTGGAGCATAACATGAACCTTCAACAGAAAACCACCTCCCATCCACTGGAAGACTGCACCCATGTTAAGTGCCTCCAGCAACAATTTGAGATCCAGTGTCTCCAGCGTGCGCACCACAGGCCTACAAGGAGCAGGGAAGGAGGGCGCTGATGGCCAAGTGCTACAGCAGTACACGAAAAGAACTGCTCTGGCAAAGTGACAGTGAATCATCTCCATATGAATCCGGAAAACACAGTTTCCCTTTTAACTTTAGCTTGTGATACAATTTTCTTCACATGGATGTGCTGGCATGAGGGCAGTCTAGGTCTTCTGTGCGACGGAGTGAGCTTGCTGGCATAGGCTATCAGTTCCATCGAGGCAGTAAATCACACTAACCACCACATTCCTGGTATACCTGCATCTACACTGCGGCGCACAGGCACCTGCCTGCTACCTCCTGCCCACGAAGGCTGAAACCCACAGAGGGGAAACTCAGTACCGCAGCACGAAATATCAACTGACTTAAGTTACTAACCCACACAAAATGGGGGCCGTGGCAGGGCAGACAGCTCTGTCAGCTCTAACAGCCCCGTATCACGCCAAGGGCTGCCCGCCATCTCTGAAGGACTGATGGTGGGTCTCTGCACCTCCCCAGGGAGCACATTCACACTGCTAGGTACCTTCTGCCCTCATGACCAGTCTCACTAGCTCGAGCCAAACCTCTGCAGAAGTGGGGTGTTCAGCCACTCTCTAAACCGAGGAGCATGGCACTGGACACTTTGCAAAAGCAGTTAATTGCGTTAGTCATACACGAGGAAATAACGCGCCACCTTTTACTCCAGAAGTGCTTAAAAGTGTTTTATCTTGTTAATTCTAGGTCAGTTGAGTGCACGTGTGGTATGAATTACAGTGACCCTTTTAGAGCTCTCAACATTTTTAAATAAGTAGGACACTTAACATTAGACACAAGCCAAAGCTCTGCATCCCCTGCACACCACACACCAAGCTCAACCAGCAGGCTTTACAGGCAGAACCAAGGACAAGTTGCTTTATAAAGCACGGCTCTTATGGCACATAAGTACAAATGTGAAATAAATTATAAATGCCAAATCTGACCCAGTATCATATTAAATCAATATAGGCATTTCACAGAAAAAGGAACTTGAACTGAAGTGATCTTTGCAAAGCCAACCAACAAATCAGTGGCAGATTTACAAAGAGAGCAAGTATTTACAGCTAAGCTATAAAAAGGTCTACGTGAAAGATAAAAGTTGTCTTGCTGCTTACAAAACACAACAGCATTGTCATTTTAAGCACAAAGGAGATACTTCATCTTTAAATATCTGAACACAGTAACTGCAGACTTTAAATACAAGCAAGGATCAAGTAAATGACTGTAAAATTGAAGTTTTTTTAAAAAAAAGTCAATACTGTGATTCACTGGTAATGTTAATTTGCCAGTGCCAGGTCTTTGAAAGTTTTAACCTTCTTCTCTGCCCTATGAGCTGCCATATACATTAGACCCTAGGACACAAATAATTCCATTGCTTTCCCTTCTTTTCACATATGCCTTGTCCGAGTAGGGGAAGAAGGAGGGAAAAAAAAAATAATAGACATTTAAGTAAACTACCTTTTGGATAAGCCTCCTCCCTTCTCCCAGCTAAAGTTTTCTTTTGGTCAGATTAGCACTTTGAAATGAAACCAGGCGCCGGCAGGCCCGGTTTCAGGGGGTGTTGTGACAGATGCGGAGCAGACCCCGAGCAGGGCGAGCGCCGACCCGGGGGAGGCGGCCATGTGCTCAGCCCCGCATCCCCCCGAAAGGGCATCCCGGGGAGGAACCTCACACTTCGCAGCCACCCGGGGACATAACTCGGAGGAGCGCAACAGCTATTGCTTCCAGCGGCTTTCTCCTGGGCCATATGCTTTCCCCTGACATTAGCGGGGAATTTCAGAGGAGCCAAACCGCTCTCGCCCGCCCCGCCGCCCGCAGGGCAGGGGGCGAAGCCGGCTCGGCCCCGCTCCCAGCGGGGCACCGACCCCACGGGGGCTGCTCTCTGTCACCGGAGGGAGCCGCCCGCCCGCCCGCCGACCCCCGGCGGCAGGGCAGGGCTGGGCAGGGCGGCTCCTGCCGCAGCGCCCGGCGGGGCCGAGCCCCCCGCCCGTCCCCGGGGCAGCGCGGCGCCGCCGCCCCCGCACCCCGCCCGCGCTGCCGGCCCCCTCGCCAGACGCCTACCGGGGCTGGTGGCGGGGGGGGTCCTGCCGGCCGCCACCGCCGCTCCCCGGGGCCGCCCCCAGCAAGCGGGGGAACCGCTGCGGGACGGCGCCGCGCTCAGCCCCGGGCCCCGCCGAGCCCGGAGCAGCGGCCCGGCCCGGCCCGGCCCGGCGCCTCGCCTCGCCTCGCCGCCGCCCTTACCGTCCTCGGCAGCGCGGCGCGGGAGCCTCCCGGAGAGGAGCCAGGCGAAGCCGCGGGGAAGAGCAGGGAGCCGGGGCCGAGAAAGCCGCCGCCGCGAGGAGGAGGAGGAGGAGGAGGGGGCGGAGGATCGGCGGCCGAGGGGAGGAGACGGGGGGCGGGGGAGCCGAGCGGCTGGCAGCCGCCCGCCCGCCGCGCAGCCGGCGCTTCCTCCCGACACCCGCCGAGCCGGGCCGGGGCCGGGGCGTGGGGCCCGGGGCCCGGGCGTGGGGCCCGCCCAGAGCCGCCGGGCCCGGCTGGCGGGGCGGGGAGCCCCGGGCGGGCGGGATCGCCCCTTCCCCTGCCCGCCCCGCACAAAGGGGACCCGCCGCTGCCGCCTTTGTTCGGCCGAGCGGCGCCCGGGAGGAGGAGGGCGGCGGGGGTGACAAGTTGGGCGCTTCTCCCACCCGAAGGGTGTTCCTCCGGCCCTGGCAGACGCGGGGTAACTTCACTGAAGTTAATTTGGGTCTGTGATGAAAGCCCCCTCCACCTGTGCCAAATGCTGCTCGGCACCCGGCATTGAAGTCAGCCTACACGCGGTGCTTCAGCTGCCTGTTTATGCCTCGGGAGCTGAGCGGTGACTCCTGTTAAATTGTTTTGTTGGGTTTTTTTTTTTTTTTTAATTGCAGAGGGTAGATGGGATCACGCAGACTGGTTTCTTAGCATTCTGCACTTGGCAGACACCAAGAACTAGTAAAAAATGAATTTCAGATACACCTTTTTCCCGTTGTCTGGGGTAGTTCACAGATTTTCTTTCAAACGTTGCCAGTCACTTGCCTGTTGGTCTACCCATCCAGCTGCTCACTGATCATTGAGGTACCTCTTGAAAACACTTTTTTTTTTTTTTTTTGCTACAGTACTCCATTCCTCATCCTATAAACCTCCTCCAACCTTCCTGATTTCAGTCCTTCAGTTCAGGTACATAAGTCAACACATGCAGTCCTGTCACTTCAGTTAAAACAGTAGAAAGGGGAGAATTTCCCCTCATTCACTTAGAAGAGAAGTCTCACTGACAGACTTACAGATGCTCTTGTATGAGGCCTTTTCTGAAGGGTAGTTAGACTTTAGTCATTGATATAGAGATGGAATGAGCAAAATGACTCAACCTACAGGACAGACTGTCTATCTACTGATGACCTTTTAAGAAGGCAGTAACAAAACTGGACCATCCTAGAGTTGTTAAGACCAAGCTTAAATGGAAAAGCTCCTTAGCTAGGCAGCTTCCCTTAAAACCTCTTTCGCCCCAATGTTCATTAAGCCCCAGCAGTTAAAAGATCCCACCTGGGAGTCACTACTGTTTGCCCAGAGCTCTGCTTTCCAGGCTGCAAGGGGCAAGGTAGCACGAGGCTTTGGGTGCCAAGCCAGCTCCTTGAGTTTAGTACTAGACCAAGTTGCTTTGGTGTGCCGCAGGTTCTGAAGAAACAGGTGCTTTATCGGTTCCTCTAGCTATTGCCTAGAAATGATCTGCGAGGCCCATGAGGTGCCTGTTGCAAGGCACAGGTGTGCGAGGAAAGAGGGGGAGCTGCAGCGCATGAGCTCTTCCACATAACAAGGACCTTCTGCTTCCTGTGCATGCTAGCACGGCTGCATTAGCAAATTGGGAATAAAAGTGTGTCACTTGAACTTCGACTCCTGTAGGTGTGTTGGGGGGGGGAAATAAATTTTTGTTTTTATTTTAAAATTAAAAAAAGGAAGTGGAATTGATATCCTCCTAAGTGTTGGGGAAAAAAGTCTGAAAATATAAAACAATGTAATAAACATGGAGAAGCCTGCCTAAGCCATCAGGCAGCCTTAAGTAAAGCCAATGTGCTAGAGGCATAAGCTACATCATACATCCTAGGTACTGCCAAGATCTGCTCGCTGCATTATTCACTGGGGACAGAAGCCAACCATCAACCCCGTAGCCTGTGCTGAAAGGAGCCCCTGCCACACAACGGGGTGCTTGTTTGTCACATGTTCAATACACAGGCACCCCACACTGCATGACCACCTTTCACGGGAGGTGCGTTTTGCCCTTCATTCTTTAAGCTGGATGTCTGTAATAGGGGGAGGAATAGGCAAATGCAGCTCATCTCCTTCTATGTGACCTGTTCTGGCCAGAAGATTTCCCCATTCCTGGTCAAAACAGGGCCTTACCAATATTTTAACTCCAGGTTAATATACAAACATTTGTTAAAGCCTAAGCACATGTATAGCACTTCTATTGTGCCCTTACTGATGAAACAAGAGCTATGGAGTTGTTTCTTACACTACTAACTGGTAAGTTTTTCACACCCAGTCATCACATGATGGATAGCTTTATTAAATTATGCCACACTGTGCAGCTGCTGCCTCTGGAAGAAGCATGGAATAATACAATTAATGTCTCACCTTTTAACTTTAATATAGCTACTAAAATATGATCTTCGTTCTCACCATCAAGACCAGTGACAGCCTAGCCTCTGCCTCAGGCAGATGACCAACCTGTTGAAGCAGTGGCTAGAGATCCCCCAGCTGCAAGGCAAGCCACAGACCTGAGCTGATCACGAACACCCATGGACCTCATCATGTTCCAAATCCCTTTAATGAAACCAGCACCCTGGCCCCAGGATGACGTTTAAGAGCACCTTAAATGACTGTCCTTGTACACAGATCTTTGCATCTTGAGACACCATAACCCCTGATTTATAAATAATTTCTAAGGCAAGAAACTAATTCTATAAACATGCATATACCTTATTAAGCTCATCTAATTAAATAATACTACTCAATAGGAGTAAAATAAAACATGTGCATAAGAAAATGTATTGTCTGGAACTAAGCTAAGAACCTCTGGAGATAAACATAAAATTACCCAGTTTCAGACTTACTTCTTCTTCACATTTTCCTAAGAACAGATTATTATAGAATGCATTAATCTTGTCAGTCCATTGAAATATTTCACAACTTTCAAAACGTTTTGAGATACAAAAAATTAAAAACCCAGATATTGATCATAAATCAATAAATCCATATTCTTACAAGACCAAGAATAAAGCATTTGTTGCTCTAATCAGCAGGTTTACTCAGAAACAGCTGACACTACTTAACATCATGTTAATTAACGCAGGTTCTCAAGGTCCTGTTCTAATGCAGCACAACACACTGGTGAAGACAAGCTCTGTCTACCTTAAACAATGTGTTTTTATTGTTCATGCTGCTTGAATCTGCAATTAACAGTAAGTCTCCATCTCACAGCTGCTTCTAAACCTAAGGCCTGCTTGCATTCAAAGAGAATTTCAGTTGTATTTGGGTATTGCATATGCTATTCACAAAGTCACCTGTAACTGCGTGTAAGAACAACTGAGCACAAAGCAGCTCATTTCCCTCTGTTTAGCTCTAGAGGCCTGGCTGCGGGATGTTTGGGTTTTGGATCTGTCCTGCTTGTGTAAACTTACATGTCATGATCAAAATACAGACTGCTGCCTGAATTACTGTGGCACTCGGGCTGAATTAGCCACGGCAACTCAAGTACTGAACAGAGTAGGATGTATTTACTCTCAAGTCCCTCCAGACTACTGACCAGGAGGTGTGAACTGAGGTCAGCAACAGCCTGTGTTAATGGGCCAGGCTGTAACCTGCAGCAGCTACGTCACTACCAAGTATTTTAGTGTACTCGTTCTTGGTTAAATCCATGAGTGAGGCACGTACATATTTTCTGATGGTCAGCCTGGTCTGCTTGCTCAGCCCATCCAGCCATCACCTCAGCTACGCCTGCTGAGGTGGAGTCGAGACAGCCGGAGAAAAGCACCGCTTTAGCCATCACAGCTGGATCAACCCATGCCTGCACATCACTGAGCTGTGTGTCCACATTCAACAAAGCTCACTGAGCAGTATTTCACAAAAAAAGGCTGAGTTCTCCATTCCCACCCACGTACATCCAGCTGCTTGCACAAACGAGGCGGTGCAGGACACTAGTCCTGTATTTGTGCACTGGGTGGTAATTTTTTTTTTTACTTTAATAATAAGCTCTGTAGAAAATGTATGAGCAACATGTTAGTGGGGGCTGTAAATGGTGCAGGTATTTAGGAGTGCTGGCAAAAGTGTTTTCTCAGTATTCTTTGAAGCAGGGGGCTGATGACAAAGGAGAGCTGTGAGAGTCATGCTGACCTGTTCTTCTAGTGCTCAAATGCCACGAGAAGCAAGCCCAAAACTCCCTTCTCGGCTCCCTGAAGGTCTCAGCACTACATAGGAGTACTCGCTGTTGTCTTCCCCCAGTCGCTGCATTCTCCCCATCGACTTGAATTTGGCTATATTTAGGATCCAGCACAAGGCATTAGTTTTGTTCCTGTTTTTCTCTACTATCACCTTGGGCTTTACTTACAAGGTCGTTACAGTTGTGTTTACTTTCCAGTTTCAGAAGGTGTGTGGAGGTAACCCCAGCCGAAACGGAGGAACTGAGAGGTGTGAGGCCACAACTACGTCACTTGACATCCTGCCTCAACCCATGCAAGCAGAGAAATAAAGACACGTCTGCTCCTTTTCCCTATATACACCTAGTTAGAGAACACAGACCCATTAAAGCTGAGCCAGACAGATATTAGTTCTTTAATTAGGCTTGTCCTTTTAAGTGCCCCAGGAAAATTATTATAAGAAATACCATACGATTTCCCAAGAACAAACGAGATATGCTTTTAAACACCCTTTGTTACTAACATTGCATAAGCATTCCAACAATCAAATCTAACAGTTTGTTATCATAGTTACAATCCCTTTGGCTTAGTAGCAGCAAGATGAATAGCATGTCATATCTGTTCTCAGCAAATAGCTGCCTGCCTTTGTAAACAAAACTGTCAAGACTGATTCTCCATACATATTTGCAAACTATATCCATTGGTTACATGTCTTGCGGCATATTTAGTATGCTGCCAGGGTAATGTTACCCTCCCATCGCTTTTATATGTTACCAACATCATAATATTGTCAAGGAACAGGTACGTTGAGAACTATGGCTTGAATTCACTAATGTCTCCTGCAGCCCCCTGATGAAAAACATGCTTATTACCTAGTTTACAAACATTTGAATCTAGCATGTAAATGCACTCCAAGAGTGATTGCTTGATTACTCCAATAAACAAGAATCACACAACCTTATAGTAAGTGATTATACACTTATTTTAGTCCTAAACCTGTTGTAAGTAGTAAGAAACTTTTAGTTACCATCTCTGAACATCATATTTACTTTCTATGTGTGTACTTATCATTGCAAAACACCTTTCCACTAACAACAGGTGGTTTACCATCCTCATCCTCTGTTAAATCCACGCGTGGGAAGTGTATGTGATATCCTGACATTCAGCCTGCTCCAAAGTGCAGAGCCGTGTGTCCTTGTCCCAGCGCCAGCATTTTACTTACTGGCTGGCCAGGAGGAATTCACTTCAATTCCTTGTCTCAGTTTAACTGTGCGTAATATGATAATAATATTACTTACTTCACAGAGGAGGAGGGTAGATTAGTTAATGTGTGCCCTAAGAATATAGAGTGAAATATGAGCTTGATACTGTAGTTTCAGCCCTCCCCTTTGGTGTTTCATGTTTTTTGAATTTTATTTAATCTGCATAATGCATGCAGAGGACAAAATCAATAGTCACTGGCATTTTTAAAAGGAAGAATTCCCTTTTTCTGCTTTTATATGGCAAAACCTGTGTCTCTATCTCTTTAACAATTATATAAAATCTCTTAAAATACTGATATTTAAAGTGCTGTAATTTTGTTGATTACACTTACAAAAGTAGGCCCATTTCTCATATAAAAACATCTATCATGCTAATTTTGACATTTTATGTTAACGATATGTAATAAAGTAATGTCATTTCAACAGAGAGTTCTAATTAGTTGCCAGTAACATGATATAGTCTTGTATAATTACAAATTTTGTGTGTGAGGAGAACTGCCTTGTTCTCATTACAGGGACTTAAACCACAGAGCATCACATTTCTCGTTATTGTAGCAGAGGAATGTAGGAACACACTCATGACCGCATTAGGGAATGGCACATAATAACAGAATCAGTAACAGACAGAAAACGTGATGACACTAAACTGCGAGGCAAAATTTATCCATGGAAAAGCCCCCACCCTACTTATGTGTTCACATCACCCTGCAGCTCTCTGGCTGTTACACAGCTCTCGAACACCAGGGCAGGCGTTTCGTTTCTTCAGCTAATCAAGCCAGCATGGGGAGTGATGCTGTCGGGGAAGGCTGGATCAGAAAAGCAGATGAGAAAGATCTAGCAGTTTCTATAACACACAGTAAACACTAAGGGAGACTCACTACACGAGTCATGGCTTTCTCCTCGAATTACCAGGAGCCAGAAAATTCAAGATCAAGAGAGATGGGTCAATACTGCCAAGTGTGACTGAGTACCATTCAAGCCAGCTGAGCTGTGGTGTGGATGTCAGTGTGAATAAAACCAGAAGCTGCGAGTCCTGATTTCAGGGTCTCACCATTATTAAAGCGGATCTATTTTTATTTGAGGTGGTGTGTGAGGTGCAGAACTAGCTCAGAAATGCATGGGGAAAAGGACAGAACAGCACACCTAGTTCTCAGGAACTAAAAATGTTTTGGATTGGTAAAGCATTAATCCAGCGTTTGCTTGTCTGAAAGAAAGCTTGCTATAGCCCTTTCTAAAGATGTATTTACTTAATTTTTTTCAGAAAAGAGGGTCGGCTTTACAAGGATCTTGGGAAGAGTTAAGGAAAAGGAAGGAATATTAAAAGATGAGCGTGAAGTGAGTTATATGTAGAAATGAATAATTCGTTACTTAAACAACTATGATATATCAAAATAAAGATAAATTCATCATAATGTTTATTTCATGCTATCTATTGTATTTGTACAATTTTCTGAGTATGACAACAGGCCAGTTATACAGAAATGCTGGCAAACAAAGTAACACACTAATGTGGCAAGTGAAAACTTAATCAAAGGCTGAGGTATAAGATCAGACACATGAAACCTTGTATTGTCTTCATAGCTATGTGCATTTTTTTTTCTCCCTTTCATTAAAGCACTCTGCTAGAAGGAACAGGTGCCACTTTCTCAAGAACTTCATCTGCAAGAATTGCTGCCCTGAACCAGCTCTTTCCCATTGTTTTTCCAGTCTACATGAAGAGGGGTCCAGAAGGCCAGTGGTTTTAAGTTGCATGAGAGTTTTCACTTCCCCTTTGGCTTAGAGCTGGCAGCACAGCTCCTACACCCTCACTGTGCCCCAGCTGGTGCAGGATCCTACCACGGTGCAGGGTGAGTTGCATTAATGTCCCTCTACTGTGAGGCCATCAGAGAGAGGTTTTTTAAAGCAGTTTTGCAGAATGTGAAACTAGCCCACTTTCCATAGCTTGCTCTTTCTTACTCACTTGGTTTCTCTGCCAGGAACAGCTCAGCAGGCAGCAATACCTGTCCTTATTCATTGTCTAACACCAAGTGTGCAATGCCACCCGGGTACTCACCTGCGGCGTTCCTCCACCGGAGCTGCAGCTGTGTTCCAGGCACTGCTCCCCCCCAAGCCCTGCTTTCAAGAGTGCACCAAATACCCTGGCAAGGGCAGATTTAAAAAAAAAAATTCAGCCCACATAATTGCATTGGAGCTGCTCAGAAGGGGCTCACCACCCCCTAGAGTTATCAGTTCTTGCTGCTAGTAGTTACATGGCTCATACTTATATAGTGTGTGTGGGTAGTGACTGTGTCCCTTTCTCTGCTGGCTAATCCAAGAGCTTCTTTTGACAGCTCATACATGAAAAGATTTTGTTGTTTTTTGAAATGTAGTGGTGGAGGTTTTGTATGTTGGGCCAGAGTGTCAGTGGAGGCTCTTTGGGGATGTGTGCATTGGAAGTGACAAGCAGTGAATAACTGACATCAGGCATAAGTAATATTTGCAGTCTGACTTTGGTATGTTATTCTTTAAAAAAATCCAGTCTGTAAATACAGTCTACATTTGTTAGCTTGAAAGGAAGGAAAGGGGATGAGGGCAAATACAGAAGAGAGAAATGAATAATGAACAAAAGTAGAAAAAGCAAGCAGAAATAAGCTAATAAAGAGAAAAAGGAGTGGGAGTATTAGGAGACAGAATATAGACATACAAATAGATCAAAACTAATACAAAATTGCAAAAAGGCAGGAGAAAAATTGAAGATTAAATGAATCACAATGCAACAGATCAGGAAAAAAACCCTGTGAAGAAAGTGTTTGTAAACTTAGTCTGAATTCCTATATACAGTCAATAATGACTGCAGGACCATATGAAGTAAGGGTGCTTTAAGTCCCATTGATTGTGAGACACTCTAGTTTGCAAGTTAAAAAGGAATCTGTGAAGGTACTTAAAATATACAGCAGGAGTGGGTGGGGCGGTGGGTATGTGTAGTGTAGAAGCAATTTGGATGGTGATGAAGTCACGCCGTAAAACAAATATTATGTTTAACCCCCACAGGAACAATGCAGTTATTTCAGCAAGAGGAGAGTTATGCAAGGGAAGACATTTGAATGAACCTGGGGGGCTCTTTCAGTGACTCCAGTGAAGCTGATGACTGTATTTTCATTCAGACTTTTTGCTTTTCTTTGTTAATTATCTGTAGACTAGAAATGGTGATGAGAGCAACAAGCTAAGGTGGTATGTACTTACGATGTTTTCTTTATTCACACATTGACCATTATTTTCTTTGAAAGCAGGAGCAGGTATAATCTAGCAGGGAACAAATCTATAAAGTCACTGAAATATTTTCTGAAAGGAAATATTTCACATTGGAAAACTAGAAGAAAGAAAGATGAGGGGCTTCCAGGATAGGTCAATGGCTGAAGGAGAGTATCAGCTCCCACGTGGTGGTCTCATTAGCACCCTCAAACAGTACTTTTACATAGAAGAGTTGTCAGATAAAACTTGATGTCAGTCAGCACACTTTTTCAACATGCTGAATATAATAACAGGAAAAGTGTGCAAGTCAGCATGTTTAAATATCATAAATCATGGAAGACACATTGTCTATCCACAAGCAAAAAAATACAGGATTTTAATATTGTATTACAGAAGTGGAGATGCTTTCTGTACTTGGTTGTTCACAGGACCTAATTACAGCAGAAAAGCCATACATTAAGTTTTTAGGAAGGGATGGAGCCAAAGCTAGGCACGGTGGGTAGGGACCACACTCAGCTCCACTTCCAGACCAGCTGCAGGTGCTAAACAGCATCGAAATGCTCATGTTTCCACAGCTGTGAACGGAGATGCTACCTTTGAAAACATGCTTTCTGCGTTTCTATTCCTGGAATTGAATAAATATTTGTTATTTCCTCATTTCACAAGGCCTCTGCAAAATGATATGGTAAAGTGTGTAAATAGCAGGGAGATCTTGGCTGACAGGCACTACACACAGCTAGGCACTTAGTACCTTTATCATATAATAGATTAGTTAAGGGAGTAATATGTTGCTTAGTTGATGGCTATGTGAAGCAATGCAAGTATTTATTTTACATCAAACAGATTTGTTCTTGAAGTTTTGTGGAAATGGTAATGTCTTATAGAATTATCTTTAAAAGGATGTGCAAAATAACTATAAAAGGGTTTTTTGTGAGGAAAGGAACGTTCTGCGAAGGTATCGTATAGCATTATAGTAACATTGCAGAAACTGAAAGTATAACTTACAACAAAGACTTGGCCATAAAAAAAATTATTTCTTCTTTAAATATATTTAATTAATTTTTTTAGTTTTATTTATTCTTTCTTTTCCAGAATTCCTGGAATTACTCCTAAAGTAATTCCCAGATATTCAAGTGGGAGGTGTTATATTAAAGTTACCATATACTGGGATATATCCTGCTTTACTCATCAACCATTTTTCACTAGCCACAAGGAGATTTTATGTGAATGAAATTATGGGAACTGTTGGTGCATGTGAAGAAATATTGGGTTCTTCCATTTTACACCCCATTAAAAGATCCCTAATACAATTCACAGCTGCAGCTGTGCAATATTTAATGGCATATTGTCACAAACTATATATGGAACTTTACTTACAATCATAATTGCTAATTTTACAGTGTTTATTACAGGTACAAAGCACAACCTGAGTGCAGAACAGCATCCCTTTTCAGGGATGCCTCAAACCTAATTTGTGTTTAGTTCATGCTTTCAGTGATAGACTTCAACTACCGCCCAAGCATTTCCCTGAATTTTGACCAGGTATATGTAATATTCATAATCTATTAAAAAGTATAGACAGAACACTGTTAACCTTTTGGGAATTATTTGTTTGTTCTTAATGCTGCAGATTTAAATTTAAACATATATTCAAGAGGCATATTCAACTTGAAATAGGTTCAGTGCTCACTAAGGAAAGGTTCTTCAGAGATATGTAAAACAGTTAAGAAGGCTGCATACAGCTGATTTCAAGGAGAGAGATAAACAAATATTCCTGCCTATTGAAGTTTCTGACTTTTATTTATTATACGCCTTAGTATATTATGGGCTACCTTACTTAGTTTTACAAAGCTGTTATTAGTATGTTTTAGTCATAAAAGAAAGTGACAAAGCTATGTTGCTAATCCTCCTGACTCCATAATAAATCATTACTTGTTTGCTGTACTAGAATATGCGTTTTCAATAATGCAGGAGCAAAATTGGGCCCTTAGGTAATAATAGTCTCCATGTAAAACAACTGTTCTTTGGCAAAAAGGGATCTCAAATCTTTCTAAAATCCCTAGCGCTTCGAAAACTTTCTGGGAATTCACGTGTGAGCTTTGTAGGTGCCAAGCTTTTCCCCTTGCAATCTGTGCATTGCTGTGCAGGGTCATCATACCAGCAAGGGATAGCTTGGTTTTGTACCCACAAAATGAAGGATGTGGGGAAGAACATGTTCTGTCCTTTGCCTTTTCATTAAATTTGAGGTTGATTTGTAGCAACATCTACTTTGTTCCACTGAAAGGAATTTAAACATACCAGGCAGGAAGCGTTGGTACAACAGTCAAGTGTGTTGCATTTAGTCCCTGGTGGAGTTTTGAGAAGCATGAAGCATACAATATTAGATTGGATAATAAGCAGGCCCCAAACATTTATTGGTGCTTTAATAATTCCCTTTCTTGAGCAAAAAGGAATTAATATTCCAGTATTACAGTGGTTTGTGCCTTCATGTGGCTGCCTTGACAGCCTATTAAAACAAAACAAACCAAAACTGTTCTGTTGAGATATGGGTCTGAGTTATAAAGCACAGGTCCACATCTCATTGTGAACCAGATGCAGCTCTTGGTTATAATCACCAGTCTCTTGCCAGTCAGAAAACAGAGAAGAAGCTAGAAGTCATAAATATTTTTGAAAAAAAGATTATTGTCCCCAAACGTTTTGTTTCTGTAACATTGTTATAAGGCTAAATAGATTTCTTTTTAAGAAAGGACAAAGATCCCCTTCTTTGATATTTTATACTATTGACATATTTTTTAATTTGTATGAATTTATCTCTTGTAAGTAATGGCAGCCATATATTTGCAGCGTTTCATTGTGCTCGGGCAGCCCAGAGCAATGTGGTGTACGCAGAACTGCATCTCCCAGCCAAAGAGCTGGCCAGAGGGCAACTTACACAAGTGTTAAAGAATCAGAGAGCTGGTACTGTATTTACCCTTTGTTCTGGAGACACTGGATTTTAGTTGCTTTAGTCAAACCAGAGGCAGACATCCCAAGAATGAAACAATTTACAAGCATCAAACATGTTTCTGCTTCGGTGCTACGGGGGAGCCTGATCCTCGAGGGATTGCTTGTCCCCCATGACACTGCCGTGGGTGCTGTGCAGGAGAGCCTGCTTGACAGGGACAGGGTGTAATTGGTCCTGTAGCTGTGGCACCAGTTAAGAAGCATAAAAATATTGAAATTGGCCATTGACTTCAGCACTCTAGCAAACAGCTTTCCTTCTGTTCCATGACACCTTCTAGGCTGTCCCTTTTTTTTTTTTAAATCCATTCACTGGAATAAAAAGTCTTAATACAGATTTTTTTAAAAAAAGTTACGACATGTTTTACTTTATTGTTTCTTTTTCTTGTCATTGTATTGTAAATACGGAGTGTATTAAATGAAGTATGCTTTTTCTAATGATACTGAATGCTCAAAACACAGTTAATCTGGTTAGAACCACTTGTCTCTGAATCACTGTCCCACATTATGCTACAAATTTCTCCTGTTCATAAAAAATCTTGTATTATAAACAACTATCCTCCTAGGCCTCATGTGACTTTATATGAAAGCATCTGTGTATTCTCTCAACCTTCTTGCCAGATGGTAATCTTGACATTTTGAAAGGTTTCTTTTTTCAAACTTCAAAATGTTTTGCACAATTGGCTGTGTAAGAAGGTTTGCTGACTTTAAATAATCTGTATTAAGTCTTAGCCATTATATGTACCACTAGTATGAAGAGTGATAGAAATAGTCTCCACCTGAATTAAGTTCAATCATGAAACAGTGCTAAATGCAAACCTGCTTGAAACACAAAGTTTTCAATAAAAAGGAAATACCATTTAATTTTTACACAGTTTAGTACTATTTTTCTGTTAATTTTTCCTGCCCAGTCTGACTTGACCAAAATGGGCTAACAGAGTCTATTTTCCTGCACAGTGAATCCAGGGCTACCTTGGGGTGTCATCTGAGTTTTTACCTATGGTTAAAGCATGAGAAAGCACCAAAGCAACCCCCTCTCCCTCCTGAAATATTGAAGTTGTACTATGTAAATCAGGCAATGCGGAAAGTTCTTCTTTCTGTATCTCATGAAATTGTAAGAATTGATCTGTGTAACAGCAGTAAATATACTCATTTTTTATTGTCTTTCAAAGCCTGAAGAAATGTTTTTTCAGGAACTGCTGTGTAAGCCCAGGTCTCACTGACTTGTAGGTGCTTAAGCTACTCTTGAAAATGAGACTGCATAATAGATTTTCTACTTGGGGATTAAAGAAATGGTTATTAGGAGGTACGAGTCTGAGTGACATAACAACTTCTGAAAATTTTACCATGAAACAAAACATACATATTTATGAGATTAATTCACTTCTTGTAACATACCATAATTCGCCTGGGAAATTACAAGAAATCTGAATGCCATAATGTTGTAAACAACAGAAACTGCAATTATTGTAGAGCTAAATAAATTCTTCACATATTTGTTTACTTCCAACATAATATGCAGTATATCTGGTTTGTAAGTAAACAAGTGATACATGTATGTATGATAAGTCAAATCTACATCTACAATAAAAGATAATAAATGGAATATGCTAATAATGCAGAAAAGTATTCACTAACAAGAATTATTTTTTCTCACTTATGGAGTAAGTGTATTGTATATTGATCATCATTAACCATTCACTGTTAAATAATGTGAAAACAGAAGAAAAATCAGTATATCAAAATGAAACCATACTTGCATGTTTCATTGGAAGCTCCTGTTTCAATAGACCAGCTCTGGGAGTTAATGAGTATACTTTCTTCTTATCTGAAACATTAATCTGATACTTGTTTTAAAAATATTTTTGGGGAAATAACTCCATAATAATCAAGCTGTTGCTAGGAGGCCTGGAGAAACATAAACCAATTTGGCTCGCAGAAACAGATAATCAGTATCTTAGTGTTTTCGTTCTAACGTGCCCCTCGCCCCTCGTGCCTTTCCCTGAGAGCAGGAAGTCAGTGAGTGGAGAATAAATCTCCATTCTGATTGTTTACAGAGCATAATGAGGGCCTCAAGCAAAGAAATGCATCATTTGCTTTATACCTGCGGCTGAACTGCAACGCACCCTATTAAATACACGCCAAATACCATTCGGGATGTGTAACAAAAAGCCATCATTTTAGATGAGCACACCCTTATGCTGCAGAGGTTGTAATTCTTTGGAGGAAAGTTTAAAACAGTCCATCCTGAAGAGTGTTTCCTGTTGTTTCAGATTTTAGAGCAGTGGCCTCACATTTCAGTTCTCTCATTTTCTTCCTTGTTCTTCTGTGTTACTCATTCGGCTCTAGATGTCATTTGCCGCTGTTATTTCTCTCAGCTCCCCCTTTTCCCAAATCCTGCCTCTTCTCTTCCTTTTTCTCCCCTCCTGGCCCCATTCTAGAGAAGGAGGACTGAGATTTTTACAGCCTCTCTCCCCACCCCACCCCAGTCCAAAATGTGCTTCCTTTGCTTCCAGCTGTGATCACTCGATAACTAAACTTTCCTAGAAGCAGCCTCTCTGGGGGCTTCAGCGGCTCCCTGGGCATCTCCAGATTCCCACCCTGCATTGCTCACTGCTCCTTGCCTGTGGCCTGGCTTATTCTCATTCTCCTTCTCACCTCGACACTTCTGACCCTCAGATCCAAAACCTCTTTCTTCCCTCTGAGCATGTCGTCTCTACATCTGTTTTTCCACTCTCTTCTCTTGCATCTCCTGTTGCTTCTCAAAATCAAGCAGCTCTAAAATGGAGCTTCTCTTACTTCCTGAAATGCCTTCCCTCCCCTGTTGCTCTATCACCAGTTTTCTCTGCAACTCAGGATTGGTTTTGATCTCTTTCACTTTATTCTCCTCCGCACATTGAGACTTTCACTAAATCTTTTTGCTTAGTCTGGAACACTCAAAATAACAACCCTTTTTGGGAGGCATATGATAAAAAAAATTCAACAGTGATCACCTCATAGTTGGCATTAACCACTTCCTATTACTTTCCGTAACTGGCCTTTCTTTAACCTATACAATGTACACCATTTCAAATAAACTTTACCCAAGGCTCAGGTTCACTCACCGGAGTCCCCATATATCTTCTTCATAAAATTCAGGCTTCCTTACCCGCGTTTTTGAGACTCTTTGCAGCTTTTATCCGACATCTCATCTGTAGTTTCTCTCTACTCCCCTCATCTCTCTCTAGATATTGCTCAGATTTCCCTTCATCCCTCTTTTTCCTGGTAATCTTCTTCCCTTTCCAAGCAAGTTTTCTTTCCTTTTTTGTTGGTTTTCTCTTTTCACCTCGATCCTCTAAAAATATAAAAAAATACTTTATATTGGACTCAATTATTAAGAACAAGAACAAAACACAAACCCAGTCAGATGTATTCCTTTGACTTGTGTCTGATATTTACAGTGCAAAAGGAGGGGAAGAAAGTTATTCATTAAATTTTAAAAGAAGAATAAAATACATTGATGTTTGTCTGTTGTTCTATGAGGTATCACGAAGGATTTCTGTAAGTGGTATTACCTATGTTAAATTCAATACACTAGAGCTCTATCAGTGAGACTTTAATTTCTCTGTTGCAACAATAATTTTCTTAAAGTCTCAATCCAGCAAAGTACCAAAACACATGCTTTTGCTCAGACTTCTGAGTGACCTCACTGTACATACCGGAATTGCACACCTCATATACTTGCAGTTAGGCAAACAAATAATAATTCTACTGAATTTGTGCTTTAAGCTACCTTAGTGGTTTACTACATTCATTTTGCATTCAAGGCATAAAAGAAATCATTTAAAGAAAGATATATTTTGCAAGATGCTGAATTTAATTTGTTTTTTCAGTTTTTAAAATATTTTTAACTGAGACATTAACTTTCTTTTCCAGAGTGAGATGTTAGTCTGCTGACTTTTATGGAAGCTCTCAGATAAAATAAAGAGTATGTTAAAAAATGCTTAGCAGTTATACTTCCTTATGCTAACACCTGAGAATGAAAATTATTGCAATTTCTTCTCTACCTCACATAGAGAATGTTTCACTATAATGACACTTTTTAAAGTGTATTTCTGATAATGAATACTGACTTCCTCAGAAATAAAGATACAGATAAATGGATATGGAAATGTAAAAACATATGCCAAAAAAAGGCTTGGTGTTCTTTCTCAGGTACTACTCCAAGTTATTGTAGCATTTGTAATGGTGCAAATACCACAAAGTCTAATTGCTTTGTGTCTGGAACCAAACCAAAAAGGCCAAATGCGTATAGAAAAGGAAACCAAAAAGACATAATATTTATCTGGTACTAAAAAATGGATATATCCTTAAAGTATGAGGCAGCATAGGAGGAGTACTTGGCATATTGAGTAGAATTTATATACATATAATAAATGTTAAGCTTACAAAGGAGACAAACTTTTCTTTATAGATAAAAGCAACTCCTTTTCACTCTTTTAAACATTTACAAGTCAGGGTTTCCTATATTAATGAATAAAGCTTCACAATTTGGCTGTGATGAGAAATTCTTACCACTTCCTCAGGGAAGGGAAGTTTCATGACTTGATCATACAGTAACTGTTCAACAAACTCACAGAGGAGCCGCGAATGCAGCTTAAACAGCTTGGCTCGGACTTTTGGATTTTAACCATTTTTTTCTTCCCAGAAATTTCCCCTTTTTGGATATCTGCCTTCAACAAATGCCACCTTTACATATCTTCACTGCTCCTTCCAGACATCCTTTTCCAGAAACTACTGCATTGAAACCTCAGAAGCTCCTGCTGTTTCAAAATATATATGCCACCGAAACAATAGCTCTCAAGGTCACTTCCCAGAATCTTTTCTATTGATCAGCATTAAATACAAGTTCCCATAAGATGTCTGGCTGGGTGAATGCCTGTTAGACTATTGCTAGCAGCTCCCGGGGGTTTAATCTGTTTTATGGAACAGCATATGTATACATGTACATCTTTTTCCTCGAGCTATCCCATCACTGCATTCAAATATTACATAATATATGGGCTGGGAGCAAACCTGGGGATTTTCTCACGCAGCGCACTGTTGAAGAGGAGCACAAAAAGCTGAGCTCTGCAACGCCCTGAGAGTGCTGGCCCGGTGTCAGCACAGCTCTACACAGCCACGACAGTCATAGAACCATAGAATCATAGAATGCTTTGGGTTGGAAGGGACCTTTAGAGGTCATCTAGCCCAACCCCCCTGCAGTGAGCAGGGACAGCTTTAACCAGATCAGGTTGCTCAGAGCCCTGTCCAACCTGACCTTCAATGTTGCCAGGGATGGGGCTTCCATTACCTCTCTGGGCAACCCATTCCAGTGCTTCACCACCCTCATTGTAAAAAATTTCTTTCTAATGTCTAGTCTAAATCTATTCTTCTTTAGTTTAAATCTGTTATTCCTTGTCCTGTCACAACAGGCCTTATTAAAAAGATTCTCCCCATCTTTCCTATAGGTCCCCTTTAAGTATTGGAAGGTCGCAATAAGGTCTCCTCGCAGCCTTCTCTTCTCCAGGCTGAACAACCCCAACTCTCTCAGCCTGGCCTCATAGGAGAGGTGCTCCAGCCCTCAGATCATTTTGGTGGCCCTCTTCTGGACCCGCTCCAACAGGTCCATGTCCTTCTTGTGCTGAGGGCCCCAGAGCTGGACGCAGTACTCCAGGTGAGGTCTCACCAGAGCAGAGCAGAGGGGCAGAATCACCTCCCTCAGCCTCTGGCCACGCTTCTTTTGATGCAGCCCAGGATTCGGTTGGTTTTCTGGGCTGCGAGCGCACATTGCTGGCTCATGTCCAGCTTTTCATCCACCAGTACCCCCAAGTCCTTCTCCGCAGGGCTGCTCTCAATCCCTTCATCCCCCAACCTGTACTGATACCGGGGGTTGCCCCGTCCCAAGTGCAGGGCCTTGCACTTGGCCTTGTTGAACTTCATGAGGTTCACACAGGCCCACCTCTCCAGCTTGTCCAGGTCCCTCTGGATGACATCTCGTCCTCCTGGTGTGTCAACCACACCACTCAGCTTGGTGTCATCTGCAAACTTGCTGAGGGTGCATTCAATCCCACTGTCTATGTCATTGATGAAGATGTTAAACAGCACCGGTCCCAGTACGGACCCCTGAGGGACCCTACTTGTCACCGGTCTCCATGTGGACATTGAGCCATTGACCACAACCCTCTGGATGTGACCATCCAGCCAATTCCTTATCCACCGAACAGTCCACCCATCAAACCCATATCTCTCCAATTTAGAGAGAAGGATGTTGTGGGGGACTGTGTCAAACGCTTTACAGAAATCCAAGTAGATGACATCCATTGCTTTTCCCTTGTCCACTGTTGCAGTCACTCCTTCATAGGAAGCCACTAGGTTGGTCAGGCAGGACTTGCCCTTGGTGAAGCCGTGCTGGCTGTCTCGAATCACCTCCTTGTCCTCCATGTGCTTGAGCACATCTTCTAGGAGGATCTGTTCCATGATCTTCCCAGGCACAGAGGTGAGGCTGACAGGTCGATAGTTCCCAGGGTCCTCCTTTCTTCCCTTTTTAAAAATGGACACAACATTCCCTTTTTTCCAGTCAGCAGGGACTTCACCTGACTGTCATGACTTTTCAAATATCATGGAGAGTGGCTTGGCAACTACATCAGCCAGTTCCCTCAGGACTCTGGGATGCATCTCATCAGGTCCTATAGACTTGTGTACATTGAGGTTCCTCAGGTGGTCTCGAACCTGATCTTCCCTTACAGTGGGAGGGGCTTTACCCCCATGGTCCCCATCTTTTGGTCCAAGTCCCTTTGATCAGTGGGTTCAGAGGTTCAGCCTCTTCCCCCATCAGACCACTGTTAGGCTTTTAGCAGGGAACTTTGGGTGTAAGTTCTCATTTTTAAACATCCTGATCTGTGCTTGCTGCCAGGTCAGGAATAGCTTGGGGCAATGGTGGGGTCTAGTGTTAAGGAAAGGTGCTGACTTCTCACACGTGTGGGGAGAGGTGCTGGTGTGTGTCTTCTGCCCTGCACAGGGGGAGGTGTTGCAAGATGGTGCTCTGAGATCAGCCTCCTGTGCGCTGGCTCCCTGGCTGAATCCTATCTGCCTAGAGGTGCTCTTCTCCCAGATCAGTTATGAAACCATTTTCCATCTTGCTGTGCTGACGGACGATGTGCTGCTTGGAATTTCTCAATTTTAGCTGTGAGCAGACGTTTCTCTGGTGCCACTGTATTCAGGCTTTGGGGACGCTGACATTTCCAAAGAGGACCTGCATAGGATTCCAAAGATCTCTTCTGTTCCTATCACACGGGGGAAAATCTGCTGTGTAGTTCACTTTCCAGGGCACGGGTTAAAAGCTACCAACCCCATTTTTCTGATCTGGGGCCCCAGTTCCATCCTCTATGCATGCAAGTGACACTCATGCCTGCACATCTCAATTGAGGACTGAGTCATTCCCTCCTACATTCAAACCCAGGCTCCCAGCAGCTGCTACACAGTGTCTTCTGTTGCTTTTCAGGTTTTTGCTGGAATTTTCTTGCATATACTATGGATTTCTTGTTAAATCATGGTCATAGTCCTCCAAAATCCTGACATTCCCAGTTTCTACTGTCAGGGCATCAATAACTGTTCTTCCTGTTGTTAGTTCTGCTGCGGTTGCTCTTATAAAGATGTTTCTGGGATTTTTGAGTGGTTTGATTCCTTTAGGCAAAGACACCAGCATCAGCCTGGTTCCCATGGCTACCAACTCCTCAATCTCTCCTCAGTACAGAGTTTTCAGCTGTTCTCATTCAAAACAAAAGGAAAATAAAAATCCTTCCCTTATCTTCAGACACTGCAAGTTGAATTTCAGCTTCCTCCTGTTACTCACACCAGCAGTGAGAAACCCTAAAAAGAAACATTAAAGAAATAAGGGAGTGTGAAGACCCACTTTGACTGTTCCATGCAAGTCCACTGCTGTCACAAGCACATCATACAATTCCATCTATAAATCTATCAAGCTCCATCATAAAATAACTCTTATGGGTTTTTTCTTTCATTTTTTTCCAGGTAGAGGATTGAGTGGATAATTCATTTTTCTGCTTTTCTTGACTAAGTTTGGTTAAATTTTTGGCACTCCCAAATCAAATAAGTAAAAAGACCATTTTGAATCAAAATTTTGTTCCCTGTTTTCACAATGAAGAACAAGGCATGCAAAAATTATAACATGTCATTTTCAATCAGGGAAACTTTAACAAATGCAATTAATAGAAATTAATATAAAATATACAGGTAGCTGTGAGCATCATTCACAGAATTAAGCTGGAAATCTAATTTCTGTCCCCTCTTCTTCAGACAAGCCAAAGCTCACTTCCCTGATGGAACAAGAGTTTTTTGCCTTATTTCAGTAAATCTTTAAGGACTTTGCACAAATCATAGCTTTAACAGTTTTTCTGCACACACCACATCATATTCTCTAGGGGGTAGTTAAAGCAGTCTCCTGAAGTGCTCTTATACCAGGAGAAAACATCAAATTCAGGCTTTTCAGGTCCAGAAAGAGTGTCCCAACCCATTAGCTAGTCAGTGACTATTTCCTTACCTCTCATTTCTAAATCTAGTAATACACATGGGCAAAATTCACTTAAGTGTATGACTGGCTTTAGGACGAACAAGCTTGCATTGCTTTAATTCAGTAAACTGGTTTTAAAGCTCTAGTCTTCTAGTGGTTGACCAAAAGAGCATGTAGAATTTCAGAGGAGGTACAATTAATATCTTACAGTCATACATCAGCATGTCATACACCTGATGACCAAAAATACCTGATTTGGGTGTAATTTAAACAGGAACAAGTCTAGAGTGTCAGGGAGCCTCATGCTGATTCAACCACTGTATACATCACCCAAACTGCACAAAACTGTAGAAAACAAAAAATATTCTGGTAGCATAATATCAGTGGCAGCCGGTCAAAAGATGGGGAGAAGCTGTCATTTTGAAAAAAAAAGTCCTTCTTTTGAACTATGAAGTTAAAATAGTAGCACTGTATATAAAATATAGTACCTTGATTTTTTTCTTGGAACTGGTGCAAAATGTTAGCTGAACAGAGGAAAAGCAGCCAGATTTAGACATTAAAAATTGATTAGCTAACAGAAAAGATATTTAAATTCAATCATAATGGCAGCTCTTTGTAAAGACATGATTCTTCTGGGACAAATATGAGGTGAAATTTCAGTCTCGTACAGGATTCCTATATGACTTTCCAGCTTCCTCTTTGTTAGGAGCCTGGATTAAATCAACCCTCCAAGTATTTTTCCTGCAATGACACAGCCATCTGCAGCTCTGCTACACCAAGTGTCTGCTGTCGTGGTAGTTTACCTCACTGATCCCTTTGAGGGATTGCTCTCCTAATGACAGTAATGGTAGTGCTATCTAGTGTCTGGATTTCCCCACATACATTCCGTTGGCTCTCTGGAAGGGCTGGTTGGTGGCATTTGAGGAATGTGTACATTTGCCTGGGATTTATGGATAACAAAGAACCAAGCTGGAATAGTTTCTTCATCACAGGTTTCCTGCTATGTGAGGATCAACTTTTCACCATGTGTGCACAATGAGTCTGATGTTTCTGGAAGGCTTCAAATCTGCATATGTGTGGTACAAGTGGTCTCTCTGCGCACAGTAAATACAATTGGGGTTACTGTGGACCATCTGTGCAGCACACATGGGGAATCTGACACTTTCTGTCATCTTTAAACATAACATTAGTACACTACTCTGCACAGGCTTAAATAATGGTCAGAGCAACTAAAACAAATGCAACCCATAGCCATCCACACTCATCCATGCTGGGCTCCTCTTGAGAAATCTCTTCTCCCCAAAGCTGGGAGTAAATGCAGGGTTCATGTGACCATTTGACAAATTCATCTGACCAGAAATATCCACTTCTGGACAATTCACCCCCTCCTCAGCAACACATCGTAAAATGAAAACCTCAGCAGTGAACATATCCTTGACAACATATACCATTATGGCTGGGTGAGAAGCATCATAGTAAGTGTCTTTCAAAAAGCTTTTAGCTAAATCGAGGTCCTTCTAAAATGCTTTGTGTCTTCCCTGGACTGCCTGCCATTGCATCCATCCTGCCTTCGATCTGCTTGCCGCTTGCATGAGGGCTTTCAGGAGAGCCAGAGGCCAACAGCAGGAGCTAACTCCACTTCCACAACTTTCCTATGCATCGGGCGTCTGTCTCTTGGACTTCTGTGGATATACACCCAGACCTTGAATACCTCCTCAAGGTCTCCTCAACAAGTCTTCTCTCCCCAGGCCTACTTGCTTAATTAACAGTTCCCTTCCAACTCCTGCTACCAGCATCATGAAATGACTGACAGGGCACTTGCGATCCTGGGCAGAGCTAAAGGAGAACAGATGCATTAAGAAGCTCAAAGAGATGATGAAACTGGTTTATGCTCTTGAAATGGGAAAATTAAAGATTGTACCATCTAATGATCACATACATCCCACATTAATTTTTAAACTTATGGGTAGAGCCTAAACATTGTTGATGCTACTATTTTCCCCAAATTAAAAGGAATTTACTTGTGGGGGCTCTTTTGGCCTACTGCCAAACCCACAGATCTGGACCTTAGTTTGAATGTGAAAATTCTGCCAGGGGCTCTTACATCAGCATTTAAACTGGGTGAACTGGAAGTGAAATTTATCTCGTAAGTCAAGCATGCATTAATATTCAACTGAGAACTTAATTGCTCTCTCAAAATGAAAATGCACGCTTTTCAAATCATTGAAAACCCCTTGGATATCAATTACAGTAAACATTTAAAATATGACAGTTTTTCTCAGAATTTTCATTACTATAAGATGTAACTTAAAGTGAAACTCCACCTTATGCCAATCTATTCAAGAAGGTACTCATTGAGTACCCTCAGAAAAAAAAAAAAAAAATCTTTAATTCTCCAGAATTAGGCTTCTCAAAATCTTCTGGGTGCTGCAAGTTAGATTTTGTTACTGCTGAAGAACAGACCTGCTCCCTGCTATATTTGTGAAACTCTACCATAGCCTTTCATGTTGCAAGTGTGTAACTGAAGTTTCAGTTAGGACTATTATGTACAATCTAATCTATGTGTAACACAACAGGAAATTTTCAGTGACCTCCATAGCAGAAGAAGTACTAAGAAATCAGCAGCAGAACTACTTGCTATGTTTTTCAAGCATATTTTGCTATCAAAAGTATGTTAAACATAGTCTATTAAATCTGGTAACATCTTACCTCCCATTTAATTGTCCCCACAAGAGTCATTGTTCTCTCATATGGTGTCTTAATAAAAATAGTATGCCAATAAAGTAATTAATATGTATAATATAATGTTTATTTATAAGGTATTCTCTCTTCAGTAAGCTATTCTGACATACTCCCCTCTCTGAAGATCTCGTGAATTAGTAATTAATGAGGCCTTATTTTTAGAAAACCTTCTGCGCTGATAATTTCCCCACATCTCATGAACTTAACTGTGATGAAACTGTGCCCTATACTTAAACAGGCATGAGAAACCAAGCCCAAGAAGCTGTCAACTCCAAGGGGAGAAATCTATCCTTTCAGTACTTCTGGGATCACTGACAAATGGGGTGTCAAGGCTGTTCCCCACCATGGCCAGCCAAGTGGTACACATGTGCATGAAGACCAAAGAGCACAATCCAAGAGGGGTGGTAGCTCTCCATGTCTTTCAGTAGCTCTGGATGCTCTAGGAGGCATTTCGTGTCTTCCAGCAGCTCATCTCTTCCCTGGGGATGAGCAGTCCTTGCTCATTCATGGAATCCTATTCAGCTCCTGAAAGCCATGTCTCTTTCCCTGGGGTGGACACTTTACTTCTGTGAAGGCCTTGGGTGGAAGTGGCATGGCTCATAAAGGCTTGGTTGGTACTCTGATATTTTTCTAGTCCTGATCTATTCCTCTGTACAACACCAAAACTACTCATAAATATTCAGAAACCATTTATGTGGTGCAAAGTTTTAGTCTTCTGCAACCAGTTGAGCTATAACTTTGAGTTTAATATGTTAACTCTGGGGAACCCACTTTTTTCCCCAAACTTTTTCTTTATAGAGCTGGCATATATCAGCCTCATCTATATTATATTACAGCTCCATCTTATTTTGTACATTTACTGTGTCATACGTTAATTTAAGACCAACACCCTGCCTTGGTGTTTTGCCTTAGAAAAGGGCTGACATGAAAGCACTGAATGTCCCCAATACCTGGGTTGCAAATGCCAGAATTTATGGGGCCTCCATGGTATAGTGGCCTCCTCTTTCTTTCTCCACTTGATGGTATGTGCACATTTATGCTTTGACTAACCTACTAATCCTTGGTGTGAGGTCGAAAAAAATTGGAATTGTTCAAGAGATTTGTAGATGGCATGTAACACTCTCAGAGTTGAGCTTACACTGCTCACCACCACCACCACCACCGTACAGCCATAGCATTGCTCTACAGGCATTCACACATTTTTTTGCCTCTTCTCTGTCCACCATGCCTCCATTCTGGCCTATTGGCTTATTTATCCCATGAAAAACATGATATATTTCAAAATCGAAAACTTCTGTGTCGACAACTCTTGTTTTGATCAAACTTTTCCTAACTCCAAACATACTGGAGGTGAACTTCATTAAGGTAGTGTTGGGAAAGGATTTCGCAACTCTCACATTTTGAAGATTTGGATGATAGTTACTTTTAATTGGAATGTAAATGTTATAAAAATGTTTGTTGAAAAAGCTATTTTCGCTTCTACCTTATTGCTCTGATGGTGCTTTCCACTATATAAAATTGTATTATATCCACTGAAAGACATAAATGGGGCATAAACTAATATAGCAATGACTAAACAGCCAGGCTGTTGTTGCCTGAGAGATCCCATCACATATGCCCTTCTTGATTCACTGACACAATTACAGGCCCACGAGATGCTGATGTTTGACCTCCATTTCATAGGAGAGAGTGAACTGCTGACAGATGCTGACCTTACATGCTTGCAAGTCTGCGATGCTTCCCTGTCCTTTGCCCAGAATAGCTTTGATTAGCTCATTTTCAGATTGTGCTTCAGTGCCCATTTGTTTTGCCTGATTCCTGACAAAACACAGTACAATAATTTTTTTTTAAAGAAGTGTTCAGTTTTCTGTTAAGTAATTGGCAAATAATTGGGTTTTGCACACTTTTTATGTAGTGTATCAGAACAAGAAAAACATGCATATCACTTCTTATCAAAACATATTCTGTTTCTCATATTAAACAATGTTATTTTGCATATATCCTGCATTTTTAATAATCTTTGAAACTGTGTCTCCCTCTTTTACTCTGTGATTACTATAATCTGGATTTATTTTGTTCCTAGTAATGAATGAAAATGGTGTGTAGATTCTATTCCCAGACCAGCCAGATTAACAACTGTAAACCCCTTCAACCCTCTAGTTCGCAAATGATTTATTGACACGACATTCAAATGTGTTTTGCTTCAGCATTAATGACAGGAGTTCCAGAACTTCTGTCACTGAGGTGATAAATGGATCCTTGTACATACAGCCTTGAAAAACTGGAAACAGTGCCATTTTTCCCTTCACTTTATTGAAAATCACATCTCTCTACATTTACAGGAAGTAGCAACTTCTTTTTCTTTTTGCGGTTATAATACATCACCATTTTGTTTATGAACGGTTAATCACTTTATTTGACCTAGTGTTATTGGGAGGTTAGTATACAGGAAAAGTACACTGAAAACATCTGTTGCAGGATGAATTTTTTGACCTTGAAGAAGATAACTGGAATGAATAAAGCAGTCTAATCAAATGCAATAGTAGTAAAACTGCTATGGTCATGAAACACATTGGCGGCACATTTCCTACTGTGTCTGGTTTAAGCATATCTATACAAGCTTATAAAAATGAGGAAAAGAGATTCCCAAGGATGAGTTGTTCCTATACTGAGATAAAAACATTGACACTGAAGTCTATCACAGTTGCTAAAATATTTTTGCAAATGAAAACTAACAGATTTTTAATCTTGTTATAAAAGTTGGAGCGCTCTGATATTTGCAAAAGAAAGTGAGCTTCACTCTTACTCAAAGAGCAAAAAGAAATTGGATTTATTTTTTTCTCAAAAGCTTTTACTCTGAAGACTCAAGCATATTTGTAAAAAAGGAATGATTTTAATGAATTTTTTATTTGGGATTTGGGTTTGTAAAAATGTTCTGAATTCATCAAAATTAATTCTGTTTTCAAACCAAAAAATTCAAACTGTTCATGCTGTGATGGCTGCTATTTAAGCAAATTGATTTAACTTCTAGGAAAGAAAAAAGAATTATACAATATTCAAACAAAAACTAAACACTTTTGTGCTGAAACATTTCAATAATTTCCATTCTTTCTTATTATTAATGGTGACCAAGTTGAGGAAATTTTCTGTATTGACTGTTTGACCTGGTTTGGGAGTGAAAATGAATTTTTAAAAACTCAGCAGTTTCCCAGAACAGGAAGACCATTCTCTGTTCTTTTGTCTCAATAAAATATTGTAATAAACTCAATCTGTTAGTATGGCATTTTGAAAAGATCCTGTGTTCAGATGTCCCTGATAGGTTTATACCCTTTCTAGCATTGCCAGGCAGTGTTGCACCAATTAAGTATTTCACAACTCAGTCACTGCATAGCTATCCGTGCATGCTAAAAGGACCCAGGTGTCAGACTGCAAAGACAGGAGAAGGCAGGAGTGAGAATCAGTGTTGGCTGCCCCAAATTCACTCCTTACAGCAGGGGCCATGCCAGCCTCCTCAACTCACTGTTTTAAGGTGCCTAAGCTGAACTGTTATTATTCAGATGAAAATTAAGGCTGCTCTGCCAAAGACAGCAGGAGTAAACTCAGTGTGAGTCAATCACTTGCTCTGATCTAAAGGTCAGTACAAAACACTACCCAGACTAGCAACAGCTTCTGCATCTCTGGCATAGACCACCTATTACAAACCCAAACAGTCCAGTCGTTGGAATTAATACAGTGCTGATATTTTTTAAATGCATCTGGAGTTTATCACAACTCTAATGTGAAAAATTGGATTGAAACTCCTGGGAGAACCAGCTTCCCTTTTTCCAGTGAATCTACAGCTCTTGTGTGTAGCAATTCTCCAATACTCATGCATCTGGAAAAAGGGTAGGATGAAAGCAGAAACTGCCCTTCTGTGTAAAAAGCTTAAAAGTAACAGGGAATTAACTGAACTTTGATGCACCCTGAAAATACTTAATGAGTGTTTGTCTGTTGGGTGAAATCTATCAGAGTATTTTTTTGTTAAACTTTTCCCCATCCTTCATAACAGTAGTACAGCAATAGCTTTATTAGTGGCTTTTATATAAAGATATATCTTTAGCCTGGAAAAACTTGATCAAATTCATAGCTGGTATATTTCTGAATGCCTGTTTGTTCTGGAAGGTGAGGGCTGTTCCTCAGGCAATTGGGTTTCCATGTAAAACTATACGCTATGATTGTCAGGAGCTTTATTCCATGCGAAAGATTAAAGGTAGATTTACCAAGTTCATGTAGGTTTCCCAAGTCTTAGAGGAAACACTCCTACTGCTCAATAGTGCAGGATGCAGTTTAAGGTCAGCATTAGGTAAGAGGGAAACATGAGCTGCTTTATACTTGAGCAGAAACCACTGGCCTTAGAAAATACCAGCAAAGTTTCAGTGCTGTGAGAAAAATGATGACACATTTTTTACTGTTATGAAATGCCTGATAACAACTGAAATGCAGTCATAGCAGAGATTTAAATAAAGTTTCTATTACACTGCTTCCTGGCATTTTATCAAATCAGATGGACGCAAACAACATATAACATTATCAACCTCAATCCCACACTCAAACCCTCCAAAGCATCTGAAGGGATCTGTAGAAGGGCATGGATTTGTTTTGCTAATTTGTCAATACCTATGGTGTAAACTGGAGACATAATGATGCTGTAGTGTATTTTGATAATAGGTAGCACCTTGCCTTGCTTGCAGCCCGTGTTGCTCATCGTTGGCTCCCTTCAGAGTGCCTTGCTTTGAGGTGGCTGTGAAGTGCTGGTGACGTGGCATGGTCCCCAGCAAAGCTGGCTGTAGTCTTCTGTTGCCTCCTGTGACCTGTTTTCAAGAAGAGCAGGTGGAGAAGCAGTGATAAAGAGTGGTTAAGATTAGGATATGATACATCAGCTTGTTTAGGTATAGAGAGTTTATTATATATACGCAAATATGACTTGGAAGGAAGAGTGATCACTGGGGAAAAGATGAGTCAAGGTAACTTAGAAGAACCAGAGGGCTGAGGAGGAATTCAGACCTCAGTTATCCAGACGAATGATGGCAAGTGAATTTCAGTGTTAAGCAATGTGAAATCATGCCTGTTGAAAAGTATGAACTACCCAGACATTAGAGAATTCTCAATTAACCGTATCAGCCCAGGAAAGAGGCCGGCTTCTCACCACAGCACCATTAGGGCTCTGCTGAATGCAGTCAATAAAAGACAGGATATGCTGCAGAGATAAGAATGGGGTGATAAAGCCTGCAGAAGTTATAATGCCGTAACCAAGTGTGCAGCCCCATCTAAAATACAATGAACAGTACTGGGGAGAGGAAAAGAGCAAGTTCAGAAAAGAGTGGTGAAGCAACTGACCTGCAAACTGGAACACTACAGCAGAAAGACAATGACATCAGGAATTCAAAAAAGATTTTAAAGTGATTATAAAGAATGACAACAGTTTTGTGCAATAGCTAGAAAATCTCATGCATAGGCTAATCTTTGTTGGATCAGGAGGAGACATAATGATGAGGGACAACTACCCCACCTGCGCTTACTGAGAAGTTCTTAAATGTTGCATTGAAACATCTGCTGGGTGGTCATTGAGAGTACTGGACCGCATTTCTAGCATAACAATTGAAAATTAAAGAGGAAAGAATGGGACAAAGTCACTAATATAGCTGCTCATAACTTTACCCCCTAAAATTCCCAAAAATTATTTTTCAGCGCTCCCTTGAATTTCTATGGAAAGTTACTGTGCACATGCTTTCTTTGTGCCTGTTCAGCCATAAATCAAAAAAGAATCTTTCTGTCAAAAGATCAGCGTGAGACCAGCCTCTGAACGCTAACCTCAGAAGAGTTGTCTTGTGCCGCTACAAAATTAGACACTTCTGTGTCTCTGTTCTGAATAAGTTGTTAACCCTCACCCTTTTCCCAGCACTAGCAGAAATAATTATTGCTATTTACCATTGTTACTCAATCTTTTCAGAACGTGGTTAGTTGGCATCCTGCCTTGAGAAAATTTTGCAAAAATTGCATATGCACCATTAAAATTAAAGGGATACAAACACATTATAGTTAATAAGCCACAAAGATCCATTTGAAATAGGACGTTTAAGATGTGATTTGAACACAATGATAGAGAGCACCTGATATGTGAAAAGTCCTAGATTCAAGAAAAAACATGATAAAAATAGTGATAGCCCATTAGAAAGGGAAGTGCTGATGTATTTGTTCTATACATGTACTTCAAAAGCTAAATCATCCAGCTAATTCTACTCCATTGTAATCAAAAGCCAAACTTTATCTATTTCAAATTAATTTTCTGTGTCATGGCCCAGTGAGACTTTTGACCCCACATATTCAGTGCAAGGTTTGGAAAGTGCTCACATTTACAGTCTTACCTATTGTTTAAAACAGGCTGGGTTTAAACCCATGTTCCGGGGTCTGAAGAAGACCTGTGTTTGGCCAAGTGCCCTCTGATGGGGAATTGCTGGTGATGAACAATTCATTTTAAAAAACAAGGGTGAGCCTAGCTCAGTTTTGAAAGCAACACCTTCTGTATATATTTAAGAACAGGATTTAAGCTGTGAGTCCAGAGGTAGCGCGGGTTACTCCTTTGCATCTCAGAATTAGGCCAAACAGAAGGACAAATAAACACCTGTCTCTCACCATTTTCTAGGAGTTAGTCTAGGTATCTCCCCACTCAGGGCGCTGCCTGTCCTGAATCCCACCTGAGGCACCCAGCGCTCCTCATGCACTGCAGGGTGAGCTGCAATGTCCAACGCAGGGCAGCAGATTTGTCTTGGGGAGGCAGGGGACATTGGGCATTGCAACACCCCCTCGGAGGCACAACTGCATTTCATCCTCTAACTCAGCTGGGGAGAACCTGAGGGGAGCCTGGCACTTACTCAGGCTTTTGAGAACCCTCTTAATAAATAACAGCAAAAGTAGAACAAAAAGTCGACACAGGATTGCTTGCATTTTTTTTCCAACCTGGTATAGGAAGCCCATGTAGTCCATAAATAGTCTGATAGACCAGAAGGAAATATAAAAATCATGTGGTTCAATATTCAGGAAAATGCATATTAGAAAAAAACTCAGTGATTTCTGCATAAAGATCAAAACTTCTGTTTGGATACAGGAGAACAGATCCAGTCTTGATGTAAAGACTTAATGTCTTCACCACATGCAGTGGCAAACTGTTCCAGTGGCTAATTATCCACCCTTGCTGCTCGGAATGTGCTATTTCTGGTTTTATTTTGTTTAGCTTCTGCTCCTATTTCACCTCCTTTTCTATTTTTGTTTGTTTGTTTGTTTTTCCTTTCTTCTTTTTTCGTCTCTCTTTGCAAAATTAAAGAGCCAGTCACAGTCAGTAAACTTTTCCCTTGTATTGGTACTATTAGACTGTGACTGAATTATTGCTTGGCCGAACTAAGGCTATTATTGTTTAGCCAAATTAAGGCTGAGTACCTCAGATTTCAGTATCTAAGTCAGACTTTCCAGAGCACAAATTATTTTTGTTGCTTTTTCTGAACCTCCTTTTATTTGCCATTTTCTTTGTGGCATCAGGATTGGACTGTTCCAGGGGTGAACTTTGTTGTCTTGTATGGAGAGTTAATACTGCTGTCTCTGCCGTAGCTGCCTATTAACCAGAAGATCCCACTTGGCAGGATGAACAGCTTCTCTTTAGCCTATGCTGAGTTTGGTGGAGTGGTGCTGCCTCGGAAAGCGGGGGAATGGACGGAATTTTGTTCAGTGTAGTACAGGGAAAAGAGCTGCTGCTCCCTCTAGAAAGGGGTTGGGGATAGCATCCTGTGTGCTTGGGGCAAGGTGATTTATTGCCTGTGGGGTCTGGGAACTGATTATTACTGTGCCATGGGAACTCCTGCCTGTGAAAGCCTGGGGAAGGACGCCAGGACAGCACAGCAGGTTTTGGCTCAGTGAACCATGAGGATGCGTCCATGTGGTGCTGGACCTTCAGATTGCCTCTAGCTGGCCTGGGCCACCGAGATCTCCTCAGGGATCAGAGTGCAGCCAGAGTGCAAAGGGAGCATCCTCCTCAGAAACACTATTATATTAGTGATCCTGTTCACTTACACCTTTTCTCTCTCTCATTTCCCTAGTTCCTCCCTGTCCAAATACGTCCATGCAACACACGGTTCTCATCCTTCTGGCCTCTACAGCTGTCCTCTCCTCGGACGTGCAAGCTGTTACTGGCTGTACAGCTGCTGGAGACAGCCAGCTTTTCACTGAGTGAATGTCTGTGAACTTTGATAACTATTGAATTGTGAATGTTGGTATTGCAGAATTCCTGTCTGATGTGCAGTGACAAGGTATGTGAACTCCTCATGATTTTTAGGAAAAAGAAGATAATGTGGCAATGCTTTAAGTAAATGCCTATCAGATACTACCTTTAACTACTCTCTGTCAGAATTGGGAGATCCTTTATGTATATATTCCTTTCTCTTTCTGCAATAATCTCTGCTTTTTTTAAACAAGACTATTCAAAATTGTTTAACAGATGTTTTCTTCACATATATTTCAACCTACCACTTATCTAAAAGAGAATTAAAGAAATGAGACATGTGCTGTCACTTATCGTCAGGTGTGAGGGTAGTGGGTTACTTAAGTCACCTGCTATTACTTCTATTCCAGGACTGGATGAATCACATTTTTATAAACAGAAGGAAATATGTCCAAGAGATTTTCAGATAGCCTCGGAGGTCATTAGAACTAAGTACCTGGTCGCATTAGTAATTTCATTGTGTGTTATCTGCATCTTTAGGCTTTGAATCACCTCTCTGTTTGGCTGTATGTGCCTAAGCCAATTTTGAAAAAGGAAATTAGGCTCCTAATTTTGAAAGCTGAGTGACATCAGAGTGAATTAGGCTCTAAAATCTGGCTTGATTCCGCTCACTATCTGTGCCATGACTGCAAGGCAGTCCAAGGCAGCCATGCCTCTGCAAGAATTTGTTGCTTCTTATTTTACGCTGAAAAAGTTCTCCCAAATACGCAATATATTCAGCCATGAAATTTACTAATGTATTTATATGCTGTTATGACTAACATAGGCATTCTTAATTAATAAGTCACAATTTCTTATTAGGTCCCTACTGGCTAAGTGGCATGCGACTCAGTTAAAAGGAAATCATCAGGCAAAGCTCTAGTGAGTGCTTTAGAAATACTGTAATGGCTGCAGTGCAATTAATGAAGTGTTAGAGATAATCCATTGCCATCTGTCTTTATTTTGCTAAGCCACTCAAGTAGAGACCATATTTGAGGGAAGAAAAGAAAATCCAGATCTAGAAGAATACTGCAAATGAGTATTCGCCAACATTTGTTCCAGTTCTGAACAGCTGTTCAATATGATCGTGTTCGTACCTCCTTTTATTCGCTATTCACAATCATTCTCACAAACGAGGTTATTCTTCATACAAATACCTAATTGGGAAGGAGCACGTTCCTATTCTTCTATTCACAGTGCTTTTGCCTCCCAGCTAGGGACCCAGATCAAACCGTCTGACTCCACCGGTCGACAGCCTGCTGCTAACAGCGACCTGTGAGCAGTTCTGAGGTGAGACTTGCACAAAGGGCTTTGGCGTACAAGTCCCCCAGACTCCCCGTGTCTAAGCCTTGAGTGAAAGAGAGAACAAATGCAGAAATTACTGAGACAGGCAGGCACATGGCTCACTAAACCTTTTGGCCAGCTGTAGAGTTTCCTAAGCTCTAAGCCGGGCTGCAGCTTGGGGGCTTGTAAAGGCTGGTCTGAAGGTGGGAAGCTCTTTCCTTTGTCTTCTTTTTACCAGTGAAATGCAATGAGGGCAATGATCTTTCCAAATGGCCATACGCATATATGTATATTTATATGTCCATATGTGGTGGCAGTGCTGCGTGGGGGTACAGACTGAGTTCCCCTGTAGCTGCGCATCTTATGAGTCTTAAATTATTTTTTTTTCTGGTTTTGCTTTCTACCCTTCATAGAGGGGAATCGCCTCTCTGCTCTACTTACCTACCTTGTGTTCATCAAATACAGGTACGGCTCAACTATTAGCATACTTGCACCACTCTGAAGTGACCCAAGTCTTTTTTTTTGAGAAGATTCCCTAGTCTTTGTCTGGGACACTGACCTACTGGTCAGTCCTATTAATCCAAATAGAAAATGCATATTAATATTTGTAAGTCTGCAGCTCTCTCAAGGAAATTATTTTTATGACAATGAAGCCGAAAACTGTTGTTAAAACAGAAAATGGTCAGCGGGCATCTACAAAATACTGTGAAAAACACTGACCTTTAGGAGTATTTATTCCACTCAGTAAAATTATCTAAATGTAACACTGACAGTTTTATTACCTAGTGGATTGTAATAAACCAAAATTCAATATTTTTGTTTCACTACAACTGTTATTTTGGAGCATCTTGAAAGACGATGTTCTTTGTGTCCAGAAACATAAAATGCAATAATTCAAGATACACCGTGCAGTTTGCCAAACAGATTTTGACAAAGGTGCTTCATCAATATTTTACCGAGAATGAAAAATGAATGTCTCCATTTTATTTATTCTCTCAGGAGCCTAGCAACCTCTCACTATGCTCCAAGGGAAAACTCAATGTTTCTGAAATGATAAAGTCTTTCATGCAACCTTTTTAAGAAGGCTTCAGTGCCACATGTCCATTATTTTTCATTCATTGTTTTAATGGGAGCTTTTCCGTGAACTCGTATCTGGCATATTTTTGAGTAGTAAATACCAAAGCAGCACCTTGGCTGCGTAGGTATTTGTTCTTGCAGAGATCTGCATTTTGATTTTACCTGTATGCGTAATGAATTCTGACAGCTCAGCCTGCCAGTAAAAATGAAAGCTGCTTTTAAAGAATCGGTCTGCCTACGTACTCCCCTGCTAAACATGCTACAAAAGCCTAACAGTTTCATCGGGGAGAGGAAGCCTTTGAATCTGTTTGTCCCCGTTTCTTAACTTCGTTTTATTATAGCATTTTGTAGGGTGAAGTGCTTGAAGCAGCTACAAGGAATGAAGTCCTCTCTTTACTTGTTGATAGCCAAATGTTCCCACCTTTACTATTCATGAGCTTTTTCTCCACGGTTAGTTCCTTCAGGGGAAATATGTGCACGTGGCAGAGGGACAGACAGTGCCTATTACAGGCTATTTCAGAATTGTAACCTAAATGCTCTGAATGGCTCCCCTGGAGGCTCCTGACTCTTTTCACTGACAAGCTGGGGGAGAGGACACATCTCTGTTTTCTTGGAATTGCAGATGCCTGAAAGACATAGGGTGGAAACCATCCTTGGCACCATGAAATGGTTCTTTCATCAGGAACCTGGCAAACATGCCTTCCTACAGAGGCAATGCCAGAGCAGCGAAGCCTTCCCTTCATCATCTGCATGGGTCTCTTGGAGAAGGTACCAATGGGGACAGGTGATCACTCCTTCTCAGCTGTCACTTAGCCCTTGGCTGTCAAGTGATCCGTGTCACTGCCGTGGGTGCCAGCTAGTGCTGGTTGTGCTATTCGGGGCTCGGTGATGGCAGAAAGACGTTGGACTGAAAATGTTCCTTGCTTTCTGAAGACCAGAAAATATCCTTTCGCTGGCTTCATTCACATTTCTGTGAGTGGTGTGAATTATAATGATACCTTTATTATTTTGCATAGAAAAAGGTGCAATCCACCATAAACCTCTGGAAAGACTGAATAAACCCATGGCTCAGTACTGGTCAAAAAAAGGTTTTGGTGCATCATTCCAGAATGGAGCTCTGCCTGCAACCTCTTTTTCTGTAGTATTTCTCTTTAAACATTTTCTTGGCGTGTTGGTCATTCCAGCACAGAAAAGAATTCTCATTTGTAACATGTGATATAAAAGCTACAAGCACACGTAAAACATCTTAGATCATGGAGATTTTCTCAGAAGTGACTTATAATCAGGGAGATGAACTGACAGGGAGATAGTCAATGTGGAAGTAAGGCCATGACATAAATTTTTCAGAGGAAAGGGAATAGCTGGTTACCCGGAATGAAAGAGAATGTCAGGTATTTGGCAAGTTGAATAAAAATCTAGTTTACAGTGCACTTGCACATCCAGAATATCTGCTCTTGGAGGACAGTGCAAGTAAAGCAGAGCATCTGTTTTCCCAGCGTTCATGCTTCAGTATTGTTTTGGTGTATGTTCCTGATTTGACGAGGTCAGCAGTTCATTGCATCTGAATGCGTGTTTGTCTCCTTAAATGATCTTTTGGAGCGTGTTTACTTGTTTACTTCAGTATTCAGATGTAGATGCATCTCTGTGTACCCAGTGAAAACTGGCTGCTGTGCATTTTGATGTTACAAGATGCAGAGCACTGCACATCCCTGTATCTGAGGGCACAGTTAAGCCCTTAGAACAGCTGAATTGTGTCTTTGTACAACAGGGGATTTGATAATTGGACAGATGAAGCATGAAGGAATGAAGTTAGAGAGCTGGTGGCACAAATTCCAGTCTGAATCCAACAAATCACATCGTAAGAATGATTTTTTTTCCTTAAAACATCCTTACAGCAAGGCTGTAATGGAGCTAAAGCAAATGTTATTCACTGCTATAGGATCATTCAAGTGTCATTCTTTTAGCAGCATGCGATACCGCTTGTAAGCAGGCACAGGGCAGCAGACGAAGGAGTCTGTGCTGTCTGCATTTATAATTGCTCCCGCCGAGCAAAAACCTAAGGCCACTCAGTGTCTGCATGACATGTAGCAGGATTATGTCAAAAGCAGATCCTGTTATGTTTGGGGTGCAGTTAGACATAATCATTGGTTGGCTTATAGTTTTAATCAGCAATGATTAAATGCATCTCTGCCAGATATGTAGAAAAAACATCTGTAACGTTCACGTCAGTGTTGCATCCAGGTTCCTTAGTCAGTCATACATGGGAAAAGACTAGGGAAGTATTTTGAAACGGTGCCAGCCCACGGATATTAGGTTATTACTTTAATTGACTACATCAGCAAATGCACAGAAGTATCACTTACCAGAGAAGTTTCTCTTGGTTAGTCTCTGATAGTGGATTTCAGTTCACATAAATGGAGTTTCTAGAGCTTCCTAAGGAAAGAAATATGAGGAACAGACATCCCATTTATCATCCTTAGGCCAGTGGGGACATTGAATATTTTAACTAAGTTTTGACAAATCATGTGCAATTCAGTGATCTAGGAATGAAGTTCTGGAAACCATTGGCTATACATTTGTAAAAACAAGTAGGAAATTCAATATGTTAGGAACCAGATGGAAGGAGCACGCCAGCATCATGCAGAGAGAAACTTACACTAGAGACAGGGAATAAACTGTAGTTATAATTACAGAAAGAAATTTTGGCTGCACTGAAGGATGTTTTGCCATTGATTTTGGAGAGAATAGGATTTCATCCAGAGTATGTAGGAGTGAACAATATTTGTTAGGATCATATCTCTAGGACAGATGCAGGTATAAACTAAAGGACAGATGCCTCAGAGTATGCAGTAACAGTTAGGAACAATAATAGCTTCCCTGAACAGTGGTATGTATATGTTTTTGTAAAGGCATTTTTATGTTCAACAGTGCAGTTTGTGAAAATATGTTTTCAAGAAGTGTTTTGTTTCTTCATTGCTTTAAAGTTGATGGTTTCAAGCTGCTTTACATGAAAGAAAGGAAGAATCCAATACTTAGGTAAGCCCTTGCCTGCTGTAAAAGAAAAGATTTTGGCATTTATCTTATGCATGAATGTAGTGGCACTGACTGCCAATCCCTAGAAAAGAACTTTCACATCAGCACAAGAATTGACAGAAGTGTATGTTGATGCTAACTGTGTGGAGGGCTGTGATAAATCTCTGACTTTGTAGAAGAAGAGCCACACTGCCCCTTCTTTCCAGACATGTCAGCAGGTCCTGAGGACACACTTCTGTTAGCTGAGCCTTCCCATGGCACACCGCTAAAAAAAACCTATTACTAGTTCCTGGCCTGAGATCTCAATACAATACAAAATGCTTTTTCACAAAACCTCTGGTTTAAAACCTGTAGGAAGCATTCTCATTTTACTTCTTGTCCAGAACTATTTTGCAGAAAGCCAGGCTGCAAGAGGAACTATGTGGACAGAGAACATATTCTGCCAGTGGCAAAACTGACATTATGAACTTCATTGGCATATAAACCAAAGTTTGTCTTTAACAGTATGGAAAGCAGTAAGGGTAAATTCTACCATTCCAGATTGACCTGGGTCCCGGAGCTTCACAGAAGTGAAACGACAACAGTTCTGTGATGCCAGTGCTTGAGGGACTGTCTTTGCCCAAGGAGGCACCTCATGAAGAGGATGTTATCTTAACAGGATGGTATCAGCTCCTGTGTAAGCTCAGCACTTGAAAACTTCCCTCTTCTGAGTGCATCATTAGAAATAGAAGAAATATGGCATCTCCTGAGACACTTTTTGCAAGTTTGCAAAGTTTTTAACTTTTCTACTTCCCTTTCCATCCTGGAAAATAAAAAGACGGGGGGAGGTGTGGGGGGTGTGGGGAAGTTGTCTTCTACTCTATATTATGGTGTTTTGAATCCAGAAATTCCAGGAACATGGAAAATGAATGTGCAATGAAAGAACTTACCTGACTCCGCCAGAACCTCAGCCAAGATTCAGTGCAGCTGTGGCTCGGCAAGGGAAGAAGGGTTATGGAGTCTCTGTATCATCCATATCGGTCTGGCTGTTCAGAATACGAATTCTGCTCATTGCTGTTGGATTATACACTGAGGAGAAGAGGAAAATCAACTTGCTTTCTGGAATGCAAGAAGAGGAATAATTTTGCTGCCCAGCCTCACATTTTTGAACCACAATTCTGCTGATATCAGCAGTAGCCCGCTGAGTCATCTTTCTCTTTTGCTGTTGCCTTGGTCCTCTTAAAAGAAAAAAAACCACAGTAAAACAAGATGGAGTAAAATACAGCTGAACTTTAAAGGGACTACCATTTTTACACCAGGGACTGAAGATCCAGTAAAAGATGTGGTAAAGTAACACACTGATATAATGTTCATATTACAGGGAATGGTGATGATTTTAACCATGGACTGGGAGAGGTATGGTCCCATACACTGCAGTAAGACTTATTCATACAGAAAAGTCCAGAAAGGTGGATTTTTGTAGATTTTGGCTTCCATCCAAATTTTCAGGTCATAGGTGGCTCTGTTAAAATTGGTGGCAGCATTACTACTGAGCATAGTGGAGTCACACGTTGAATCTGAATAAGGACATGCCACACTTCAGTCTTTGGAGGAGTCCTCTATACGCAATGACCATAAAGGGATTCTGCTGCTCTGAAATGTGAGTTTCAATTGTTTTGATACAAATATTCCAATGAAAGATAGAAATGGAAGCTCCAGAATAACACAAAAATGATAACAGACACAGACACAGACAAATACTTCCAAGCTTTCTGTTACAGTGCCAAACCTCGGTAGCAGGAGATTGTCAGGTCAGTTTTTCACTCTTTGGTCTAATTTTTATCTCTTTTCTAATATAATAGTTCCATTGACTTCAAGAGATATGGTCCTCACTTATCCAAGGAGGATGCCATATTTAGGCCTGAGAAATCCACATAACTTAAACAGGCATATTAATTTCCAGATGCTTTTCTGCCTTCAGTGAAAAATTAGGGTTTTAGTCTTGCATGTCTAAACATAACAGTAAAGATTTGCTCGTCACAAATTAATAATATTCCAGGTTATTATCTGTGGGTTTCAACTGCTATTTCTGCAAATATATTTTTTCTTGTATCTTTAATCTATACATTTTTCAATAAATAGCAGCGTACAATAAATATTACTGACGCTGTTCATTAAAGTTTACAAAAGGGTTTAGGGTTTAATCCATATCATAGTTTTAAGGCAAATTTTCCATTTATCATTAGTGAAGTAGGCCTGAAAACTGATAATGAAGTATAATTTCTAGAGCTGTTATTTAGTTATCACAAGTAAAGAGATGCACTTTCATAGTATCACTTCAATGAATAAGCACTTCTCCTAATGGGAAATTCAATTAAAAAAATGCATCTTCTCTTGGGGTTTTTTCCTTTTTTTTTGTGAGCTATTTTAGGTGAAATATCTATATTTCAGGATTTTGGGTCTAATCATTTTCCCCCAGTCTTTGACAATATCACCGGGGTGGCAGGAGGTGCTCATAACTAGCCTTTGTCTAGTACTGCAAGGGATTATTTAACCTAGTACTCCCTGTGCCTACCTGGGACATATGTTTCTCCAAAAGCTGACTGAGGAAGGCAAAGTTAGACTTCTGCTCTGAATCTCTCTCCCAAAAGCCCATTCTTCTCTGTTGAAACCAAGGTAAATTCAGCTGCACTTTCCAGGGGAAGATTACCAAATGGATAAGCAAACTGAGCAGCTGATTAATCTTCACATGTTTTATGGTCATGTCCATGGGCCTTGGTCAACTTCTGGCATGCAATAAGGTGGTGCACAAAAGCTGTAAAAGGCCCTGGTCCATGACTGCATGATTGAGAGGAGCAAGTCTAGCTGGATGGCCACAGGGCAATCCAGTGCAGCTCACTAAGCCAGCAAAACCCTACTCTGTTTTTTCCCTTAGCTTTCTGCTGATTTAGTTAGTTGAATCAGCTCTCTGGGAGGTCAGAGCAAGGTGAGAATGGAGAGAAGGAAGAGGAGGAAGAGGGAGGATGGCTGTCCCCTTCAGCAGCACTGATCTCTCCACTGGGCTCAGCCAGCTCACCTAATCACTTTTTTACTTGATTCACATGACATATTGAGATAAATTTGAGAAATTTGTCTGATACTCAAGACCTACTCATTCAACACCTTCGTATATCAGTGAATAACAGTTTATGCATGCACAATTTCCAATCACTTCATGTGTATTTCAATACTAATATTTACATGTCAGCATCTTGGTTTTAATACTGCTCAGCAAGAAACAGATTCTCAGCCCCCGTCAGGTATGTAATTTTTCTGCATGCGTGCCCTATACAGTGTGGTCCATTCAGCAGGAACTAGTTAATTAGCTTGGCAGTTAATCCAGAAAACATTTGTGGCAGCCTGCAACAAAGAAGGATTGATCAAAAAACAGACACAGCAGTCATTTATTTGGTGATGTGGTCTGAGTAAGAGGCAAACAGTAATGGGTTATTTAAACAATCCTGCTTTATTGTCTTTGTGCTAACAATATTCTGTGATACTACAGAAGGAGATCATCAAAAGGTCCAGTAAAGTTCCCTGCCCTTTAGTGTAAAATTTCACCAATTTCCTCCAGGCAAAAACAACCTGCTGACTAGCAGCATCTGTCCTGGCTGTGCAGGCTTCTTTACTGTGAATGAGATTGTGCTTCCTTCCACATGTAACAAAGGGAAGTGAAGGAAGAATTGCTTGCCAGATAGATATGCGTCTGCTTATATATAACACTATGTATACATGCACATACGTATACTGGGATATGCGTATGTGTGTGTGATCATACATATTATGTATATATATACATACACATGCTCATAAGTACATATATGCATAAAAATACCTGTAAATGTTAAAATAGATGTATAAAATTATGGCTTAGAGTTGATCAAAACTGTAAGGCAGTAAGTAAGCTTGCACATTTCTGCTACTGTAATTGCTGTTTAGGTCAACTATGCTGTCAGTAGGAAAAACATTGCCTTGTCAGCCTGTATCTGCAAGAAGCAATACATTCCGCTCGATGGCATCTGCCCCATTATTGTGACTTAGGCATGTAGGATGGGTAACACCAGGATGTTTTAACAGGGCTATCCTATTAAGGCAAGCGAAGATGTTCAGTATTTGATATGTGGAAGAGCTGGAGATAGAGCAGAGAAGACCAACAGGGAGAGATCTAGAAAGCATGACCTATGAGCAGAGATTAAAAGACTCAGACCTGTTTATCCTAGAAAAGAAAAGATTAAGGAGAAGACAAAATAATGGCCTTCAAGTAAAGATGAAAAGAGAAAAGGAATAAATTGTCTCTATAACCATGGTGAATCAGATAAGAGGGAATAAAATAAGATTGTATCAAGGAAGATTTAGGTCAGAGACTGCAAAGAGTTTCTGCTGGGAGCACGTACCTATGTTCTAACATGTGCAGGGAGGAGATGCGATTGCCAGCATTGAGGTCTTCAAGACTAAAGCAGAAAACAAACTATCAGGAGGGGCCTGGATTGTCCTTTTGTGCAGAGGGTTACAACTCTTAAGGCTCCTGCCAGGCTCATTTTCTGACTTCATGGTAATTTTCAAGCTGTTTTATCTGGTCCAATGCTTCCTAACTAGAAAACTGAATCAGCATGTGTTACGGACTCTTAGGAGATGCTAGGGAAAGACTAAGACATCTGAAGATTATGTGTCTGCTACATAAGTCTGATGTGCCCAGATGAGAACACAGTTCAGGAGCAAATCTTTTCAGTGTATTATATATGATGGTTGGAGACACTGAAGTTGGTTTTGTGTGCACATGCAGTGGAGGCAAATGCTCCTTCATTTCCCAAAACACAGAGAAATACATTAAAACAAATGTTCTCGGTTAGGATTAAGCTTGTCAAATCCAGGAAACTGAGAGTTAAACTTCTCACTCTTTCCCACAACTGAAAGCTGTTGTGCTTGGTCCTTGATGCATAGCTTGAATTTTTGCATACTTCAGGTAATTTAGAGGATTTAGGAAGGCTTTCTATAAATATTACATAACAGTAACATTCTGCTGTATTAAGAATGAATACCAGGGACTTTATCAGTGACAGGAGGTGAGGTTTGAATCATGGCAAAGGGGCATGTAGAAAACGATGTTCAAATGGATGCAGAATCTGTTCAAGCATACTAAAATATGCTAATTCTTTATCTTCAACTCAGCCTGCCCTCTGCCGACCCCCATTTCCAAAAGACCAAACTATGTTGCAAAACCAGAAAACCAAGTACTGCAAAATACTTCTTGGACATTCTTGGATGTGTTAACTCAAAGACTGCTGATGACTTCAGTGGAATTGAATCTTATGAATGCCTGATTGCAGTACGTGGTGATAATGTAACCAGTAACGTGATTTATGTTCATACTTTTGGACCAGGGGGAGGAACCATAGGGTAGAATATACTTCTTTGAATAGCAATACATTATTTTATCATAACATTTTATCCTTTCGACATCACTGTCTGTCATGTTTTGAACATCCCATATAATGCAGAGTAGGGGAGGAGGCTTATACACACAAATGACAAGTCCCATCAACTGTATTTCCCCAGCATATCCACAGATTTTTCACAAGGTTAGGCTGCTATCCCTGGAACTTTCCAGTCAGAGATTTTGCAGAAAAAAATAATCATTAGAAATAAAATCAAGTAAAGAATGTGAACATCTTAGACAGAAAGGGAACAAGGGAGAAAGAGAGCCTTCAAGAGCAAGACTGCTAGCAGGTGGAAGCCAGTGAACATTAGATGTGCTCTCCACCCATGCAGCAGTACATGCAGATTGTCAGCTACAGTGTGTGACCCAGATCCTAAATGCTATGGGTGTTAGCCACCTACAGGGGATAGTTAGCTATCGTCAGGAGGATAAACCAGGAGCTGAGGGCAACCCCAGTGTGCACAGTGCCCTCATTGACCAGGACACTGTCCTCTAGCAGGCAGAGCTGGGTGTTGGTAACAGAGTCCATCAACAGTCCCCCGCAAAACAAGTGATAAACCACATCCAGGATCCACCCAGGGAGGTCAGTTGGGAGCAGCAGGAGAAGGGACCAAAGACGGGACTGGAAACAAGGCTACAGCACAGATCCAAGGTCTATCCAGGAGACTGGGTCAGAGGCAAGACCAAGCCTGAGCTGAAATGGGGCTTTTGGACCCATGCACAGAGGTGGGGATGTAGGTCTCTGGTGAGGCCGTTGAGGCCTGCTGGTGCACACACAGTCCTGGCAGACACATAAGTACCATGAAGAACATACGCTTGTGGTCATTGCATGGTACTGTGAGAGAGTGACCAAAACTTGAAGAATTTTATAGAGCACAGCCAGGGGGATTTATAGCCCAATCTTGAGGAGGCTGAACAAAATGAAGATTGGCCTGTTGGGCAAAATATGTTTTCCAGGTGGTCTTTATTAGTTCTTTGATTATCTATCCTTTCAAAACATTCCCTTTCCTAAGGAGGAGTCTTTCAACAGTCATATTAGATGATGTCACTTTTTAGATGCTCACCCTCCTTCTAGAACTCAAATCTTGTCCAATTACCAAAACAGACAGTTTGTATCAGCAGAAACCTGTTACTGTGGAATGTAAAAAGGGAGGGCATGGGGTGCTGGAAAGGTTAATATGTAAGAAAGAAGTAGTCCCTGCTGCTTCTAATTGCATGCCCCAATTCTGGCCTGAGAGAATGGCAGAGAAAGGAAAATATCATTAAAAAACTACAGGTAGTGAATTTTGAGATGCAGCTGGACTAAACGTATTCAGACAGTGTTTTCTTAGCTCTTTCCATTTGTTTGAACCAAGCTGTGCTTCTGTGAACATTTTTGTCCAAAGCCAAGATTATTAATTGATATGCAGTATCCCCTAACCTGACAGAGAAAAATTAGGTTTGGATTGGCTACTTAACACTGTGGATCAAGCTAAAACAAGCATTTCTCTGTTTCTTAATCACAGCAGTCAAAAGGTAGAATGTGCTCTTGCACAGAAAGTCAAGAGAGGGCTATGCACCAGTCCTGTCTTTGGGCGTATAGTGCCAGCTGACACCATGCAAACACCAGCCTTTACCCTTGCAAAATTCAGATATCAGTGAAAAACCACAAGGCAGTTCAAGAACCATCCTTCCGTGGTCACAAGAACCACAAAAGTTCCCCAAACAACGGATAAGTTGGTAGTATATAATCAGATAGGAAACCTTATGTTGTTTGCATCCCATGGAAACAGCTTAGCAGGGCTGTAGCTCCTGGCTCTGCAATCTCCTCAGGTCTCTGGTACTGTAGCAGAAACCTTCTATTGTCACATCACAGAGTCTAACTGTGGTCATCACAGCCTTGAGGATGAGTGAAGAGACACGTGTAGGGGAGTTGTAGGGGACCTAGCACACTTAGAAATTCCCTTCTCCTGGAATTCTCCAAAGGGCCAAATGGGAGCAGCATCTCACCAGGTCACTCTCCCTGCAGGTCCACGCTTTCCTCTACGTTAGTCAGGAGCAGGAATGACAGAGTCTAGTTGTAGTACAGAAACAATATTGCAGGAATAGCAGAGCCCTTTTTATTCAAAAGGAAGATCTGTAGGGATGATAGTTTCTTTCCACACACAGGACGGGATGTTGCATTTCTGCCATTCTCCATATGGAGACATATTTCTGATTGAGATAAAAGTGCCTGGTACATATTTCATCGGAATTGTGTCTTAAATAAATCACAGGAAAAAAACCCTGAAGAACAAGCATAAACTGTCAGCAGCTCTTTTCTCTGACAGTGAGACACTACTATGTGTCCCACACTTTCCTGTCCATAGTAGTCTGTGAATGTATAAGGAGAAGGCATTTGGAGTGGGTTCAGAAGCATGCCTTACAAAAAAAGGTGCCAGTGAGATCACAGGGCCCTTGTTTGTTTATGCTGAAGGAGATGGAAGCAACACTTCTATCTAAGGAGGCAAGAAATCTGTTTCACACCAGTGGCAAAAGCTGTCACCTCCCTGAATAGCTGAGAGCACCTAGAGATGTTGCAGGACAACAGCCTGTTCACACCTCTTGGGCTGGAGCTCTGCATTGGTGACAGAGTGCTCACTGGAAAATTCAGCTGCTCCCACAGTCTGTTTTCACGCTGTTTTTTCTCACTGTTTATTCCTTGACTTTTCAGCAGGCTCTGTGGGCATCGGAGCATGTGCTCACCTGGTGCTCACCAACAGTGTGTGCTAACACAGTGCTGACTTACAGTGAAGCTGGGTGGTTGCAGGCCAGCTCCTGGACTCTGTAGCCACCTACATGGGGCTCCAACCTTCCTAGCCTCTGAATCCCCTCCTCACTGAGATAGGATTATGCACAGTGTTCACAGTACATTGGGTATTGCTTTCTGTGGGTTTCATCTCTAGATCTTCTGATGGCAGCTGAGGAAGCTACTGACACCAGGAAGCTACCAGTCTGGGCTGGCAGAAGGGACAGGGAGAAGTGATGGTGATTTCCAGTGTCCCAGGCCATTCTCCTCTTTCTTCCCTAACCTCATGCTCAGCATACATCTTGTGGCCAAAGGTGGCAGTTTTGTATTATCCTGGTTTTCTATTTCAGGTGGTGCTGGGGTTGAGGTCACCTTCTCCCCAGCCATTTCCTGCTCCTACCTTTCTGCAATGGCTCTGATTATGGCACCTATTCCTATTAGCACTGTCAGATATCCTGGAGAAGACTTTCAAGTCCTAAAAGTCCTGTGGCAAGCATGATTATTCTATAATAAGAGAATAAATGGTGCAGACCAGAGAATAAAAGTATTGACAGAGACTGCGACTCAAGGTTTAAATTTGAAACTCACTTTGATGGCCTGGAGCAAGTCTCTGGCCTCATTTGTTCACCTCTTGTGATGAGACTGTAAACTTAATAGACTCTTACAGTGTGCTTGCCCAGACAGACTCTACCAGCGGATCTTTTTTTCTCTTTGGGAAGGCATCTAAGTATCATTGTAATGCAAACCTACATAGTTTTATAAAGCCAGAAGGTACCACAGCAATCAACAGGCTTGGGATCTTGCCATACACAGTAATAAAGAAAACAATAAGTATTTGAAGAAGGTGAAAAGTTAAGTTTAATTGGCCCCTATTTGTACTTCTCCCTTTGAACTGTGTGACATGAGAGTCTTGTTCCTCATATACAGTGGTAGAATATTTTAGGGAGTTTGAATGCAAAAAGCTGACTTACTGGTACAATACTTCAAACTTCACCTCAGAATTTGACCCTGGGCAGCCACTAGTAGTTACAGCTGGAATATTTCACAGCACAGCTGTCATAAAGTTATTCCTTAACATTTGAAAGTTGGAGGAATGAAAACATTTGAAAATATTACTGCGCCTGCTTACTGTGGATCCCTCTCTCCTACGGCTGGAGGCAAGATAAGAACAATAAGAGAATCTGTTGATATTTCTCCTCTGAATTTAATTTTACCAATGTCCATTAAAAAGGCTGGCCATTTCCATGAAGGCCTGAAATGGAACACAGGACAGAAATCACAATGACTTTGACATTTTAGAAAAATCTTTTTTAAGTATCCATTTTTTACTGCTGTTTTCACAGTCCTTTGTAAGTCTTATGATACCTTGCTGACCTCTCCATCAATGGATAATTAGAAGGCCATCAAGTTCTCCATGGATACAACTGTCAGATGTCCTTTTAAACATATGGTTGCTGGGTAACAATACCTTGCACTGCATTCCTTCCTTGAAATATTTGTCCTATTTTTTATATATTCCTGCCAGTAAGTATGTCAGCATTCATCCAATGTGCTGGAGGGCAAAATGCTAGCTGGAGCTTTTTTGATATCATGTGGTACTTCCCAAAAGGAAAAATAATCAGAACAACCAAAGAGTTCGCATGCATTGTGCTGCGAAGAGCTGCATCAACTTGACTTCCACTTTCATACCAGATTTCCCTGGCTGAATTGGTGTTTGAATGGAAATGCATAAGGACTTTTACTCCCATTTACTAGTTCTTACTCTTGAAAAGACACTGAAATCTAAAGCACAACTGGGTATACAACAATGTAGCCTGACATGTCTGAATGACCTTTTAGATCATAACAAATGATTTTCAAAAGTTCCAGTTCCTTATGGTGGTGACCAATGTATTTTGCAAAAAAAAGTGAAGTCAAATGACAACCATGTGGAGTTTAGCAAGAATTCTGCAAAGGCTCTGTTTAAAGCCTCTTAAAGTCCTTGAAACACCCCCCACCCCAACAACCTGCCATAGTGCTTTTTGTGTGCGTATCTTAGGTTAGTCTCTATTTGGCTGACTTTTAAGGAAAATTTGCTCCACTTACCTGAAAAAACAAAGAACAACAAACAAACACAGAGAAAACTGAGAAAGCCAAGAGAGTGAAAGGCATTTGGGGACAGATTCTGAACTTGTTAAAATAATTGGGAATTAAAAAAAATAGAGCTAGAGCTTTGTCATGAGATGCTGCACTTGCAAGGATTAAGTAGCTCACTGTATAGTAAACTTTTCTGCCTAACAGTAAAGAAAAGAGAGAAAGAAATACAGTATCTGATCCAGTAATTCCCCCATGACTTTGTCTTTTTCAAAGATGTTTTCCTCTCAAGGATTGTTTTTCTGTTTTTTTGCTCTATTCCCCCCCTCAGCCGCTAAGTGAACTAGTGAGAACAAAATAAACAATGCATAAAGGCTGAATACTGAATCTGTTAAAGTATCCAGCAGATAACTGGATGGGATAAGGTTCCTGCATCAGCTGCATCATCATGAAAAGCATAAAGAAGCAAATTAAAGTGGTAGCTTATTTCTGGCATTTTCTGTTTTAGGGGAGCTCAACTTTGTAACTTTGATGCTAGGAGTCTATTTGCTTTAAATAATAATTTGCAAATAAACATCATAAGAGAGCAAATGCATTTGCACACAAAGTGTATATAGTATACTCATCATCATTTAATAGATACTATGAGCTAAATTCTCCTCTCAGATACAATGGTACAAATCCAGATCAATGTCATTGGCTTTGACAGAATTAATCTGGATTCACCATAACGAATTGGGGGAGGAAGAATTTCTTTGTTTCTCTGTGAAACAGCTTCTTATGAAAATTGCCTCTAGGTTTCTGATATTTAATCAAGATCTTATGTGAACAAATAAATTCTGAGCCATTTCTACCAAAAGCCTTTAAAAGACATGTTGTTTATTTGCTTGTAATCCAATAATTCAGCAGGAAACTGGCAGACAATGAGAGAACCTACTGTAGGAGAAAAAAAAGTTTTACAGCACTAATGAATAGCTTTGGGCAATATATCTTGCTGATGACTGCTTCCCTGCTCCTGCTCTGAAAATGAATCCTTCCTTGCCACAGCCCTCAGGGGCAGCTGTTCTAGACCTGGGTATAATGCAGCACTTGGAAGAACACATTCTTTCTCCATGTCTAAGGTATTTTTATGTTCTCCCTCCCCATGGAACATGTCTCAGATACCATTCAAGATGCTTCAAGTGCTGCAAACACAGCTCAGGCCTTTCTCGGGTCTTCCAGGGAGGGCTCCTCCAGCATATGGCAATAATTTGAGCTCTCCAGATGTTAGCGGGTCCAGAGGAACCTGTGGGCTGCTCTTGCCTGGTACCAGCTGATAGCTGTTGCTGGGGGAGCGGCTGCCTGGAATACGGATAGCAGATAACAGCCTCAACAGCTGCTCTGAAGATCCAGGATGAGGAAAGTGAGGTACAAACAAAGCAGATGAGATGGGGAAGGTGGGGGGAGCTGACACCAACCTCTGCTCTGATCTTGATGGTGATGTATTGCAATCTGAATTCAAACACTGACTATCTATTGGCATGTCTGCATTTCACTAAGGGAAAGTTTGCACAGTTTATGCCTGAAAATGCAAAGTTTACTAGAACTAGAAAGACATGAGATTACTAAATGAACTCTGGATGTGCTTATTTAATTAATCTCACGAACATGAACTAAAGATGAGGTTTAGAAAACAGTGATTAGGAAGAGGGTTGTGGGTGTGTGGGTAAATGATATAATTAATTCCAGATTAAGTTTTCCCAGTGAAAACTTCAGTATTTGTGAACTCACATTCTGTTTCCCCATATAGCTTTAGTGAGGAAAAGATTGGGTGAGGGAGAAACCAGCTTTATAAGGCTGTGCTGATTTTACTGTCTGCTGACCCAGGGTGCGCAAGACCCAATTCAAGTCCTTTCTCAGCTTTAACAGAAGTGACCTGGTATCTCTTATAAAAGTGACCTAATCCCGGTATTATTGCTGTTTTGCTGAGCAATTCCTTGGACTGTCACCCTTTCTGTTCCTGAGGCTGCTCAACAAACCTGAGAATTGTCTTACTGACGTAACCCTGCAAAACCAGAGTAAGGTTGCAGCGTAGAATTAGATGATGGCCCATTACTAGAGCAGTGGGTTTTTTTGACAGATCTTTTCAAAAAAGAAGTAGCAGTCTTCCATAAAGAAGCAATAGCAGTAAACTAGAGAATTTCGTCATATTAAAAAAAGCCAGCCTTTAATTTCTTACTCTAAGCAACCAAGATGGAGGTTGTAATGTTCCCTGTTTATATATTCAGGCTTTGGTAAGAGTTAAAGGCTGGCTGTTTTAACCTGAAGAAATGCTGATTGTTTCACAAGTTTTGTCTCCACAATTTATTTTTTCACTGAGAAATGGCCCTTCTAAGAAAAAGGATTTCAATCCTGTTATGCTTGGATTTACTTTGCCAATTAACTGAACAAAAGGTTCTAAAATCACCAGGATATGTAGCCAAAATCTCCTCTCTAGTAACTCTTTATGTCTCTTCTGCTGGCAATAGAGACCAACCTATTTTTTCCTTTTTTCTTTCAATCTTGTCCTTACTTGCCTTTTTTTTCCTCTGACATTTAGTTCTGGTTCCTCACTTCAGGTCTATTATTTGAGGGTTATTCACCCCCTATTTTCCCTGCTTAGTAAGGGTCTTCATGCTTCTTGGGCTGCCAAAAGCAAAGAGGTGGTAGCAGCTCAACAGAGCCTCCAGAGAGCAAAACAAAGACATTAGGACTGCAAGGATCCTGCATGCAACACTCTTTGGCCAGCTGCACTGTGTCAGGCATGGGAGCAAGAATGAAAAGAAGGCCAGTTGTTTCCCAAGGCTGAGCTTGCACCTGAGTAGGTACACAATTATTGTAATAATAAAAATTTTTGGATTTACACAATTTCCATCTTTTTGTTTTCTTTCTCGCTCATCCCCTTATAGATTCTTTTCCAGCTACTGCTTTAGAAGCTTTTCTCGTGTTCTACTTCCACAGTCAGTGGAAAACATGATAATAAATGCATCTGTTGGTTTTACTTCATTGTGGTTACTTAAATGATATGACTCCAAATGATCCAGTCCTATGGGGTGGGCTTTAGTGGGTACATGTCTCTGCAGAAAAGTTACTGATTTCATTTTCTGTCCTTCCTGTGGAAGAGTGGGGACTACTTCCATAGGAAATGAAGTATGAACTATGTCCCGAATTATGGTGTATAACAGAAGAATGTCTTGAGGACAATGCCTTCTACTCTACACCAGGCATAACGAGACCCTTTTCTGGGTGCGTCTAACTTTTGCTGTGAAGATTATGGAAGATCTGCAGAAATATAGGCCCATCCATATGAAAAGCTTCAAAAGGAGACAGATAGCAGGAAGTCCACAACTCTCTGTGTCTCTCTCTTCACATATTACAGCAGTTGTGGGTGGTCTGTGGGGGGGAAAAATGTTGGAACTGCATCATGTCTTGCATATGCATAATGTCAAAAGGCCGAGAAGCACCAAAAGGAGTTCCTGCTTTCTCTCCAACCCCTCTAGTTGGCTCACCAGGTTCCGGTTCTCCTAGGTGCATGTCTGGGTGTATGCCAAGACCTCAACAGGAGCAGGAGAAGGAAATGAAGTGCCATGTCCCACTTTCTCTTTATTAGGGGACATGGGAAGGATTTGTGCATAGAAGCTCTCTCCGAGAGAGGGAACGGAAGGTGGGTTCACAGTCAGCAAAACCAAAGGAGAGCTATGTTTTAAACAACTCCTTATCTGACCATCTTCCAGCATGAATTTTGGGTATAACCTGGGGTGGATTATACCTTGTGTGGAATAAACAGCATTGAAAATGATTGTTTCTGAAGGGAAAATGAGATCAAATAGTTCTTCTTTTTAAAATTAATAGAAAAGAAAGCATTTTCAAAGATATTGAGAACCCTACAAAATTAAGGAACCTTCATGCAATTACAGTGTTCCTTCAGTGCATGCTGTTCTTTTGCAACTTCCTTGCTCCTATTTGACCCAGAAAGCCTAAGAGATACATAATTCAGTGGGTGTTCCCTGTGGTGTTCTAGATGCAAATGCAACAAAGAACAGTGACAATGAAAGAGGCTGTAGGCTTTAATAGAAGTTAAGAGATTCATATAGGTTGACAGGGATACAAGTAACCCAGATTTGATCTGGCCTGCATACAAATTCAGCCTCTCAGAAGGTAAGATATCTACATTTGTTCAGATAAGAATCACTAAAAAATAACAGTAAAGGCCATACTCCTAACTCTTCCTTGAGAAAGTGTCATGAAATATTGTAATAGATCAGAGAGTATAAAACATGGAGTATGTACAGAAATCATGATGAAACAGCAAGGAAAACATGACAAATTCAAATTTATTATTATTTGGTATTAACTTTAATAGGGACATTGTTTAGTAGTGGGCTTGGTAGTGTTAGGCTAATGTTTGGACTTGATGATCTTAAAGGTCATTTCCAACCTAAATGATTCTATGATTCTAAGTGTGTCTGCTTCTAAGCACCCCAGTACATGAGAGATGCGAAGCTACTGGAGAAAGTCCAACAAAGGGCCACAAAGATGATTAAGGGATTGGAGCATCTCTCCTGTGAGGAAAGGCTGAGAGAGCTGGGACTGTTCAGCCTGGAAAAAAGAAGGCTCAATGGGGATCTTATCAATGTATATAAACAGCTAAAGGGAGGATGAAAAGAGGACAGAGCCAGGCTTTTTTCTGTGGTGCTTAGTGACAGGACCAGAGGCAATGGGCACAAACTGAAACACAGGAGGTTCCCTCTGAATGTCAGGAAACACTTTTTCACTGTGAGGGTGACCAAGCACTGGCACAGGTTGCCCAGAGAGGTGGTGGAGTCTCCATCCTTGGAGATACTCAAAAGCTATCTGGACATGGTCCTGGGCAACCAGCTCTAGGTGGCCCTGCTTGATCAGGGGGATTGGACCAGCTGCCCTCCAGAGGTCCCATCCAACTTCAACACTTCTGTGATTCTGTGAAGTGAATTATAGTCCTACAGCTCGTTGGAGCTGAACTGTGGGTGAAGTGGTGGTTCAGTGAATGAGTGGAATTCTATGAAAAATATAAGGCTCATTTTCCAGTGAAATCAACCACATCTTTTCCACCCTCTTCTTCAGTGGAACTAAGATTGTTTAGTAAACAAGGCTGATCTGTAGAGCATTTTTTCCCCAAAGCTGGAGTGTAATGTGACAGGTGAAGATGATATTACTTATAGAATGAACATAGTACTTCATACAGATGGCCAATTTTCCACCCTGAAATATCAGATTTTATCTTGTTAGTAATTTCTATTATTGTTGCTTTCATAGTGAAAGATTTGGAATGGAAATGCTGAAGCTGGACACTTAACATTTTGCAATGTATCCTGAAAATAGACTCCCAGCTGTTAGGCAACCATTCCCAGCTCTGCCTTACACACATCATGCCGCATGCACAGCTCTTCCACCACTCTTCCTGCTCTCAAGGGTATCATTTGCATAGGCATTGGTTTCACTGCATTAACTTAGTATTGCAATCTGCAGATGATAAAAGTCTGTAAGGTGAGATGAAAACCCCAGAGATAAGGGAAAATGGTGGATTTTCCTTTACAAACATTGGTTCCTTTACAAGAGACAGGCTGTAAAAGAGACACAGAGGCCATACACACACTCTGTAAGCTGCCTGAGAGAAGTCACGGTCCAGTCTTTTCTGCACCTCCCCTGGGAAAGCACCATCCAAACAATCTATAAACAGTCCCGAGTTTTCCTCCTCTTATTTTTAGAGACTTGCTTTATTAGGCAGAAAAGCACTTCAAAGGTTTCCTCAGTCTCCATGTACTGTATTCCTGCAGCAATAAGAGAATTATTCTAAACCCAGGATGGGGCAGGGTCCTGGGTAAAGGGGCCTGGATAAAGCTTGGAGATGCACTGTCTACAAGAGAAGGAAGGATCCAAACTTTTCCTCACTCTGATCCCCTAACCCCACTGTGGGTGTGCCAGGATCTCTGTGTCTGCCAGTACCTGCATCATGGGTTTCATAAGGCATGCAAGAATATTCAGGAAAATTACATTTGTTGAGTATCGTATAATCACAGCAAGAAGGAGGAGTGAGTTAAGAATTTAAACATGGTATTTCCAAGTTCTTTAAAAGTCAGATTTTTCTTTTCATCCAGCTGTCTGCTGGATTTTGTCTTTATTTGAATTGGAAGCAGCAGAAGTGTGATTCCCTACACTGTGGGGCTGCAATTGCAGGATGCTATGGAATGAAACCCTATGGCCAAGAACAGACTGTGCTGTGTGAAGGACTGAGGATGTTGGCGCTTCTCACAAATGAAAAAATTGTGATTGAGTTCCAGTCAGGTGGTGCATGGCTTAGGTAACATTTTCAAAGTATGCTTTGAACAGAAACCTACAGGCTTTCAGCTGTGAACTGAAGATTTATACAGTGAAAAATAAATCATTAGTCTTGTACCAAGATAAATGGCAACAAGGACTAATGTCAAACTCTTGATATTCTGGGCAATATTTTGCCCTTAAGTCACTGCCCAAGAGTGTTCCTCCTGCATCTCCAAGAGCACCAACTGGCACATTAGAAAGTGCACATTATGGGTTTTTATTTCACATAAGCCTCTTTTCCACTTGATCACAAAGGGAGGTTTAAGAAGCGTAATGCCACACAAGAGAAAAGGGCATCTTGTGATCAGCACCTGGAAACTGAACGTAGGCAAGGGAGAGTACACACACAAGGAAGTTGAGGGGGATATGTAATACCTGGTGGTGTACAGCCTAAAGGGTCAATTTAGCCGCTTATATTTTGAACAGGAACTGTTTTAAAATACATGAATTAAAATGACATAAATAATCCAAAACAGATGCTAAAAGACCTAAAAAAGCTCTAATTTAATAACGGACAGGTAACAGATTGTATTGTCAATCTGATTAAATAAAATGTTGCTTGCTTGCATTTTCTCTGTCTGGTTTCCACCCGAACTACCACCACATTTGTCACAGAAGCACTGATAGCACAAGTTGGCCTCGTTTGACATATTGGCTTGGAATAGGGGAGACTTCAAATCAGTTCCAAGCTCTGTCCTAGATTTCCATAATCAGTGCATGCCTGAGTTCTCCAAAGGATACATACAACTGATAGTACCAATAACACTGCCTTTGCCTGACCTGTCTTTACAGCAATGTTTGGGCACCGTGCAGTGTCTCACACACTCCAGTCTTGGTAATGTAAATAACAGCTAACAATTTTATCATGCTCCTTATGTTAATGAGGAAAATATCTAAGGTGTCATTGTAACTGAAGATAAATTATGATCATTATAAAAAAGCAGGGCACAATTTCTCCCCCAAATTGCATCTTTGATTCACCAAAGCTATCTTTCAGTGGATCACAATATAGGGTCCATTCAGTCTGGAAGGAGTGTTCGCTGCAAATCCTCTGAACCCCCAGTGTGACATTTGCCCTGCAGGCATAGACTATGGACATCAGAGACGGTGCAGGCCCTGTAATGGCATTTGTGAGAATAATAGGCTATCCATCAGACAGCAATTTTCCTCACTCCAGGGTCCAAAGCTGAGAAAAGGTTAGTCCTACAGGCCTAAGGGAAACTGCACAGCACAATAGAGTCCACACCACCACATGATTGTTATAATTCCTTGAGTTGATAATCACTGCTGTTGTTGATAACCATCTCAGTTTCTGAGGAAATATTATAAAGTGAGCTCAAGGCTTGGCACTGAAGAAGTTATTTATTTTTGCAGAGATAGTGTGTAGCTTTATCTGTTTTTCTGTTGCAAGTGCTAAATTAAACATGATAAAGGCAGAATCTTGAACTCTCAGGCATCTATGACAAAATGCAAATTTCCCGCTGCTTAGCTACGGCACCACGAAGCTCTTTGTTGGGAGCTCTTCACTCTATAGAGAATACAGAATATTTGATCCTCTTTCTATTGCTGTCAATAGGGCTTTAACTTCATAGACAGCAGAGGCAGGCCCATAACCTTGTTTGATCAAGTTTTTCCTATCAAATTTTAGCACAGTGTGATGGGATTTCTCTGGCCCTGGAATACCCCTAGATGTTCAGGGATGTGCTAAGGAGCCCTCTCCAAGCCCAAGGCAGTTGTTATGGACAGAACTGCAAGGCTAGTCAATGAGATGCGTAACAAACAGCTTTAACTCCTGGCTTAGCGCACTAAATTGCTCTTGCAGCCCAAGTGCCTCATAATCACTGCTACTTGCCTCTTTGCTCCATCTAGCTGTTTTTTCCCTGTCCTCAGGAGAGAACAGAGGGTAAAAAGAGTGAGTTTGGCAATGAAGTCACAGCTATTAGATGCAGAACGATGAGAGCAATTTCCTTCTTTCCTATCAAATCTGGATCTAGATGTTCAGGTCATGTTCCTCATTGTGGTCAAGCTGCACTACAAGATCTGGAGACTGTGGGTTTTGTTTTTTCCAAAGACAATTCAAAATCTCTATATATAGTTTCAATCATTAATCTTGCTTATAGAGCTGTATGAATCCTAGGCATCTTTTTTGATTACTCATGTACTGAAATGTTTAGAATTGAAGCTTTTTGTTTCATTTTGGGTTTAAAAATTACATTTGGGCAACATTCCAAGCAAAGCCTTCAGAAATAAAAACCATAATGTTTTGAGTTTTAAAACAGTTCAGCTATCGCTATTTCCTAAGTTGACATCAACGCACAAAATGTATAGCTCCAGTGAGACAGGCTCTCCGATTGTTTGGAATGACTGTGGTTTGTACATTAGCTCTGGGCACCTCTATTTCCTGAAGGTTTTCACCTGATAGATCTAAATTAATCTATTAACAGAGTTGGTGAAATTAAAAATCTGTACTTTTTGTTTGAGGGTTTTCTTTTTTGCTCCAGTTTCTTGCTTGTTTTATAACACTTGTGTTATTTAAAAGCTCATCAGTATCATATGGCAATGAACGTCTTCAACAAATCCAGATCTTCTGTGTTTCATGCTTGTTGAGCTGTGGCAGATGTTTATGCAAAGGAAATACTGAGAACATAAAGACATATTACAAACAAGAAGTTATTTGTGCTGCAGAATGTGTAATTTTTATTTTACTCTAGCACAGTAGAGGAGATACAGACACATTGAACCAGAACACACTCGGTCAGCAAAGGTGATCAAAACTTCTGTTGCCCACTCTTGTTTAGCTCCAATGGTTTACACCGTGCTAAGTGTGTGAAAGAACATTTCCTTTTTCAGTGTATGTTGGATGTCCATGATCCTACAGGCTTTCCAATAATAACACAGACTAAAGAGTCTTTTTATTTAATACTTCGATGAAAACACATTTTGGATGAACATTTGTTTGGACTAGTCTTGTTGCAGAAAGCAACAAACCATATATCTGCTTTTGGCTTCACCTTTGCAAATCCCTGCTAAAAAGTACACACAAATGTACTTGGCAAATATGCTTGGAAAGAGCTATTAAGAATTTATTCTCCAAATTCAGCAGTTACTTTCCAGGTGTGTGCATATTTCTATATCACAAGAAACAGCACAAAATGCAACCACAATGAAAAGCAAGATACATAAACCCTATGTGTGATCATTTACCATATATGCTGTTACAGCAGGGACTGTGTCTTCAGAGTTGTCTGGGTGGGAGCAAGCACAATGAGGGTTCAATTTTATTGTCATCCTTAAGTACTGCTGTAACATTTGTACATAGTATTGATGAAAAGAAAGGTGTCGCTTTCTTTAACTTCCGACAGCTCTGGCAGAGTAGATTTGAGTGAAGCAAATTTTGTCCTTCTGTTCCCTGTCAACAGGATGGATATTCCCAATCAGCTGTAGTTGCATGACTATATTAAAAGCAGTAAGATTTCACAGGTATCACAGATAAAATCATTGCCTGGATTCTTCAGTATTTGTGATTTGTGTTTGCAACTTTGAGAACTCTTTTATTCTATAAAGATGTCTGTTTTGCCATGGAGGAACAGATTCTTGTTTCCCTCCCCATGAAGAACTCCTGTGAATTCATCATTGGTATCCATGAGAAGAGCAAATATGGAACAGAGCTTCAAGCCCTTTATGAAGCTGGAAGGGACCTGCAGCCCTCCTGGTCCTTGGGAACTCAGTGGGATTCAGCAGCTCTGCAGACTGTTTTGCAAACCTCCTCCCCTGAACGTTGCTGTAGGGAATGTTCAGCACCGCTGAGGCTGCTCTGGCACGTGATGAGCAGCATTCTACGATAATCACTCTTTGTGCCTGGTGTTCTTCGGGACCTTCACTGAGACAACCAGTAAGACTGACAGTGCTTTGTATTATGTAGACCATCTACCCCCTGAAGTTTGGATTGCCACGACCTAACCCATTTTGAGCAGGCAGCAGAGCCAGCACACACTGCCAGAAGCCCCCCAAGCGCCACAGCCAGAGGCAGAGCAGACAATGTATTCATGGAGCGTATTTGGGAAGTTCAGAATTACACCTCCCCACAGATGCTCACTCCCTGAGCACCTCTCAGTGTATTGGGTCTGGTTGAGATGGAGTTCATCTTCCTCATAGCAGCCCTCGGAGTGCTGTGCTTTGTATTGGTAGCTAGAAAGGTGCTGATAACACACCAGTGTTTTGGGTACTGCTGAGCAGCACTCGCACAGCATCAAGGCTGTCTCTCCAACATTTCCCCCCGTCACGAGTAGGCTGGGGGTGAGCAAGATCTTGGGAGGGGACACAGCCAGGACAGCTGACCCAAACTGACCAACATACCATATGACGTTGTCTCAGCAATAAAAGCTAAGAGAAAGGAGGAGGAAGGAGGGACGTTCATTATTTATGTTTGCCTTCCAGAGCAACAGCTACACGTACTGAAGACCTGCTTCCCAGGAAGTGGCTGCTGATGGGAAGTAGAGAATAAAATCTTTGTTTTCTTTTTTTGCTTCCGTGCGTGGCCTTTGCTTTTGCTTTTTTTATTAAACTACCTTTAACTTGACTCATGAGGTTTTGGTTTTGGTTTTTGTTTTCACTTTTCCATCTCATTTTCTCCCTACCTGTCCTGTTGAGGAAAGGAGTGAGGAGTGATAGAGCGGCTTGGTGGCACCAGGCATCCTGCCAAGGTCAAACCCACCACACTCAGCAAGGCAAGCAGGCCACCCTTGGCTGCCTTTCATTTGCTGCCATTGTAGCAAATCCTCTCTGAAGATGTTCAGATTGAGTGCTGGAATGATGAGCAGGCTTTACACCTCCTTTTGCAATGGCCTTGTCAGAAAACTGGGTCCTCAGAAATTTTGTTTGGGAAAAATGGTACATCATTGCCTTTTTAAATTTTAGCCCTTGTTAATGATGTTCCCTTTTTGCAGAAGGGAAAGGGGAGCATGACTTACACAGCTGAGCTGGCCTCTTCCTGTGACCTTGAGCGGCCAGCCACCATGGGTTCACAGCAAGGCTTTCTGTAGCAAGTCCTGTCAATCAAATCCCAGCTTATTCAGTCATATATTCAGAGGACCTCACCTTTCTTTTAAAACCAAATGTTTCTAGTCTGCCCTTCTAAAGAGAAAATCAAAGCTCAACACTGCTTGAATTATTAAAGTTATAAAACTGGAAAGCAAGTAAAAAAGACAAGTAAAGCATTTGCCCCACGGTTATAGCTGTTTGGAACTGGCAATATTTGCAGCTTTTTACTCCTCTTTTGAGAATAACAAGGTCTAAAGAAATAACTGAACACCTGAAGATCTGAAACTATAAAGATTTTCAAGACCGTGTGTGGTGATTAGGCCTCCCTGGGTCCCTTAGGTTGTGTTGATTTCAATGCCTTCAGTTTCAATCTGGAGCTTCGTTTACACGTCTAATTGCTCCTGGGTCTCCTGCCATGGTTCCCTCCACCCCCACCAGTCTTTACCGCAGTCATGAGGCCTCACAGAAATGCCAGTAACCTCACACTACTGGGGGTACAGGGAAAGGGGGTATGGAAACATAGGAACTGCTCCACAAAATCAGTAGGGCTCTTTTGCTTTCCTATCAGTATCTAAAAACTCTTGGCTGAGCATGGACTGAAGAGCTTTAGTAGTGTGGCTATTGGATCATAAAATCTGCTTTCTGGCTTACTCCTCCTTTATAGTCTACTAACCCCAAAAGGCTTGAAGCAATTCTTGCCTTTCTTCTTCATGCTTTTTTTTTTTTAAAAGAGGCATCCAGTGACATCTTTCTAAAACAGAGCCAGAAGGATGAGGAGGGGGATGCAAGTGATGCCAGCAAAGGAGCCAGCCATAATCAGGGGAAATGATCTTGCAAAGAGATTCTCTCCTGTCTGTTACCACTGGCTGTGAGGAAGAAAGCAGAGCTAGCAGAAAACGACCTGCTAGATTGTTTCTGTTTCTAGATCAATAAGTAAAGGCTCTGCAGTTTCCCTGGAAGGTATTCTGCTGTCATTGCAGACTGACTTTAACACATTCAAGTCAAAGCGAGATTACTTTCTAACAGCAGACACTTAATCATGAGCAACAATAACAGAGTCATCCTAGCTCCTTTTGGATCAGATTTTTAAATCACAGAACAGATAGAGCTGCTGAGCTCTTCACCCAGAATGCAAATGTAAGGTAATTTCTTAAAGTGGAGTCAGATCTAGAAAAACAAAGAGTTATCCAAAATATTTCCTTTATAATGTAGAAGATTTCTGCTTTACAGCCAGTTCTCCATTGTCCAACATAGAGAAAAGCTGTTGTACAATGCCCTGAACACAGAATTAAATGCTGTAAAATATGAAATTAAAAGAAACCCCTGGTGTTCTGAGTTTTAGCCTAAAACTGTTCACACAGCTGGTGATTCCTGTCGACATTGGTTGCTTACTGCCTCCAAGAACTTCCTGTGCAGCAAAACTCTGGGGGAAAAAAATGAAAGAAAGAAAAAAGGAAGAGAGAGAGAGGGGAAATAAACATTTAATCATTCAAATCTGCAGGTAGTGAGGATTTGCTGTGGTTGCATAAGTGGCAACAACAACAGTTTGGGAATCTCCTGGCTGTTGAATTTTGTTTCTTTGTTTAAATAAATAACTCAAGAGAAGTTTTCTTTGCTATATCAACCCTTATTAATTCAAAACTTCCAGAAGAGTTAGTCTGACAGTTCTGTAGGACTATTTAAATAAAAAAGCTGAGAAATAGTCTTTTTAAGACTGTGAAGAGATTTGTATCTTTCACTGGTGAACTTGCTCAATGCCAAATGAAGACAGTCTAGGCTCCATAAGCAGAATTTAAATCTCTCTGGGGAGTATGAATATTTGGCACCTAATTTGGTCAAGATACCTATTTCTGGTTCTTCTTAAGGGGCATTTAGATCTGCAAAGTCATGAGTCTACTCTGACTCTATGAACCCCCTCCTTTCCACGACATTGGAAGGTCATCAATAAGGAATAGTCTCCTAGATTTCATGTTCAAGTCATGTGCCCAACCTGACAGCGATCTGATGATACCTTTCTTCTCTTACTCAATTTGTGTTAATTCTGTTTTTAATCCTGTGTAGTGTCTGGGTAATTTTATAGTCACTTTCTCAATGTGATAATGGGTGGCCTATTCCAACTCAGATCTCTGTTGCCCAGAGATCTACCTTTAGTTTCAGTGGAAAATGACAGTTTGCCCACATTGGAGGATCTGGGCCATCACTGCATCAAGTAGAGACAAGTGGAAGGCTGTAGAATAATTTACCTAATAAGTTATTGCTAAGGATATTTTCTTTTTTCTAAGTAATGTAAAAGCAAAAACTGATCCAGAAACTTTTTTTTTATCTTAACTTAGCTCTTAAGAGGTAGTTGTTTTGGTATATTTACACATCAATGATCTTTTTAGTATATTCTTTCACATTTTATTCTGCTTTTGCAGTTCTCTGGCGAGTGATTAAGCCCTTTTTTTTACATGCAAAGCAAGCTTCATTTGCCACCTATCACATATCAGAGGCTGGGTTTATGGAAATGAAGGCTGGAGAATTTGGTAGGATACTTCCAGGCTGTAAAAAACATTACAGCAACCTGGAAGTTAAGCACTAAACTGAGGAATGAGAGATGCTTCCACAGACTGAAGAGAACTGAAAACCGAAGAGAAAGAAGTAGTTAAAGAGCAAATTGTAGTCGGAACATTCTAAGACTTATGTCAGCAACAAAATTCACTATGGGGTGGGCTCAAATTTAAAACTGATCCCAAGCAGTGTAAGATGCTTCATAACTGTCTTGTAAGATGGAGTACTCTCTAAATTTGGACAGATTCCATACATTGTTGCAACCCCAGAAATCTGAGTAATAAAAGATGCACAATATTTAATTGCAGCTGGGAGTTAAACAAAACATTGCAATGCTGTCATATTTAAATTGATGTCATTTTAAATGATTACGTGGTAAAAGATTTCCTGCTGTTTATCTGCAGATATTCTGCAAAAATAAAGAAGAATAATGGCTCCCATGACCATGGGGCATAGATTGCTATTTTTCCCTTCTATTTGCAGCACAGACCATAGGAGGGAAATTATGCAAGGAAAGCAGCTCATCAGTTTTCAAGCCAGGGGTTTCAATCACAAATGCAGTGTGACAGCAGACATTCTCCTCTGTCAAAAAGTAACAAAGTAACTCAAAAGAAAGAAAATGGGGCCTGCAAACAAATTGGTGATTCAGGAAAAAAAGACAGAAGTAGGAGTCAGTGATCAGGAAGCCCGAGACATTGCTATGTGTGATGCACGCATACAAAATAGGAGTGCTCGGTCACTGCCACATTTTTGGTTTTAATTTTTTGACCAAATGGATGTTCAGGGAGTACAGATGCACTCATCTCTAATGGTCTGCATCCATCCAGTTCCTGTCCCTTTTGAAGTGCTAGGGTATAGATGTGCCTGCATACTTGACAGTGCCACCTCTAATTGCTATTAAAGTTGATATAGGCTTTTAGAGGCACAAGAGCTTCAGACTATCAGGGTGCCAGAAGGGAAGGGCACTCCCCTCATGGGGAGGTTTACAAGACACTGGGCCTGCTGGCAGCAGATGGAGATCAACTGTCTCCAAAGGGGAAAAGGATTCTCACCCATGAGTTGGCAGGACTCATTGAGAAGGCTTTAAACTAGGTTCGAAGGGGGAAGGGGATAAAACGAGGCTCGCTAGACAGGAGCCCAGGGGCAGCATGGCAACGTTGGGGGTGAAATCAATAGCCTGGCTCAAATACATCTACACCAATGCACGTAGCATGGGCAACAAACAGGAGGAGCTGGAAGCCCTTGTGCAGCAGGATAGCTACGACATAGTCACCATCACAGAAATATGGTGGGACGACTCTCATGACTGGAGTGCTGCACTGGAGGGCTATAAGCTCTTCAGAAGGGATAGGCATGGAAGGAGAGGTGGTGGGGTGGCTCTGTATGTTAGGGAGTGTTTTGACTGTATAGAGCTCGACAGTGGTGATGATAAGGTTGAGTGCTTATAGGTAAGGATGAGGGGGAAGGCCAACAAGGCAGACGTCCTGTTGGGAGTCTGCTATAGACCACCCAACCAGGATGTAGAGATAGATGAAGCATTCTACAAGTGGCTGGCAGAAGTGTCGCAATTGCTAGTTCTTGTTCTCATGGGGGACTTCAACTTGCCGGGCATCTGCTGGAAATAAAACACAGCAGAGAGGAAACAGTCTAGGATGTTCCTAGAGTGTGTGGAGGATAACTTCCTGATGCAGCTGGTAAGTGAACCTACCAGGGGACGTGCCTCACTTGACTTGCTGTTTACAAACAGAGAAGGACTCGTGGGAGGTGTCATGGTCAGAGGCTGTCTTGCGCTTAGTGACCATGATATGATAGAGTTTTCGATTCTTGGTGGCATAAAGAGGAAGGGCAGCAAAAATGTTACCATGGACTTCCAGAGGGCAGACTTTGGCCTCTTCAGGACACTGGTTGGGAAAGTCCCTCAGGAGGCAGTCCTGAAGGGCAAAGGAGTCCAGGATGGCTGGGCCTTCTTCAAGAAGGAGGTCTTAAGAGCGCAGGAGTGGGCTGTCCCCATGTGCTGTAAGACCAACGGGCGGGGAAGACGACCGGCCTGGCTGAACAGGGAGCTTTTGCTGGGACTCAGGAAAAAAAGGACAGTTTACTACCTTTGGAAGAAGGGGCGGGCAACTCAGGAAGAGTACAGGGATCCTGTTAGGTCATGCAGGGAGGAAATTAGAAAAGCAAAAGCCCAGCTAGAACTCAATCTGGTCAATGCTGTAAAAGATAACAAAAAATGTTTTTACAAGTACATCAACAATAAAAAGAGAGCGAAGGAGAATCTCCATCCTTTGCTGGATGTGGGGGGAAACATTGTCACCAAGGATGAGGAAAAGGCTGAGGTACTTAATGCCTTCTTTGCCTCTGTGTTTAATAGCCAGACCAGTTATCCCCAGGGTACTCAGGCCCCTGAGCTGGAAGACAGGGATGGGGAGCAGAATGGAGCCCTCATAGTCCAGGAGGAAGCAGTTAATGACCTTCTACGCCACCTGGACACTCACAAGTCTACGGGGCCGGATGGGATCCACCCGAGAGTATTGAGGGAGCTGGCAGAGGAGCTCGCCAAGCCACTTTCCATCATCTGTCAGCAGTCCTGGTTAACAGGGGAGGTCCCTGATGACTGGAGGCTTGCAAATGTGACGCCCATCTAAAAGAAGGGCCAGAAGGAAGATCCAGGGAACTACAGGCCTGTCAGCCTGACCTCGGTGCCAGGAAAGATTATGGAGCACTTCATACTCAGTGCGCTCAACAGGCATGTGCAGGTCAACCAGGGGATCGGGCCCAGCCAGCATGGGTTCATGAAAGACAGGCCCTGTTTGACCAACCTGATCTCCTTCTATGACCTGCTGATCTGCGTGGTGGATGAAGGAAACACTGTGGATATCTTCTACCTGGACTTCAGCAAAGCCTTTGACACCGTCTCCCATAGCATTCTCCTTGGGAAGCTGGCAGCTCATGGCTTGGACAGGCGTAGTCTTCGCTGGGTAAAAAACTGGCTGTGCAACCAAGCCCAGAGAGTAGTGGTGAATGGAGCTAAATCCAGTTGGCAGCCGGTCACGAGCGGTGTTCCCCAGGGCTCTGTTTTGGGGCCAGCCTTGTTCAATATCTTTATCGATGATCTGGATGAGGGGATTGAGTGTGCCCTCAGTAAGTTTGCAGATGACACCAAGCCGGGTGGGAGTGTCAATCTGCTGGAGGGTAGGATGGCCCTGCAGAGGGACCTGGACAGGCTGGACCAATGGGCCAAGGCCAACTGTATGAGGTTCAACAAGGCCAAGTGCCGGGTCCTGCACTTCGGTCACAACAACCCCATGCAACACTGCAGGCTTGGGGAAGAGTGGCTGGAAAGCTGCCTAGCCAAAAAGGACCTGGGGGTGTTGGTAGACGGCGGCTGAACATGAGCCAGCAGTGTGCCCAGGTGGCCAAGAAAGCCAACAGCATCCTGGCTTGTATCAGGAATAGTGTGGCCAGCAGGAGCAGGGAGGTGATTGTTCCCCTGTACTTGGCACTGGTGAGGCTGCACCTGGAATTCTGTGTCCAGTTTTGGGCCCCTCACTACAAGAAAGACATTGAGGTGCTGGAGTGTGTCCAGAGCAGGGCAACAAAGCTGGTGAAGGGTCTGGAGCACAGGCCTTATGAGGAGCAGCTGAGGGAACTGGGGTTGTTCAGCCTAGAGAAGAGGAGGCTGAGGGGAGACCTTATTGCTCTCTATAACTACCTGAAAGGAGGTTGTAGTGAGGTGGGTGTTGGCCTCTTCTCCCAAGTATTTAGCGATAGGATGAGAGGAAATAGGCTCAAGCTGCAGCAGGGGAAGTTTAGATTGGATATTAGGAAAAATTTCTTCCTGGAAAGAGTGGTCAAGCATTGGAACAGTCTGCCCAGAGAGGTGGCGGAGTCACCATCCCTGGAAGCGTTCAAAAAATGGGTAGACGTGGCACTCTGGGACATGGTTTAGTGGGCGTGGTGGTGTTGGGTTGATGGTTGGGCTGATGATCTTAGAGGTCCTTTCCAATCTTAATGATTCCTAGTTTTTATTTTCATTAAAAATAATCCAGCCACCAAGCCAGGAAACATGAAATTGCTACTCTACCCTTAATTGTTTTAGTGGTGGACTTGGTAATGTTAGGTTAATGGTTGGACTGGATGATCTTAAAGGTCTTTTCCAACCGAAATGATTGTGTGATTCTATGATTCTATGATTCTGATCTATACTGACATGCTGGGATTAAGTGTATAGAGCTTGCCTGGCAGTAGGACTGTCTGAGTATAATACTCTGGAATTCAGTCCAGTATCTCAAAGTACTCCTCAAGGGCTCCTTCAAATCTTTTCATGAAGTCTAGTATCTCCTTAGTAATGTTTGTGATCTCTTCAGTTACTTTCTTCTGAATAATACATGGCTTACCATGGGTATAAGTAATTACTTGGGAGTCTGAAATATCTATTTCTATTCAGAAGACCTGTTAGTTTTGCTGTTTCTTTTTGTTAGCATCCTGTATACATCTGAAATGGTTATACACAGGCAGAAAAACCTTACTCTTGAGCCAATTAGGGTGGAATTAATTGTCACTGGGTCAAAAAAACTCATGCTGCAGACAGTGACAGAAGAAAAGGGAAATCTCTTCCCTATTATGAATTCATTTTTAGCACATGATAGCATTATAATACCTCTTCACTGAAGATAATTAATGTTCTAAGTTCTTCTCCCACAACAGACGGCCAAAATGTCCCTACCAAAATGTAATTCTCATCAAGAAGGCCAGAAAGGTCAAACATATCTTTGTCACAGAGTAACTATATTTCCGCCCAGGTAAACACTGGCACTTCTAGAATTTGATACCTGCTGCCTGATTGATTTGTACTTTAAAGCATTTGCACAGTGCAGTACCACACTGGCAAAGCCAAACATCTGATCAACTTCAGGATTTCTGTTAGACACAGAAATAAAAAAATACATCAAAAAGCCGCTTCTCCTTGCCAATGGACAAAATACTCAGTTACCCAATTTTTTGAAAGATCTGGTTATTCTCAAAAATCTGAGGGAAAAAGTCATTAAGGAAGAGGCCTTATCTGTTGAGACTGGGGTGTGGCTGGGTAAGCACACTGCCTTGCTCTGTTGCCTTGCCTACCTAGTACAGGACATCATTCAAAAGACTTGTTTTGTAGTGTCACAGTCTAATATTCCAGCTGTCCTTTTAACAAATTACAGAGGAAGAAGGTAAACAACCAGCCTTTCCCATGTCTGTGACAAAATTAGAAGTGCTCCGTAACAGTTTACAAATACTGCATGTTGACCTAGTTCTTGCCATGCTCACTGTACAATTGCATTGGTTTAGTTTACCTGGAAATGTGAAGAGAGAAAAAAAACAAGCAGAAAGGGAAGAATGGGCTGAGATAAGCCACCTCTCAGCAAACACTTAACAGTTAAAAGACAATGCCAGGACAGGAAAATGCCTGGGGATTCAAAGATTAAAAAAAAAAAAAAAAAAAATCTGGCAGACTTCAAAAGGAATGCTTTCTCAAAATAAATATTCTTTGGTTTTAAGAATGCTTTTTAGTTATTGAATACCTTTTGCCTCTGACTTCCAAAAGAAGAACTGCCAGGGCAAACATGGTCCAATGTGCCGTGTAAACACAACTGATAAACAGGACACTGAAGCAGAAGGAGTAGAGGAACTGCGGAATTTCATCTTGGCTTCAAATGTAAGTGCCAGGTCAGAGACAATCTCATAAGAAACCAGACAATGTATAACTGAACAAAAATAGCCTGTAAAAAATCTGGATTTGTTGGTAAACCAGTTACTCACTGCTTTTCAAAAGAAGGCTCAGCCCTCTGCTCCAGTCAATAGTGTGAAATGGGATGATCTTTTACTTCATGATTTACAGCTTGAAAGACTGGTATATAGAGAGATAAAGTAATAAACATATTGAGTGTCAGAAATATGAAATATATCTTCCATTTAGCTTCCTCATTATCTTGCCACAATTAATTTATTCACTTATTTTGGTTCTAGTACAGGGTAACACAAGAGTACATAGCTCTTGCAACAAATGGAAAACACTGCCCAAGACACAGATAATAAGAAGCCAATTGCCTTTCTTTTACAAAAGGAGCTATCTCACAAGGAACAAGTATCACAACCTTCATCTCCCACCCGAGCAACCCCAAGGATGACTCAAAACAGTTCAACCCTCTCCGTCTTCCCCATTGTCTACCCAAACAGATGAGATTTACAGTGGACAGTCATAAGAGCCTGGAATAACCTGAGATCCCTCCTTTGCTGCCCATCTTCTCCTTGTATTCAATCTTGAAATGAAGTCATAGCACTACATTTGTGACATCCCATCCATTTCCATGGAAACAGATTGCTAATTCACAGTCACAGGCTTATGGCTTCATTGCTACATAAAGAGAAGGAACTGATCTCTAGAAAAGAAAACTCTCACTGGAAATAGCAGCAATACGTGCGGATTCTGATAGAAATAGACATATTATCACATTTCTTATAGTATGAGAATTTCCCTTTAAATTCCAATTGACATGCCTCAGATGAGATGCATGGCTGCACTTACGTCTTTGTAATTAGTGATGCATTATTCATAGCAATCCATACCCACTCTGAAAGATGTTATTTCAAGGCTCCATTCTACCTAACTTCCTCTTACTTCTCCATTTTCACTTTTTCCTTTTGACTTTCACAAGGGATTCAAGTCACAAAGCATGCATCCTTCCCCACCTTCCATCTTAATTTATCTCCTGTCATCCATCTTAGCTCTCAGAATCCTCTCCAGCATTATTCATCCTTTGTGTCTTTCAAGGACCCTTTACAGGTGTATGTTTCAATCTTGCATCTTATCTCTTCTATCCTAGTTTACCAAAAAGCACTAAGATATGCAGATGGAGGTAGAGGCATGTCATACCAACCAAAATGAACTAGATTCTGCCCAGTTTGGCAGTTTGGAGTTTGACCCAAATCTTTCAGTTCCAAGCATTATCACCAGCACTTTCCTTGGATTTCTCTTTCCATCTTTCTATCACTTGGCTGGATAGCTGTAAATTAGGGCTGCCTTCAGGCTATTCTAATTTGCACTCAAGCTGCCACTAGCCCATGGAGCTACTTGGAAATGTTGATGCTGTCTGTAGCATAGGCTCACTCCAACTGTTCATCCACATCTTTTCATCTTAGAAGCCACAGGACACTGAATGGGGCACAAATGTGAGGTCATTTGTCTTCATATTTGCTTATAAAGGACCCTGGTGACCCTGTGCAAATGTCTCAAAAATATCCCCTTTTCCTGAGCGACTCTGAACCAAATGGCCTGGTGTGAGTTACACCTGTGCTCTCCCTGTGTGCTCCTTGGCTATAGAAGTTCTTCCGATTTCCTTGCTGCAGCTGTTCATGCTGCTGGTGAGAACAGAAGTTCAGCAGGGCAGGGCCTGCTGTTATTTAAAATGAGGCCCTAAGTGGCCTACCCTCACCGTCAGGCTGTAGACAGGACCAACACTTTGAGATCTGACAGAGAGTGCAGAAGCAAGGCACAAGAAAGCATTGATTTATTGAGGCTTTGATCTGAGGAAAGATGCCCAGTGGGGAGACGATGCGGGACAGCACAGAATCAAACAGGTGTTTGTGCTCTGGTCAAAGGCAAGGGAAAGGGGATGTTTATAAACCAGGGGCAGCTGCATAGCATTCACTGTGTCCTGGAGCTGAACACACCTGCCCCTGAGTCATTCACCAGGATGTAAAGGCAGGGTGATATTCTGTGATATTAAGTTCAAGGCAAGAGTGAGGTCTGGCTGTTGTGCTACCTGCTTTCTAGAGGACAACCCAAAACCAGCTCATTGACACAGAAAATGGGTCCAAAGAAGAGCAATGAAACTGGTGAAGGGTCTAGAGAGCAAGTCCTATGAGGGGTGGCTGAGGGAACTATTTAAAAGGCATATAGATGTGGTGCTTAGGGAAATGGTTTAGTGGTGGACTTGGCAGTGTTAGGTTTACAGTTGGACTTGATGATCTTAAATGTCTTAAATGTCATAAATGTCTTCCTCAAGGGGACAGGGATAAGAACAGAAAAGGTGGAAGAGCAAAGAAAGTCAGAAGCTGTGAATGATCTACACTTCTCCCTTTGTTTCTCCTAGGAATACGTATTTTAATGCACTCAGTACCAAAGATATGAAGATCTGCTGTAAGGCAGAACACATTAAAATATTACCATCAATAATTTTTTGGAAAACAACTTTACACAGAAGATGAAATGTATACCAAATTAATTCATACACAGAAAATTTAATAGTCAAAATAAGGGACCATTCTGATGGTACAAAGAGTGGCCTCTGGTCATATAAATTGGTCCTGGGGAAGGCAATGGGCCTGCTTGTCTGTATAATAATTGCAGGTTTGTGCTCTACTTCTGTTGCTGACTTTTGGAAACACTTCTTTGTTTTATTGATTAAATAATTCATGAATGTAACATGAAGGGTTAATTTTCATTTTGCTGGACATTGTGGAAGCTTCTTATGACAGCTTGTCACCATATTTGCTTTTTTTAGAAGTTTCCATCTGCTGGTTTCACAAAGGGCTTAAATATTATGTCTGGCCTTGGTTCATCATACAGTCCTGGTGTGAGGCTGCGTGTCCATGCCATGTCCTAAATACCTACAGGTTCCCTTCCTGAATCCAGCTGCCCATCTGGTAATGTGATGGCATGCAGAATGCCTCCCCTTGGCCCACAGATACCCATGGGAAAGACACCCGATTTCATGAGGGAGCTGTGAGCGGCCAACTTTCCTTTATGCAGGCTCAGGAACTAGCCAGAATGTACCTCAGTGTACCACAGAATGTCCCTGCCTGGAAGGCTGCTCACAATGGACCCAGTGTTTCCACATTACACCGTGCTGCTCTGCATGGACATACTGGCTTGGATGGGCTTTGTGTTTTCTAAAACAACAACAGCAAAATCAAGTGGTTAGATGAATGTGGCAGAGCTCACACAACAGCTAACAGTACATACGTGCAGGTTATACCACTGTTCAGACCACCAGTGAAAGTAGCCTGTCACAAAAAGCTACCTGCATTATGTAATTTCTGAGAAAAAATCCAGAGCTGTTGATGCTGTTAAGCAATTGCTATTACTTTACTGAATTTGCCTGGGGCAAACATTAACAGTGACACTGCATTATACATTGACAGACATAAATTTAAAAATAAATAATTGTCTAGACTAATTCTTCCTCCTAACAGCAGTTTACAGTAGTGTCAGAAAGAAGTACAGACCTGAGAGTGAATTAGCACTTGGCTCACCTGTACAAAGGAATTGGGCATTGTTATGCTCTTTTCAAAGACAGGAGAAGTAAAGCAAAGAGATCAAGACCAATTTTCTCAATCTATGTTAACTCAGCTCAGGTACTCGCATTAGAAAGGATCAAACTGTTATATTCTCCAGATCTTCACTACAGTACCTACAATACTTTCCCAGAAACATGTTCCTGAGAACTTCTTGCTGCTCAGAACACCTTGTTTGTTCATCATTAAGTATGGAAGATATCTGCTGTCACCTGAAGCACCCTATAAATACGCTGCTATAAGCAGGAGGGCCTGGTTTGCTTTCTTGTCTATATCACTCATCTAAGTGTTCTTCCACCCAGATTTTTTGTTTGGGTCCCTACGTTTAACTCCCTTGAATAAAAGTATCCACATAAATGACCTGCTTTAGGAAAGTGTTGAATGTCTGTGGTACTGAGTTCACCTTGGGACTGCCTGAACAGTCCCTCATGCTTTTTGGTCATTGGTGTCCCAGCTGAGGACTTTAGGAATAAAGAGACATACAATAAAGGTGACCGAAACTACACAAAAGAGTAGAAGGGCCATGTGACCAGACACAGCAATGGATCCCTGGTAGATGGAAGCCCTGCTGAAACAGAGATCTCTAGATAAACAGCAAAGTCTGCTTTCTGCAGCCTACAGCAGTTTTATTCTCCAGATCACATTGTCAGTTCAAACTGTGGGAAATAAATATAACTGGCAAAATTTGGGGCCATTACTTCTCCCTCTATGGGAAGCATTGCATTTAATAGAGTTTTTTTTTCATCCACATAAACACCTAGTGTACCAATAACAAAGACCCTTATGTGGTAGGTATTAAGCAGTTCTAGCTGCAATCTCTGCCACTCTGTTGCTGTGGAGTTAATCCTAGCACAGGAGAAAAGATCCTGCCTTTTTGCTTTTTCCCCTGGACAACCATACTATATAAACAAACTGCTACTTCGTTCCCATTGATGGAAAGTGGTCCTTACCAGTGATGCCAGAAGGGCTCAATTGAGCCTTTGCCAAAAGAACAAATGGTGTCAGCACATTTCTTAAGAATCCGGATGACAACTTCACAACAACACATTAGCCTTGATATGGAAACACAAAAACTTCGTTATAACTGACAGAAATGTGCACAGAGGCGGATTTGGTTTCTGGGTCATGATGGGCACAATACAATATGTTGAGAGCACAGACTGTGGTTTTTCCCTTCTTGTCCACTGCCAATGGCTTTCATTCCCTTTGACCTAAGTATTTGTCTTCCTCCTTTTTTATTCTTTCCCCTCTGAGCTCTTCTCCTGTGCAGTTACCTCCAGCTTCACTAGATCTTCAGTTCTTTCCATCCTCATCTGCCTTTCCTTCTATTTGGATAAATCTATTTGCCAGATCAACACCATCTTCCCTCTTCCTTTCATATTTAAAGTGACATTTCTCTCAGTCCCCTTCCTTTTTTGCCATCTTTGATTTTTCTCCAAACTACTGTTCTTCTTTTCATGAAGGATCCCAACACCCTCAAGAGAAAAAGTAAAATTTGATCTTCCTCACCTTACTTCCATTCCCTCTCACAACTCCTTCCTCCCACCCCACATTTCTCTCCTGCTCTTTTCTCCTCATACCTGCACTGCCATAGGAGCTGTGTTCTGTGCCATGTCCCAGACTCCCTACTGTTTTTTTTTTTTTTCGTTTTTTTTTATCATGGTATTTTCACTTTCCTATTGTTTTTCCCCCTCCTACTGCAAGGTTTATTGTCTTTCCTGTATTAAAAGCACTCTTGACTTCCCCTTTGCTCCTCCAGCTACTGTTGTATCTTCTTTCTTCCTTTCATCTCTATGCTCACTGAATAATCTCAGGTCACACATTTCAGTCCCATCCTTGACTCTCCAAGCTGGCTTATGCTCCTTGCATTCATCTGCAGCCACACTTAATGAGGTCTTCAACAATGTCTTCTAATCAAAATTTTAAAGAGAAGTACTCCATCCTTAGATACACCAGACATTTTTGTCAGAGGCAATCCTAGACTTTTTCTTGAAATTGCACTTTCTCTCAACACCTGTGACTCTGGTGTCCCCTGGTCCTCTTACTCTCTTCAGCATATTCATCAGAAGCATGTCCTTGTATTTCCTTCGCTCTCAGTGGGGATCCCAAGTGTGTCTGTCCTTGCTTCCATTCTTGCTCATCTCTGTATCTTACCTCTGGTTAATCTCGTCAACAGAACACAAATTTGATTATCCTGTCAATGCAGATGACCTACCAATCTCTTTCTCTGCCCAAGACCTCTCTTTTAAAATCTTAGCTGAATATCATCATAGCACCAAATTCTCATTAGCTGTAATTCTGTTAACCCTGTTGTGAGTTCTGCTCTGCATCAGACATTAACTCTGTTCCCTGAAGGCTCATCGTAGGAAATATCTTCTCCATTTTTCTCTCAGTCAGTGCAGTGTCTGTTAGCTTCCACTTCCAGCTGGTTCCTGGTATCACTTTGTGGCATTCATTTATTATTGGTTACACATATTGCAATTTAATTTTGCTGGGGATTAAAAATCTAAGTATTTTTAGAACCGGATTTAAACTTGCACATACTTATAAGTTTACTTCCCAGCTGAGCTGCAAGCTCTCTGGCATTTCAGAATAAATATGACCTATTTATTGTAAGAGAGATATTAAAAATGTACACCCTCTATCATATGAGATATTGTCTCTTATTCAACACAAGTATTTATCATCATATCTCAGTCAGTTCAATTACACTTTCTTAAGCAAATGCGTATCATCATCCAGCTGGAGCAGATGACTGTTTCCTGGTGCAGAGCTCTTCCTGTGTCAACCCTTACCTTGCTGCCATCCCTGTCTCCCTCTTTTGCAGATGTCCTAAGTATTCTGTCAGCCCACTGCCTTCCTACCTGTTTGTTTTTGCTTCTGATCAGCCCAGAGCACTGGCCCTTTTGTCGTCTGCTTGTTCGATATTGAAACAAATATTTCTGTGCTGTCTGCTAGGCAGCCCCTTACACTCAACAGAGGCAATCTATAAGTATGTGCAAAGGAAATCAGTTTTCCTCTAAAAGCCATCTTAAAACATTCCTTTGCCAGGTAGGCTTGGAAAAAAAACCCGGTAAAACAGTGCTTCTGCTATGGTAGGGCTACTGGCATGGACCAATATTGCTTCATTGTTTCTCAATTTTTTGATCTATTTATTGTGTTGTGACCTATACTTGACTGAAACAATTTCTTGGGTCAGGGATCATCTGTTCTGTACTGGTATGGTGACTAGATGTTACAAAACAGCATAGACAGCTGCCACTTATGTGTAGGAACAGTTATTTTAGCATGTTTTCCTGAAATAAACTGTCAACTTCTGCTGATATTATTCTTCATATGTGGGGAAAGAGAAGAGCAGGTTTTATACCAAGTTTATTTGCAGTCTTTGGTAAAGGAAAAAATGTCTAAGTGGTTTTACTGTTGTTCTCAGCAGGTTCCCCAAGGCAGCAATCCTTGATGTGCAAACATTGTTGATTAGAGTCTGGGGGTGCATTCCAGTGCTCTGCCTCATGACTTGCTCAGAAGTGAGAAAGGCAGGTCCCTGCTTATTTATGGTGCAAGCAGAGGTGATAATTTAATCCCTAAATCCAGTGACTTTCACTTGTAGAATAATAAATAAATATTTAGAGAGAGAATCGTTGTTTGTAGAAAGGAAATAGCTGGATATTAGCAGCAACGTGGGTGTTTTTCCACAAGGGCAGCCAAGTGTAACAGAGTCACCCAGACATCTTTAGCCTCCATGCTTTTTGTCACACTCAGTTGGTGGTCTCCTGACATTCATCTATTGGGCTCTGTTCCAATAACCGGGATGACAAATGGTATTTTTTTCAAGTGTTTGTACCGCTATAATCTGGCAGAATCCACAGCAGATTCCACCAAGTATAAGTTGCAGAATAGGAAAGATGGACCTGAATCTGTATTATATTTTCAGATAACAAGAGCCATGATTCCTGCAATTCATTTCAAATCATATAAAATAGCTTTTTTTTCATTTAAACTCATTGAAAAGAAAGTAGGCTATTCACTTGAGTTCCAAACATTTTTTTCCACAGGAATAGAAGTTTAGGGGTACACACTTCCCTCTATAAACCCTCAAACTAGTACCAACGAAGTGCTAGTACCAAAGATGTACTACATCAAGCAAACAGCCACAGCACATATTTTTCTCAACTGGTGATGCTCCAGTTAAGAAGAGGGCAGAGCTGTGATGCCACCTCTGACACACACTGTTGAGCATCTCCTCTACTGGTAAGAAGTGTTTGTATTTCCCAAATTTAAAAAAAAAAAAAAAAAAAAAAAGTGAGAGAAAGACAGTACATGTACTGGTTGATGAGATTAGATCTATAGGGTGAGACTATAGTCATCTCACATTCAGGCCAAGTTGTTGGCAGCTCTGGCAGAGCGGAGTTCCGGTTCAGTGCACACGCACACTCAGATAATTGGTCTACAGAGAGAAGGACTACAATGATAATTCAATATTTCATCTCATTAGTTATTCAAATCATGCTTCTCAGTCCATATTTTACATTACCTTCTATCATAACATATTTATAAATAATCTTGGTTTGTGAAATACATTTGACAGCAACTGGGATGCTTTTTAATTAGGTTAAAGAACTAGTGTTCATTTTGGTGTTTCTCTGTGACAATTTCAGTATTGAATACTTTAGGCTTGGGATATAATTCATTTGAGTTCATGCTAAGAAAGAAAATAGTTAAGCGGCAGCTGGTCATTAGAAGCTTATACATTTCATATTCAGTACACATGTGCCTCTTAATCCTAAATAAATTATATTAATCACAATTTAATTATGTGGCTGCCCTATTAAATTAGAATCAGGGGTTAGAGTCGACAATGAAACTAGTCTGAGTTTCACCATCTGCAGATCAGGCTTTGTATGTCCTACTGGGTATTTTTACAATATTTAAATTCTAAAAGTAATAATCAGCTATGGATATTAAAACACCTCTGACAGCTGGCACTTACCCACTATTAATGGCTAACAAGGGGTCCCCTTCACTTGTGTGGGTAATTTAGTCATCATTTAGTGACTAATTACAGAAAAAATATTTTCTTGGTAGAATAAAAATGAATGGAGTTAGTTTCTGACATGGAAAGGTGCTGAAGAGTCACATCTTCCATTAGAAGCCTGGGGTTTGCAAACATGCAGTTCACAGAAACCATGTCTAAACAATGACCAGATGCTGAAGGCTGAAGTGGCAGAAGTGGGTGCATGTTCTCCATATACTGACCCTGACATCAAACAAAATTCCCATTCATTTAACTGGAATTTTCCTCAAGTGAAAGCTGAAGGCCTAGGTCATCCCCCTGTATGCAAATAACCACACGAACTTCCATTGGCTGCGGGGCATTTTTTGTGGAAAGCATGGGTTTGTAACTCCCTGGAGATAGCCAGATCCATGTGGGAGTGGCAGATATCACTCAGGACCTCTGGGGGACCTGTGTCTTTCTGGAGTGACAGCTAGAGATGAGACTGCACACCTTGGAGCATATCAGCTGGCAGTAAACATCACTTCAGATAACTGAATCCCATCCACATTTTCCACCATGTATTCAAACATGCATTTTGAATGAGTAGCCTTCCTCCTTCAAAACTGCACCTTGAAAACTAGAGAAATTGTTCTGCACAACTTCGCATACTCAGGTGCCTGTTTTGTGCAGTCTTGCACAACTTCACCCAAAAATTCATTCCAACTTCAGTCTGGAAATGGGGTTGAAACTCTGAAAAACTAAGCTATGTGTGAAATGTTCTTCAGAATTTTGGTAATTCCTGGTATGAAATGAACCTCACAGGTCAGGAAAAGGGTTCTCTTTCCCTTCACTGTACATCATTATTTCTATTACCACTCCCTGCTGAGTTATACATTTCCTTCTGAAGGGTTAACTGAACCTTGCATTGGCTTTAAATCATCTCTATCTGTAATGAGGGGATACTGTTACTTTTCTGTATGGACGGGAATATTCTCATTTCTCACAGAGTACACTTATCATGAAGGGGGGAACCAAACATAAATAGGGAGGGAAGTGGAACAGGTGTCATTACTCCAGCTCTCTTTTTCCACAAATTATCCTCAGGTGCCCTGAGGCCAGGCACAGCAACTTTAAGACAGCCTGGTGACTGGAATAGGGAGGGAGAATATTAGTCTAAAGCAGTCGAAAACCTGGAAACAAGGTACTTGGGAGCATCTTAATATAAAATAAAGTGTGTAGGCACGAAGCATTAAATTGTATGGCTGGGGATCTATAAACCTGCAGTCTTAGGAGCACAAAATAAATGGAGGCTGTAAGCAAGGCTATGGCATCATTCAGCAAACACTTGGCAGCCATTTCCATTCGAGAGCCAGGATGTGATATTCAGGGAGTGCTCCAGCTGCAGACGACTGCTTTTATTTGTATGGCTTTGGCAGTGTAGCTTTAGCAGTCTGCCTCCCTCAGTCCTCAGTTTGGTTGCTACTGCTTTGGTGGGTTTGTTAAGGAATCTTGTTTACTGCTTCCAAGCGCCAGATGATCTGTCTTCAGTGAATTTCAAATCTCTCTTACTGTCACTTCAAGTTTTGTCCCTCATATATGTGACCATATACTTGCACGTGGCTGCTCACACTTACTTGTGCTGTTACATTTTGAACCAAGGGAATACATTAAAGCACATCTAGCCTGCAGTATTGTTTTAAGCTGTCTACAGGGAATCGATTTTAAATGGTCAGGTCATCCTGTAGCAAAATTTCTCTAGTATTGGCTACTTGGCAAATTTACTTGTTAGTTTGCATCTAGTCAATGGGCAGATCAAAAGGAAAAATACAACCAGATAAATGTGTAGACTAATGAGAGATTTAGGATATCAATATATTGAGGAAGTACATGTTTTACATGAAGAATATGACACTGCTACTCCGAAAAGACACAAGCTGCAGAATACATTTTAAACCCTTGCATGATCATGAAACTAAGATGCTAAGATAATTGATATCTCCTGTTTATGTGAGGTAGGGTACTTCCATGACTTTTCGTCTTTCACTCCAGTTTGATGGACAGTCTTGGGAGATTTTTCAGGAGAGGAGATGTGGTACGTGTGGAAAAGGATCCTTTTGGGCTAAATGGCTATTACAAGGTTGCCAAGGTTGAAGATCTCCATTCTTTTCAGTTCTGTGTTGTTAAGTGCTTTTGCTGAGTTTGGTGGGCATGAATTGAAACAAGAGCAGTTTGCAATGGATGTAGAGAAAAACTGTTTCATTGTGAGGAGAAACCTGCATTAGAACAGGTTCTCAGCAAGGTTGTGACATTCCCATCCGTGGAGATCCAGCTGAACAAAGCCCTGAGACACCTGGCCTGCCCTTAGAGCTGACCTGGGAAGGAACAGGAGGATGGACTAGAGACTCTCTGAATCCCTCCCAGCCTGAAATATCATGTGATTCTTTGAGTCTATGAATTGTTTCTTTGAGGTTACGTTTTAGAAGCAAGTCCTTTAGAAGGTTTTACATAAGGCTTGGAGGAAAAGCACAGACAAAAAGCAGTTAGCTGGAACCAAGGACTAGTTACAGGTGAGAAAACTCTCTGTTTGTGTGAGGCAGGCACCTCTTCTCCCTTTTCATGTTACTCTTGCTTACCATTCAAATTACAAAGGGCACTTCACCACAGGCAAGGTAGAGAAGGTCCATAACCAGTAATTTAAAGATGCTGCTCCAGAAAAAGGTACTTTCTCTTCATATAAGTGTTCAAACACAGCAAAAGCATTTGAGCAAGGAAGAAAACTGTGACAAGAACATCTTTATTTTAGTGGTATCTTTAAAGAGTGTCGTCTTAATGATTTGAAAAAGCCATGATCCATGTGAGGAGGGTGAACCCAATTGAAAGTGTGATGCCATTTTATTCTTACATGCAAAAGGATGTCCATGAATCTTATCTCCAGCTTCTGTCATTGATGGGGTAGAAACTCTTATCTGGCTTTTCAAACTTGTTGTCCAAGACATTGATTCAAGGAGCTGCCATTATTTTACCTGCTTGGTTTATAACCTTTCTTTCCTTCCCTCCACCAATCACACTTTGACTTTTTATTAATTTTTTTATTAGTAGTATTATTACTTGTTTCAACATCATGTTTGACTTATTTGGTTTGAAAAGACACTGTGCTATCCCCTATATAACTGGTGCCCATTGAAAGTGGGGGGAATTAACTCAAATGGTAGACCACTCGCCTAGCATGTGAGAGGTAGTAGGATCAATGCCTGCATCCTCCATTTTGGACCACTTGGTGGATAAGGAATTAGCTGGATGGTCGCACTCAAAGAGTTGCAGTCAACAGCTCGATGACTGGGGGAGACCAGTGATGAGTGGTGTCCATCAGGGATCCATATTGGGACCAGTATTTTTTAACATCTTTGTCAGGGACATGGATAGTGGGACAGAGTGCACCTTCAGCAAGTTTGCAGATAAAAGCAAGCTGAGTGGTGTGGTTGATACTCTAGAGGGAAGGGATGCTGTCCATAGGGACCGTGACAGGCTAGAGAGGTGGGCCCATGCAAACCTCATGAAATTCAATAACGCCAAGTGCAAGGTCCCACACCTGGGTCAGGGCAATCCCAAACATGGATACAGACAAGCTGGGTGATGAATGAATTGAGAGCAGCCCTGTGTAGAGTGACTTGAGGGTATTGATGGATGAAAAACTGAATATGAGCCAGCAAGGTGTGCTTGCAGCCCAGAAAGCCAGTCACATCCTGGGCTGCATCAAAAGAAGCATGACCAGCAGATCGAGGGAGGTGATTCTCCTCCTCTACTCCGCTCTCATGAGACCCCACCTGGGGTACTGTGTTCAGCTCTAGGGCCCCAAGCATAGGAAAAACATGGACCTGCTTGAGTGGGTCCAGAGGAGGGCTACGAAGATGATCAGGGGGCTGGAGCACCTTGCCTATGAAGACAGGCTGAGACAGTTGGGGTGGTTCAGCCTGGAGAAGAGAAGGCTCCAGGGAGACCTTATTGTGGCCTTCCAGTACTTCAAGGGGGGCTACAGGAAAGATGGGGAGGGACTCTTTATCAGGGAGTATAGTTATAGGACAAAGGGTAACATTTTTAAACTGCAAGAGGGTAGATTTAGATTTAGATATAAGGAAGAAATTCTTCACTATGAGGGTGGTGAGGCACTGGAACAGGTTGCCCAGACAAGTTGTGGATAACCCCTCTCTGGAAGTGTTCAAGGCCAGGTTGGATGAGGCTTTGAGCAACCTGATCTAGTGGAAGGTGTCCCTGCCCATGGCAGAGGGGGTTGGAACTAGATGATCTTTAAGGTCCCTTCCAACCCAAACCATGTTATGATACTATGATGCTGTGATTCTATGATTCTATGATTCTATGAAAGTGCGTGCATTGTGAAGAAAGGGACATTTGTATTCCTTACGAAAATGTGGAGATGTATGATAGAGTCTAGTTAAAAAAGCTTCTATAATGCACCCATTATCACAGTTTGAATACCCAGTAACACAAATGGCTAAGAGTTGGCTTCCTCAGTGTGATAACCCTACAGGCTAAACCCTTTTGGGCTGCTGTGGGTACTACCTCTTGTGCAATCTGATCATCTTCTTTCCCTCTGATTCTGTGAACTGTGAACATATTTTACATGAGTGCGTTAGGTTACTTCCTCTTGTGGAGGATTTTCCACATGTCTCAGTGCTGAGGATTATTGCTTTCCTGCTCCTCTATTGTAAATCCATCATCATCCGAAGTGCAAGCTATATGTAGTCTTCTGTAGACACAGAGAAAAGAGGAACTGAATTTCCCTAGACTAGTTTTTTTAGACAGTCCCTCAGGAATGGTGCTGCTAAGCAGTGCCAAATGTGTTCTGTGCCTAATACCTAAAGTGGAGATTTCCAATCCATAGGCTGTGAGCACAGAGAGACTGACAGTTAGAAAAAGGAAGGCTTTCTCAGTGTTCCTCCTGGTTTCAAACTACCAAGCCCCCAAGTTCTGCAAAAAAAATAAAGATGGGAGTTGCAGATAGCAGGACTTCTCATGGATCTAGAGTTCAATGTCTAACACACATTAGAAAGAATGGGCACATATCAAGAAATGAGTATCTACAGAAAGAAATCAGTGAATGTACAAATTGGTTGAAGTGTCTGAACTTACAGGTGCAATGCCCTTCCCTCCACTACTTGAAATGTAAACCTGAAAAGTGCTAGCTGTTAGACTCAAACCCTGAGAATCCAGAAATTCCTAATAGCAAAATATTTTCCTACTTTAAGCTTAAACATACTCAGATCATAACAAAGAATCATTGTCTGCTTCCAAAATATATTGGTGATCATCTTATTAGAGAACCTGGTTTTGCAAGAGACACACTTCCCTGAGACTGCTGCACTGTAACTGTACATAATAAAGCTGAAGAAGTTGCCATATGGGGCGAAATCATTGGAAACCTGGCACTGGGTGTGAAGTTCTGGTGTGATATGATAACTGAGACAAATTACTTTTGGGAGAGAGAGTCTTGCAAATAAAGGGTCAGAATTAATGATGCAAATAGCAAAACTCCTGGTAGTTGCTTAGTTCCTATTTAGAGAATCTGTTTTACTAAACCAGGGTTAAGCTAGTGCAAAATCTTTACATAGCAGTTGACTTTTAATTAATTAACACATAGATTTATGTTGTTATTAATAAAGCCATGTGTATATATGTTCCATCTGTACTTAATACTAAAATTGTTTTAAAGTGATAGAGTTGTGACTGTATACTACACTTGGTGCTAAAATTATCAAATTCAAATTGAAATCAAACACTTTACCTCTAGTATTTGTTGTACTTAAGTGATAATAAATATCTAGAAAAATGCAATGCTAATAAACAATGCTGTTGTGTTAGGCTTGATGCTCTTCTTAACCCTTGAATCATTTGCATAGCTTTTTGTAACAGGAACAATCCATTAAAATTGTGGAAGTGCTAGGTTTTGGTTTTGGTTTTTTTTTTCCCCAAGCAGAATTTTCTGGAAAAATAGAATTTAATTACTTGAAATTGCTATCTAGTTTTAACTCTGGTCTCTACATTCATTAAGCTACACGTTCATATGTGTGAGTTTAGGAAGTGATAATATGTTTCAAATATCCTGATCTTTCATGTGGTCTTCTTCAGTGTTGAGCATTTACCAACATGGGACTTCCCAGCACAGTCTAGAAACTGTAAATAGATCAAAATCTGTTGTAGAAAATAAAAATAATCTGATAATAAACATCCCCTGCAGTGAGATCCAGGATGAAACCCTGCTTCCAATGGACCTTATGTGCAGTATAGATAAACTAAACTTCCAGAGATCCCAGTGAGGTCAGGATTTCACTCTAGAATGATCCTTTGTCAAAGCAACACATTTTCCAATACTATTTTCAGCCATAGATTTTCAAACAAAGGGCCCTCCTGAGGCCTAACAGACTTTTTATTCTCTCTGTCACTCTGTATCTCTGTCTTTCTGCCTCATTGTCTCCTTGTCTCCCTTTTTTCTTTTTGAATGGCTCCAAATATATATGAGTGAACATTTCCTACTGATACTCTGGAAGAATGCTTTGGATAGCAAATCAGAGAACAGAAATAACTGTATGCACTTAAAACTACTTAAGAACATGCATTGCTTGCAATACCACCCCACCCCAAGAAAAAACAACACCCCACTGCACCCCCCAAAGTTTTGATTTTCTTATTAGGAAAGTCAGCAAGTTGAGTAAAAAGAGTATTTTCTAAACAGAAATCCTTTAGAGAGAGGGTATTGTAGTATATTTGTCATAAATCTGGAGTCCTGGATAACACTGAACCCTTAAAGGATTTCTGTAGTTCAGAAGTTAAATTCATTGCTATTAACATCTACCCTCTAGGATAAAGTAGTCAGGTTGCAGCTACAGTCATTTGAAACTTTTTCAGCAAAACCTAGAATCAGACCAAACTCAAATATCAGCTCATGTTTTCATACTTACCCAATACTTCAGCTAGGTTCCCCACAGTTTACAGAATTTTTAGTTAACTTGGACAAAGTTTTAAGCAAACCTGGGGTTAATTATGACTTCACATAGAAACCATGATAAACTCTGTGGTTTTGTAGAATTTTAATTCAAAACTAGGCAAGACTTGTGGGTTTTGGCTGAGCATCACTGAATTTCAGTTGTGTGTTAACCCAAAACTGAAAACAAAAATTGCCTCCAGTAATATTTAAAAAAATATAGGGCATTGAAACTCCACACAACTGAGTTCAATACACTTCTATTTGCAGCTTGGCAAGCTGTCTTATGACTTTCTGTGAACACCAGGTGACAACACTTCATGCCAACAACATGAACTGCTGTGATATTACAGGACTTTTTTTCCTTGCATCTTGAATGTTACAAGGGATCACCTTGCATTTTGGGATTTTCCTGTTAATCTCTGGGCCTGTGGCACACCAGCACAACACATGTGTTGGTCTCTTTGTGCTTGACAATTCGACCTTTTGAAAAGAGTATTAAGTCCCTCAAGTTTCAGAGACAAAACTTCTTTCCTTACTCTATGACAACTGTTAATACTGTGCCCAAACTCTTTAAAAATAAAAAAAGAAAAAAAAAATCTCAGCATTCACAGAGCAGTTCCTAATATCTTGTTTCACCACAACTGTCTCTGGAAGAATTTGCTTCAATAAAGCTCCCAGCTGGAGCTGTAATCAAGTCCATCTTTTATAAACAGAGTGACTGACAAACTAACAAATAGCAAATGTTGGTGTCAGTGAGATTGGTGATAGCCAAAGGTATTATCCTGTGCAAATGGAAAACTGAGACATTACTTGTGTATAGCTATTGTCTAAGGGAATTTAGAAATACAGCAGTTACAGAGAAACCGTCCCTTGAGCATAGATTTAACTAGAAAAAATCCCATTTGGGATAATATGCCTGAGTTACATAAAGTAAATCTGTATCTCTGTATCTGTTTAGTACCTCAAGGCTCATTGGATAGGCATTCTCATTCCTATGAAAAGGCTGTGCCATGCTTGTCTTGCTTAAGAGCCTTCATAATGTTAGAATTTATTGAAATTTTACTTAGTGGTTTCATATCTACAGTAGCAACATCTGCTTAAAATGCTGATTTTTTTTTTATATGCAATGTTATTGCTGATATGTTCTCACATTGTTCTTGTACAATGTTAAGAGTCATATGGCTTTGCTGTGCTCTTCTGTTTTCCTATATTTAAAAAACATCAGTAAAGTTTTCTAGCAGCAAAACATAGCTGACAGACTTTTGGGAGCTATTGTTCTTATGTCTGTGGCTATGGCTTCATAGCTCATTCTCACCTGGGACAGCTATGAGGCATCTTGCTATGTTCAGGTTACTCAATATAACGACAGACTAAATCCTAAAATACTTGCACTTACATTAGTGTGGTGTCTGATAGGGTTAGCACACCCTGGATTTTCTACAGAAATTATTATTCAGGGGGATCCCATGCTCTCAGTCTGTCCCCAGTCCAACTGAGTATCCCTACACAGCTTTACATTGCACTGCAATCTTTTTCCAGCAGGGCTGCAAACATTAATTACCTCTTGTCATAACTGCTTTCACATGTTTGGCATTACTACGACTCAGTATATTCTAAAGATTATTAGCAGAATGTGAGACCTCTTGTCTGGATCAGTATTTTTATCCATTTAAGAGGTGCATTTGTCAATACTGGCTTTGGCTAGTACAAAAACGAACCTCTGGGGGACTAATAATTATAGGAATATGGTAAGTATTGATATAGGTTTGACAAAAGTCATTAGTGGATGACTTTTATATATGCTGTGGTGTCAACCTTGAATTAGAAAAATAAATATGTAATATTGGCAAAATGTGAGATAATGTATCAAAAGAAGGAGATGTATTTAAGAATGTTTCTGAGGATGTTTATTCCAGGAAGTGTTGGCATAATCATCTTCCACCATTTGATCTTACTGCAAAGCCCCTTTCTGTTCCACTTACATCTTCATGCACAATCATGCATTGCCACACAACGTCAATGTATTAGAAAGGTGCTTCTGGCTGCCTGGATTAGGACCAGATCCCATTTCCCCTCCTTGACACTCACGTGTTTGAACACTGACTGGCATCAATAGTTTGGCTGTGATTGCCCATTGCTGGGTGGGTGTTTATGAAAAGTGGCCAAGAAGAAGAGAAGATAAACAAATGGGCAAGAAAACAGACAAACTGGTAAAAACATTAGCAAAGACTTCATCCAGCTGAATAACAGGCAGAAGATGTAAATATCTGAGTGGAGGAGCTCTGCAAGGTCTTGTGTCTGTAGGAGAGGCAAATTAATTTATTTATAAAAGGATATGTAAAAGGTAAGGAACTGGAAACATAAGCTGATTTTTTTTCCCATTGCAAAGCATACTAACATGTTATTTGCCAACTCTTTTATTTGCACATGGATCTTAACCTTGTCAGTTTTCCCATGTGTAACAGCTTTGATGTGGAGTTTTGTAAATAACAAAAATTTTTAAAAAATACAGGATTGAAAATGTTGCTTGTTCTGTACCCTCTATTTTTGCTAGAGAAACAGGCTTGCATGAATGTAAAAATAGTCTGTAAAACTACCTAATAATATTTATGAGACATAAAAAAGATGGGTTGGATTCAGATGGTAGTCTGCTCTCAAGGAGCATTATCAAAGGAGAGAAACAAAATCAAAGGCATGTTGACTACCCACAACTCCAGCCTCTGATTCCAGAGACCGCACTCTCCTCCTCCTAAACAACAAGGAGAGGAGGCAAGGGGACAAAAGAGGACACATGGTAGCTTTGTTCTAGTTAACTTACAGAGGTAGATGGACAACTAACTTGTGCACCTTCAGCCTTCAACCTCAGCTTTGCATTGACCAAGGTCAATGCATTTTCAAGTCTTTGACTCACTGCAGCTTAACAGTTTAAAATCGTAAGAAAACCCTACAGGCTCAGCCCAGTCCTGGCTGTAGCCCATCCCTGTCAGCAGCAGTGGAAAGGAAATTCAGGGAGGGCACCAAGCCTGGCTGCTTTCCATGGCTCATTCCCCTGGTACTCACCCAGCACCCACAGTCATGGTGGTATGGATGTTAGCAGATGCACCCTTGTCTAGTCCCTGTTTATGTTACCCTGTCCCTTGTTGAACCTGCTGAAGATTTGGTCTCTGTCTTCCACTCTCACAGGGATGAGAAAATTAGGTTTTATTTCACAGTGACATGCCTCTCTTCTGAGAAAAAACAAACACAAGGTCCACCTAAAAATTGTCAAGAAAGCATCCAAAAAGGGCCCAGAATTCTTTCTAGTCACTTCACAGTGAAAGAAAGTGAAATATGCACTGGAAATAAAGGATCCTAGGGCTGGGGTCAGTCCTTTTTAATGCATTTGTGTACTGCTCAGCATAATGCTTGGCCCCACAAATCTCAGTCTTTTCTCCCTCCAATAAAAACACCAAGGTAGCTTTCTGGGCCCATATCTCAAGCTTGTCAAATAAATTCTCCTGAGGACTGAAGGACCAACAGAAACCATCTTGCCTTTCCACCTGGTTTTTCTTCATTTTGCCTTTTAACATACATACAGCAGTAATGTATCATTTGTATTTGCACATTAATCCAATGTAGGAATTCACTGCACAGCCAGCTCCCTTTTGGGAGAGTATAAGCAGGCAAAACACACTTAATGCAGCAATTCACAAAGCTTTGTCCTCTGAGCTCTCTTCTTTCTCTAGAGTTTTCTCTGCTTGAGTGCTCCCCGCTCATCAAATACACCTATACCCCACACCCTGCTCTGCTCCAGACCCTGCCTGCCATGATCTATTCCAGCTCCCTTACAGAAATCCTTCGCAACTCAAGCTCCAGCAAAGCCAACTTTGAGCCCATCCAGCCTAACTCTGCCAATTCCTACATCCCAGCTTAGCCTCTCACTGGCTGCTACACCAGCCCTGAACTTCCTCTGCAGCCACCATCAGTCTTCCTCAAAATATTCAAGAGAAAAATCTCTTCCTCCTTCACCCCATACCACCTCCTCATAGCTTGGTTCCTGGCTTGCTTTGGCTCCCTCTGGAAGGAAAATGCAGTAATATTTTCCTCCTGCCCAAGCTCGATGTGGTTCACTGTTTTGCTGGGTGTGAAAAAAGTTCGAGCTTGCAGGCAGCTAGCAACTGCCTTGCACACCCAGCATGGTTCAGCCCAAGGCACAGCCTTCAATCCTCCTCAATTCCCACCCCCGTCATGCTTGCTAGAATAAATATTATGCTTCCTATAAGGCTGCCAGATAGGAGGCAACTACCGCATGGGAGGAGAGGAGAAAAGGTGAACAGACAGAATCAAGGGAGGAGAAAGACAAAAGACAAATGGACTTTTCTTGGGATGCCTCATCCCTCAGCTGAGGACACATTTTGGGCTCCCTCAAGGGGTTTGTTTCACCAGTCAGAAGACAGCTGGCTTGAAATATGCTTAGAAGGTAATTAGCAACAAAGACGATAGCACAACTCTAGAGTACAATAAACAAAGTACAAGAACAAACCTTTAAGGAACAAATACAACCAAAAGGTTGAAAAACCTTAAACAGAAGTCCTTAAAAAGCTTTCTAGATTAGACTTAAATTTAAAGAACACAGGAATCACTCTGCGGATAAGGCATGAATGGGGGGATGTAATCCAGTTTTGGTGGGAGATTTTTCATATGTTTTATTATGAGCAATTTATTCTTTATTTGATACATGAATTACATGTCTTATTTTATCATAATAGCAACCTTGATTGAATGCAATGATCCGCAAAATCTTGCAGAGTGGAAGGCAAAAGGATGATCAGTACTCTGCAGCTGAAAGTCTCCTGCCATGACGGCTTGTGCCCCTTTGCAGCTGACAAAACAGGAGGCAAGGAGGATTGGTGTAAGCTGTGAAATGCTTCAAGCCCAGCAAAGAGGGCACCATGGGTTGAAGTCTGGCTGCTGTTTCAGACATCCTATGATGTCAGGTGTAATACTCATTCTTTCATTAATAAGGCCATGCTTTTGGAATTAATTTCCCCCACACCAGCACTACTAGAACAAGGTGAAAGTCTGCCAGAGCTAGCCAATGGGGCTTGGCAGCAGCTGGGAGCAGATTATGAGAGAAAGGGGGTGGAAAGAGGAGAAGCACATGTGATAGTCCCAGAATCCTCTCACATCTGCTGGCATGCTCCACTTTGGAAACACCCAAGCTGCAGGATGTAGCTGAATCTCAGTCTGTAAATAGCCCTTATGTGTGCAAGAATAGCAGCAAACAAAGGTTGTTTTTCTGTGGGTTTATCAAACATCATGGGCACTCTTCTGTGAAGGAGTTTTCCTCATCCCTAACCAGAGGACGTTTATCATAGCAGTTTTTACCTTCTGCTAAATCTTTGAGTTTTAGCTACTGTTGCAACACCATTGGTGGGTTTGGGCCATTTGGCCTTCTATAACATATCTGATATGCTTTCCAGGGGAATTTTTCTGCACATAAAAATGGTTGTTCTAGGTGAGACCAAACCAGTTACACAGGGAGCTGTGCAAGTACAAAGAGCTCATGCTCATGCTACATGCCCAGAAAACTCCCTCAGCATTTGGTGATCTAAGTGCTCAGGCACTTCTGGAGATGGGGGTCTTTGTATTGAATAATCCTCAGAGGACTTTTCTTCCATGAATTTGCCTAATCCCTTTTTGAAATGCAAAACTTTTGGAGTCTATGTCACACTAAGGATTTCATAGTTTAATGGCTCGTTGCATGAAAAATATTCATAGTGACTGTTTTGACCTTGACTTCTGGCACCTTCATAAGATGACCACTAGTCCTAACACAGGAAGAGACTGTGAGCCATTATCCTTGGCTTTTTCAGCAGTTATCCTACGTCTTTATATGCTGCTTTTGTCATCTTTTCTCCAGGCCAAAAAGAAGGATCACACCGTATCTAGAAGCTTTTGAACATCCTTTCCCACCTCTGTGCCTCTTCTCTAATCCTGTTATTTTCTTTCTTGAAAGAAGGGGTGAGTGGAGGTGACCACACAATGTCCAAAACATGAGTGCGCCATGGAGTTATACAGTAACATACTGATGTTTTCTAATTGAGCTTTATTCCTCCTGTTCCCACAATTCTTTTTGGTTTTGTTTGCTTCAGTTGCTGGTGTTTTTAACAGAATTATCTATTTGTAACCCAAAATCTTGTTTATGCATGAAAACAGTCAGGTCAGAACCTATTGCTGGGTAGGTGGTGCTGGGGTTCTTCCTTCCTCATGTGTACCACTTAAATGTCTGTTTATTCAGACAGCACAGGCCTCCATTTCTCAGGTGAGTTAGTCATTTCTCTTTTAGGCAAGTTTTTATAAAGGAAATTATCTGGATTAAAAAGAAGTACACTCAGTCCTGTGTAAATGTGTGCAAATGGAGGTATTTAGCACTGCATTCACTCCTTTTTGTGCCTCTCTAGGAAAGTCAGCCTTCAAGATCAAATTCTGATGCATAAAGCCTATTAAATTGTAGCCAGCAGATGCCTTCCACCCAGCCCCTGAAAGGGCATTGCCTATAGTTATCCCACAATATAAAACAGGACAGAATAAGGTGAGATGTTATTCTGTTCATTAAAGTCAATGTAAATATAAGATGAGAGTTTTTTAATATACCATTAGAAATCTCTCTGAAGTTCCTTCTGCGGCCAAGAATGTTACCAGCAGTTCAGCATAACAAATCCTAACTGTGCAAGAAACCCTAAATCAGATGACTGATTATGCAAAGCTACTGTTGGTTGAAGGTTATGTGTCAATATTACAGTACTAGAAACAAGCACAAAAGTTGGAATGTCTGTTAAAAAGAAGTAAAAATGGAAGAAGCATTCAGTTGACTTTCAGCTATTTAGCGAATGCCTGTGCTGCATCCATATTATTTTTAATAGTAATTGATAGACTTATGTTCCAGTATTTTGCTATCTTATGTTGTAGCAAACTTTCCCATGATTTAAATTATGCATTTTATGACACAGTGCACCTCTTTGTTTCAATACAAAGTTGATCATGTCATGGCGTGCCCTCTAATATTTGTGCTGAGCCATTACACTCTCATACCATCTGTGCCACCTAGAAATCAAGTGATAGGAGTTGCAAAAATTAATTAAGATGTGTTTTTATCAGGGGTGGTGTTCTGTCATTGCAGGACTGGAAGCTGAGATAAAATGAGTCTTGTACACAAAAGCACAAAAAACATCAGTGAATGACCAAATAAAAGAAAGAAATGTAGTATATTTAGGTGTTGTTAACAGAAGTTGAGCAAGATCTCATTATTTTAAGAGGGGTATTTCAAAACACACCTTTAAAAATAAACCCAAGGACAGTAAGAAAAAACTAGGCTATGTTGTGCTTTGCATATTATTAAAATAGCCTCACTAGTTTAATAGCAGTTCTCCTCGTTTTCTCTTTTGTGTGTGTGTGTGTGTGTGTGTGTAATGAGTTTGCTTGGCTGAGTTAAAATATGAACTAAACGGAATATAGCAACCAACAAAACCATCAAATGAGAGCCATGGTAATTTCTGTCCAAAAGCTTCTTTTTCACTTTCGCACCATCTAAAAAGCATAAGGAACACCTGAGAGGTCCTCTGATCTTTATATGAAAAAGGTCACAGATAGATTATAGAGAACAGAGAAAGAGACCAAGTGAAAACCTGAACATCTGTCATTCATCACAAACACATGTGTTCCAGGTGGCTTTAATATATGGTTATGCATACATCTAGAGAAATAATCTCGCCTCATAAACCCCCAAACTGAAAGACTGCCTAAGATATAGAATAATTTGATACTGCTATATGCATTTTTTACTGTCCATAACTCATTGTAAATCATCTTGCAGTGTGCACTGAGAAATGAATGGTGTTCAAGGTGAGAACTCGGAGCCATTAATTTGATACTGTATCTAAAATATTGCACCCTCATCGCCATTAAGCAATCTATAAAGGATTGAATAGTCTAGCCAAATAACCTTGGTTAACTATCACAAATTATTGTTCATTCTCTCATCTTAGGACTGAAAAATAAGGATGAGTATCTTGCTGAAGATCTTTAAGTTGTGGTCATTTTGTGGACCTTGTGCAAAAGGCCATTCAGTGGAATTCAGCAAACAACTTCTATGCTTTTGAAAAAACCACAAGGTCATTCATACCACTGTGTGGAAGGACTTTTTTTTTTGGTCTAAACAGAAAGACAGTGGGAAAACATAGAAACAGACAGCCGTCAGCTCCTCACTCTACAGAAAGGGAAGTTTACGGTCTGTTAGCCCATTACAAGCCATGCAAAACACCAGCTTGGCTGGATGCGTGCTCTTGTGGGGAGGGGACACAGTGCTTCTGACTGTCCATTTCAGCCTCTTCTGTCACTCTCATTCTCCCCAGTTAGCAAGTAAAATGGACTCCCTATCCCCAGGCTGGCAGTCCCAACATCTAGGAGGCTTTGGAGTAGGGGAACATTCCATTTCCACTCCCTTCATATCCATGGGACGGAGTCAGAACTGCATATGTATTGGTAAATTGAGTTGGAATGGTAGTGCTTATTTGCTATAGATAGGCAACTGGTGTGTGTCAAGAATTTAAAGTGCCAAGGTATAAGGCCATGATTAAATAGGCAAATATTTGGAACAAAACAAAAAGAAAAATTAAAGAAATGCTGGAGAACAGATAATGAGTGACACACAAGTCATATCAGGAGGGAGAGAGGAAGGGGGGAAAGAGGAAGGAAAGGAAGGAAGGAGGGAGGGAGGGAGGGAAAGATAGAAGGAGGGAGGGGGAGGAAAACAAGGAAGGAATTTTTTATCTGCTTTTAGAAAAAAAATCTGAACAAATGGGGAAAAATAAATACCAATGTGACACTGTGCTGATGCTGCATGGGGATAGGATTGGCAAGCAACTGCTAACAGCTGAGGCCATTCTTACATAACCAGCACTGTACAATCGTACCACCTTGTGAAGAATTTAATTTCCTTATCTCAGAAGGAAATTGATACAAACCTCTGGAACATAACATTTTTTTTTTTTATTATTTATGAATGCTGAGATGAAAAGAGTATTAGAAGAATGGTAACATCTCCAAGACCTGGATTAGGACACGTAGAAATAAGAAATTAAATGTTTAGAAGGACTTTTACAATTGCATCACACAGTAGATTGAACAGGAACGGTTAAAGCTAGCAAAAGGACAAGATGATTTATATCCTGTAGTTCAAGAGGAGGCTGTGAAACTAGCGGCAAGTTTTTGGCAAATGTTTTTGATATTCAGTAAGGACAAAGACAGTGGTGTTAGAGGACAAATAGCTTATTTTGCTGTGGGTTCCAGTAAATAACCACTGGACTGTGAGCTCAGCTCACTGTGGTAAATAGCAGTAAAGAACATGTTAAAGACCTTATACAAAATATCTGATATTGGTAAACAATATTTGAGATGGCCTCAAGGAAGGACATTCATTTCAGAAAAATGTGACCAGCTGCCTTGACAAAAAATGCTTAACAGTCACCTAAACAAGCAATGCAACATATAGATCAAGATAAAAACCAAGGCAGAGAAGATTTAACTCTTGGAGGCAGATGTTGAACCAGGGCTGGAAGGGACCTCTGATGGTCATCCCACCCCTCATCAAAACAGGGCCAACTCTGAAGGTAGAAAAGGTTCCTTAAGGTTGTGTCCTGTCAAGTTTTGAGTATTTCCATGGATTGAGGTCCCACAGCCTCTATGGGCACCTGTTGCAGTGTTTGACCTCCTTCTCTGTGAATGCCAACAACCAGGAGAAAAGGCAATTCACTGAGGCTGGTTTCAAAGCCATTTGACTGAGAGGAAATTGATAACAACTTAGGTCAAAAAGATACCAGCAGAAGGGATTGACCAATGTAAAGGCATTGTGTTTTGCTGTTTACCAATTTTCTGCCATTTCATAGGAGACATTTACACTCTTCAGAAATGATCTTGGGTATGGATTAAAAGAGTGTCTTGCTCTGGAGCTTACTGAAATAACTTACAAAATTTCCCCCATTGCATTTGCCTCTTGATCTTAGCCTCCCAGTAGTAAATCGCATCCCCACATAAAGCGAGATGTTTTCTCACTGTTTTCCAGCACTGACACACCTGGAGAATGGATTGCCACACAAGCAAAAATCCTAATGAAAAGATGGGGCCAGATTCAGTAAGAGATTCCATGGGAAGCAGAACTATGTGAAAGCACTTGCTTGGCTCCATTTTACAATTGACATAAAGTTGTCCATTTTGGCATAACTGAACTCATGAGAAAGCCAGACCATGCATGGGAAAGAACATTTCATGGTAATAAAAAAAGACCTCCCTGGTCAGAAAGCAATTTTGAACTGGGAACTGGCTGATTCAAAACTGCAGACCTGAGCAAATCTGGTGGAATACAGTTCTAATTTGTATAAAGGGGAAAGCAGAAAGGAAATACACAAAAACCTGCTGCATCCTAGGTCGATAATTTTTGTGAGCTAGGATGATGCTAACTGCACTCCCTACATGCCCCCTACATACTTGATCCACAGCGGGAGCAAACCTGTTGCATCCCTGACTGAAGCTGCTCAGTGCTTTCACAGAAGCAACAGCTGCCCAAACTGCCAGCCCTGCTGCTGTGTAGTTTCACCTCTGGGGATGCACAAAAATGGCAAAAAGTCAAAACAGCATGCACTGCAGACTGCTTTGTGAAGAAGACACTGCTTATGGGACAGGGTGCAGGACTGCAAAATACGGGACCTAGCCTTTACTGCATGTCAAGTCACGCAGTTTATCCTGCCACAATTGGCAAAACATTTGCACTTCTCTTTCCCTCCCCCTTCCCTGGTATCACACAGCCCCTCTGTTTGTCTGGTATTAAGTGAAACAAGACTCCCAGGTCATATGAGGCACTCAGTCCTTACTGTAATAGGAATGATAATATTCTGGATATAAAATCTGCCAAATGAACAAAGGACAAAGCAGATACTTTTGTTTCAGTGAAAAATACCAATTATTCTTGTGTTTCTTAACCACACATTTATCTCCCTCCTTTTTCTTTTTTTTTTTTTTCAAGTGAACTGTCATGCTAGTGGTTATTGCTTTGCCAATAATGTCTGTTTCTGCCTGATAACATCAAGCTATGTAAAACAATGTAGTATTGTCTACAGTCCCTGCTATTATAGTAAGTTAACAGTTACTGTAAACAAAAGGGTTCTTAGTAAAGAAGATGAACCAAAGATATATTTTGAATTAAACACAAGGCAAACACTTAACATACGAGAATAAATCTTCTCCAGTTGGCAAACATTGCAGGAATAGTTCATTCTTTCAAAAAGATTGCATTGGGTTTGCACTGCCAATGGTATACACAGAGTCATTGTTTCAGTCTCAGCAAGAGAGTTATTTATACACTTTGAATGAGCACTGCTTTCTCTAAAGCTTCTCTTAAACTTCACAAAAATAATCCATCAAAAATCATAACAAAAATATGAGGTTTTATCCTAACGCTTGAGATGCATTTTCTCTGGTGGAGGGCACTAGGGTTTATTTTTAATAGATCTTAAAGACAGAAGGGGAATATTAGGTCACACAGTCAGATCTCTTGTATATCACAGGCCATAAAATTTCTTCCAGCTACTTCTGTATGGAGCCCAATGGCTGACATTTGGCTAAAGTGTGTGCCTGGAAGGTTTACAGTCTTGAATCTACCACTTTTCTCTGTAGCTGGTTCCAGCAGAAATCAACCTCACTATTAAACATTTGTGTTGTACTTCTATTTGATTTTCTTTGGCTTTGATTTCCATGCTTAGGTTCCCATTGTGCTTTTCTCTGATCCCTTAAAAAGTCCTTTAGTAACTGTTATTTCTTTACCATCCAAGAACTCTGAACCATCTGAACACTGTGTGTTTTTGGTTCATTGGTAGTTCTGAATAAAGGCAGGAGAGGGAAAGCAGAGAGGGAATTTTGTCTGGAATCCACCTACATTGTACTTGCATTGTTTTTTACAAAAAGAAAAAAGTTGTTTCAGCTTAAATGGGAACATTTTGCTGTTCAGCTTTGTTGTTTCAATTTGAAACAACTTTCAGCAACTTTCAACTTTTGCAAAATGTGTGCATCCAAACAAAATCACCCCCAAAACCCAGAAGGGAGTTCAGTGAAATTCATGTTACTTTTTTGCATTATCCAGTCTACACTTTTTTGCTAGAAATGTTCTGGATTAAATAAACTTATCTTAATCAGCATTTCAATATGATAAACACTTCAATTTTTAGTATTATGGTAACTTCCCTGAAGTGTATCTGCTACAAAGCCTCTGCCATTATTTTTAACCTAATATCTTTGAGGTAAAACATAAAATTGTCATTACTAAGAGAACATTAGCTGTCCTTACTGTTCCACCAGAACTAGAAGACTTTTCAGTGGATCAGGAAGGGTTTAATGAGAATATTATCCCATATTTATTGAGTGAGAAATTTTAAAAGTTAGTTAACATGTCTTCAATCAAAAAAAGTTGAGAATGTATTATACAAGTAAAAAATACAAGTGTATTTGAACGTGTAAGAGTGTCTGTCTTCTCTGCATAGTCCTCTCACACTGTATAGTATCTATACAACAATAACCAAACAGAAAAAGATAAGATTAAATTTGGCTATTATTTAACTCTAAAAATTAGCTTCCTGTGATTTGCAGGCAAGATGACCATTAAGTAAATGTTTATGGTCCAGAAGATCTCAACGTCCCATGCTTCTGATGTGATTTTCATACATGTTGCACAAAACACTATGAATGTTCATCTTAGGCTTCCCATTCTCACTTTCATTTAGGAAGATAAATCTAACTTGCATCGTGGGAATATTAAAGGGCAAAATAGCCACTAAAATGCTATCAATGCCATCTATGTCATTTTAACAGAAATATAAAGAGCAATTGCCATCTTTTCTGCACTCATTACGCAAATTATGATATTTTCAGCTCCACTGATCTGCTAATATGCTTTGCTATTGGTGTTACAGCCAGCATTAGCATCCCTTTATTTATGAGGGTGATGGTGATATATGCCTAGTGAAGCTTTTATTTTAGCCAGCATCAGCACATTGCAATCAATATGGTCTTATTCCTTCTGCGATCCAAATAATTTTACTACTGAACTTAATTGGCAATGAACAAAAATAGCATGATCATTGTTCAGTAGGGATCCTCATAAGCTCTACAAGTATTTGCTTTAGGATCAGCAAAAAAGTAGGAAAGCTGCCAAGAGTTTTCTGGCTGGCGAGTCTTTGGAGGCTTATGAAACTTCACGGACTTCTCATTTTTCAAGAAAAAAGGGAGTTCTGAAAAGTTTAAAGGGACCTGCAGGCTTTATGGAGCTTTGTGATAACTTTTAGAGGGAGTGATTTGCTATTGAGGAAAGAAAAGTTACACAGATAACTTTCCAGGTAACCTTCCTAAGTCAGGTAAAAACCTTCACTGTACCAACCTCAGCTTTGCCATCCTCTGACATACAAGTGGCCAAGTTCCCATGTGGTTCATTAGAGATGGAGCCACCACAGACTTAGCTGCCTGTGTTTCTCAGGGAAGACTGACTTCCCCACCTGATGGTGGCATTAAGCAAACCTAATGTTTCACCAGATCTGAGAATATTTTCAATGGTGAAGAAAAAGCTTAATAACGATGCTACACTGCATTCTTAAATTGTGGTCTTTTGCATATCTTCTGGTTTCCGTATGAAAATAAAATTGCTGACCAACAGAAAATACTGCAGGAGGAAGTGGAATAGGTACATCTATGAAAACAAATGGATTAAAAAAGCAGGAAAAGGATTATTGCAAGCCTCTTGCTAAAACTGTGTGATACATCTACACAGTTTATGAGCTTAATCTAATTAATAATACAAAAAGATACCACTGAAACAGAATTCCCAAAACTCAGATGTACATTTTGGCTTTGTTTAGTGGGTTATATGTAACATCATCTGTTTACTTTTTTCAACAGGATGAAGCACCTGAATACACTCTAACTTCTACAAGCCCCTGAATTATTAAATGGTTTTCTTATGAACTAGATGCAGGGATCTCTGAATCTGGAAAATTCTGGGACTTCACAGATGCCAAGGAGAGCTTGAAAAGATGAAACAGCTGAATGAAAAGATTTCAGCAACAGGAATTGAAATAAGAGCAAATTTACTTCCCTCCCACCCCAGATAATCTTACTGAGAGAGCTGCAGTAGTTTGTTCAGCTTTTCTGAATGCTGGATGGCAGCTCTACAATGCAGCAGTAGGAAATGCCTCTCTGCCATTGTATATGCACAAGGTAAGCAGGTGAGCAGGCAAGCTAACATTTTTTCCATCTCTCACTTTGACTGAAACAGGAGTCTGGCATGGCAAATTAAAGTCTCATTGAAACAGAGCCACTGTGAAAAAACAGAGGAAATCCACTCTCAGACAAGTCTGTCAGTGCAAAGCTTTCATTTTTTATGTAAGATTTTATATTAAGTGTTTTTACCTTATAAATAGACAGGAAAAGACACCAGGGAGGCACAAGAACGGTTTAGTTATTCCTAGTTTCTCTTCCTTTCCTTTGTTTTCCTGATCTACTCCCCCAATACTAAGCTGTCACTAAAGCTCAAGCTTTGCTCTGCAGTCAGATACGCTGTGCAGCACCATAGTGCGTGAAGGCTTTTGAATTAGTGCCTGAGTCAGGAGGTGACCCAAGAGCAAGTCATTCCAGTCTAACCTCCCCTCCTTGCAAGGTGCTAGTCCTTCTGGACAAATTGCTTTCATAGTCCAAAAGTAATTTCTCCAATTAAGAGCTGATTTCCCCTCTACTATACCTATTTTAGACTATCACACATGGTCCATTATGGCCTGCTAAGTACCATGGCAAAACCAGCAAAGTCATTATCCACACAGCAGTGGAAGCAGTGGTAGGGCGTTGCAAGGAAGTCTCCAGTGACCGTGCATGCTGTGCCACGCTAGTTCCAGTGGGACGGGGCAGTTCCCCCAGGAACAGGTTGCAAGTCTGTGTACCCTTTAGATCTGATAAAATACAATTGTTGGGTTTTTTTTCCTTTGGTTACCAGTAAGAAATTGTTTTACTGCAGATAGATGCATCCAGTGAAACTATTTAGAGTAAAAGGAGTAAAAATCAAAATGGATTGATATAATTAGTTAAACTGGGTAGCACAATGCAAGAAACAAAATTAATTCTGGGCTCTTTAAAGGAAGTAGCTATGCATGTTCTGGTTTTGAAGTAGAAAGAAATAGGAATTTTAAAAAACCCCAAAGTTTAAGTAAGCCTGTTTAAAATTGCTTCAGGCTCCTGAGACACCATCACCAACAGTGGCAAGAGGACACAGGGTGGTGGCCTCAGGGCAAAATTGTCTTATGCTGACCACAGGCAGTGTTGGAGGGTTGTCTACTCTGAAATGCATGTAGCCCCAGCCAGGTTCCCCGGAGCAGATGATGGGCTGACAAGCCAGTGGAGGTGAAACTGAGAAGTGCAAACACTGAGTAGCTGGCCCCGACCTGAGTGGGGTCCACGCTTCAGATGCTGGGTGCTGTTTCCTACTGTGAGAAACTTTGCTTCCCCAGTGAAGGAATCCACAAACCTCCATTTCAAAAGAGGAAAACTCTGAAATCCCCTCTCCGGGGGTTTCCCTGTAGAAATATGACAACCTAATAAACAGAGCTCTGATGAAATATGGTCCACATCTGTAGTCATTTTATAGCTGACCAAATGTGCAGCCTGGAGTTTGTATTTGCTAGAGCTAAGATAATAACAGGCCTGAGAACTCCCAGAGGTTGTTTGCTTTGATTTGCAGAATGTTTGTTACACCACATTATAATCAAAAATTGGGTATATCCGCTGGTAAAAATCTCATGAGTTACAAAAACAAGGTTTCTGCCAATGTTGCTTTATATTAAAAAAAGGAAAAAAAATAACAGGTTTTTTTTTTATGAGGTAGTGAGGAGGGTTTTTTTGGCTGAAATACCCTATAGCCTGTGCTAGGACTCAGTAAAAAAAAGATTTTTTAGGTAATAAACTACAATACGCTTATCACATTGTTATCTATGATTCAGATCATCAGACTCTACAATTTTAGGTAGGTATTTTGTACTTTGCACATGCTTTTAAATCAACATGTTCCATATTTCCCACCTGAATATGGTTGAAACCTGTCACAAAGAATCTCAGTTTCGAAAATAGTATTTCGAGGACAACATCTCACATCTGCAGAGCTTGTACTACAGCATACAGCTATGATCTACTCACAGATGAATCATCTCATTTAGATGTGGCTACATACCGCTAACCAGAAACAATACTGACATTTTTAATTTAATGGGTATGATTGCAGTGTGCTTGTGCACGTTATCCTCTAGTGGTTAAATAATTTAATGCCAGATTAAAAGGAGCTCGTGACAGAAGCTTACAGGTGGTGGCAAAAAATGGGAGGGAATCAAATTAAGGACATGGGATGGTAGATTGCAAAAAAAATGATAATGCAGCAAAATGCTAAGTATCTGAGATGTTTATATGCAGGGGCATGGGACACAAACAGGAGAGCGTAAATCAGAGTTAAAACTAAGCATTAACTGGCACCTGAAATTTGGTGGGAGAAGTGACAGCAAAAGAGCCTCCATGTTGCTTTTCAAGGCAGTCACAGGACATCTTAAACAGCTTACCAAGAATGTATATGTTGCTTCTAGAAGTAAGAGGCAGATTTTTTGAATGAAGTAAAGAAGAAAAGAATTGGTTCCACTGTGTAGGATGGATGCAGGTAGGAACACCAGGTAATCGCAGCAACTGGGAGAGGCAGTGCTGCAGAATTGGGCAATGGGAGACTTCATTACCTAGCTATCTACCTCTCCAAAATGTGACACTGACCCACCTCACAATGTATTCACCCCAGTTTGGTTTAGAGAGAGTTTGGAGTTTTTAACAGTACAGGCGAAATTTAAATTTGATTCTGACTAGTAATGAGGAGCTAGCTGGAAACCTGATGGAAAAATGTACATAGAAGTGGCCACAACAGGAGTTAATTAGTATGAGAAAGGCAGGCGTGAAAACAGCAGAATATGGAGCTGGGACTCCAACAAAGTAGTCACAACATCTGAAATACCACTGGTTGACCATCCTTGTTCTATGTGATTAAAAGGAGCAAAACAAAGAAATAATAAATAAAAAGGAATGAAGATGAACTGCTACACTAAGTGATGAGGATAATTCTTCCTCTGAGGGAAAAAAAAAAGCAAGGTAAATGTCAAAAGCAGGGTGAAAAGAAAGGTATATAATAAAGGATGACTGTAAAGAAAATAATGATTAATAGGAAAAAAAACCCAAACAAAGTAAAAAGCCAAGCTTTTTTTTCAAAATGCAATCCACTAGAAGCAACAACGCAGTAAGAAAAGGTTCAGGAACTGCAGCAAGTAGAAAAGGAAGACAGAGGAAGGCCTCAAAGAAAATCTGTTCCTTAACAAAAAAGCACAGAAGTCAGGTGATACAATGAAAGCTGAAGTATTGGGTGCCTGCTTTCTTTCAGGCTGCAGGAAGGAGATTAGTCTTCACCAGACACTGAAACAAAATAAATAGGGAAAGGGGGCAACACAGACCAGAGCAGGGTAAAGAGTAAATTAAAGAATATTTAGACTGTACAGATGTATTCAAGTCAGCAGTGCCTGACAAAATCCATGCCAGGGTACTTATGAACAAAGCAGCTGGCAATGATCTGAGATCTCACACAGACCAGGGAGAGCAGGGGAAGTATCGGAAAGACATTGAGGTGCTGGAGCGTGTTCAGAGGCGGGCAACGAAGCTGGTGAAGGGTCTGGAGAACAAGTCTTATGAGGAGCGGCTGAGGGAACTGGGGTTGTTTAGCCTGGAAAAGAGGAGGCTGAGGGGAGACCTTATCGCTCTCTACAACTACCTGAAAGGAGGTTGTAGTGAGGTGGGTGTTGGTCTCTTCTCCCAAGTAGCTAGCGATAGGACAAGAGGAAATGGGCTTAAGCTGCGCCAGGGGAGGTTTAGACTGGAGATTAGGAAGAATTTCTTTACGGAAAGGGTGGTCAGGCATTGGAACAGGCTGCCCAGAGAGGTGGTGGAGTCACCATCCCTGGAGGCGTTTAAAAAACGGGTAGATGTGGCACTTCGGGATATGGTTTAGTCTGGTCTACCCTTGATTAGTCTAGAGTGGGCTTGGTAGTGTAGGTTAATGGTTGGACTGGATGATCTTAAAGGTCTTTTCCAACCTAGATGATTCTATGATTCTATGATTCTATGACATAGTCTTAAAAAAAGAAAGGAAGCGGACAGGAATTACAGGACAGTCAGCCTAATTTTGACACCCAAGAGAAACGGCCCCCCCAAAGCAATGCCTTTATAGATACCTACAGAGTAACCTTTTCTTACTGCCTTGTTGCTTCTAGGGGATTGCATTTTGGAAAAAAGCTTGAAATTTTCACTTTTTTTTTTTTCTATTAATCATTATTTTCTTTACAGTCATCCTTTATTATATACCTTTCTTTTCACCCTGCTTTTGACATTTACCATGCTTTTTTTCTTCTTCAGGGGAAGAACCATCCTCATTTAGTGTAGCAGTATATCCTCATTGCTCAAACCTCCTCAAACCTCAAGATGAAGTTATCAACAGTTCACTTGAAACTGAAGGGCATCTCACACTGAGAGCTGCAGGAGGTCTCCATTGCTAACAGTTACTTTCCATTTTCTTTTTAAGAACTTGCTGCTCCAACAGAGAATATGCATCTGAACTTCCTGAGCAGAAGCAAGCTCAGGAGCATTGCCAGGATCAGAATCCAGCTCATTCTTGATGAATCCAGGGAGGGGTGGTCTGAAATCTTTCAGACAAAATTGGATGAAGATAGATGCAACATGCTATGCTTCCTGAGGAGAAAACAAATGCACAAATACAAAGTGGGGAATAACAGGCTGGGTACAACCTAACAGAAAAAAAATAAAAAGAAAATCTGTGGGTCCTACAGGATCTCAGGCTACAGCCCAGAATGGGGAGGAATTCCTATCAACTTAAGACGTTGCTAACACCTTACTAACATTTTTATTATCTAGCACATATGTAAGAAGGAGGTTGAAAGTGTGGGCCAAGACAGTAGTACTGTGAAGAAATAGAAGTCTCGATGCCACATAGGCACAGAGAAATGGTGCAGAGCTTTACTGCAGAGACGTCTCAAGGGTGTCTAGAAACACATCTCAGTTGGGTGTAGCAGCTTCTTCAGCCGCTGTTCAAACAACTCAGTAAGTGCAGGTAGTCTGTTCCATGACAGATCAAGAAGATGAATTTAAGCCATTGCACTGAAAACATTTTCTGCATTTGAAAACATTTTCTGCATTGGAAACATTTTCTGGAAGTGCTAAAGAGCCTAAACCATTGGTTTCAGGTAATAAGCAGGTTAGACCCTGCAGCCTAGGCACAGTCTCACAGCCTAGAGTGATACTACTGAACCTGTATACAGACTGGTGTGCAGCAAGAGGTCTGAACAGGAGATGCTGGAAACTTGTTATGTTAGTATGCAGGCTGACGCTTACATTAGGACGAAGCGCTCAGTTGCCTAACTGAGTACACATTCCCTGAGATTCAATATAAGGGCATGTGCAGGAAAAGAAAAACCTAAAAACTTCAGTGTGAGAGGTATTAGCAGCAGTGTCATTTGCAGGACTCAGGGAGCAAATGCTCTGCTCTGCTGTCTGCCTTGGAAATCTAAAATGATCTGTAGACTCCTCTCCAGGTTGAGCCACCACCACTGAGGAAGGACATAACAAATCAGAGAATAAAAAGGAGATGAACAAGAACAAAAAGAAGATTGGAGGGATGAAGTTTTGAGGAAAAGAGAGCATAGGGTAGAGGTGTTTGGGGAAGCAGTTACACCAGTTCCTTTCAATGTATAAAATGCTTTAAAAAAGACAATGGAGATCAGTTGTATCTTCTGGACGTAGGCAATAAAGGATAAGACCTAATTTTGCAGCAAAGGTGACTGAAGATGATGTTAGAGTAAGCTCAGCAAAACAGTAGGATAGCATCTCACAAGAGCTACCTGAAAAGCAAATGATGCAGAGGGCCTTGCCCTCATGAATCAGCTTCCTTCTCCCACCCCTGCGAGCCCTTGCTGTGGCTCAGATCAGTGCCAACATATGATGTTGACTGAAGGGCTCCAAATATTTGTCTGTCTGCTCAGCCCATGTTTCAGTCAGGTTAAGGGTGCAGAGCAGGAGGAAGAGGGATGCAGCATGACTGCATCCCTGAGCTTTTGGGTTGTCTGAGGGGGAGGGAGAAGAAGAGAGTGCAGTTTGGTGGCAAGGCAGTCACCAGTGATACTGATGATTTGTTTGGCTCTTCCTCAGGCAGTCACAGAATCTCCATCCTTTAGTCTTTCCCCTTCACTTTGTATTTTTCCTAGTTCACATTTGTACCTCCTTTATCTTTTTCCTCTCTGTCTCTGTTTCCCGTTCCCTTTTCTCTCTTCCCTCACCACTTTTTCCATTTTTTTGGCTTTCCTGACAGAGAATCCACCTTGCCAAGTCTTATTTTGATTGTCTAGTTGTGGTGGGTTTTCTCTCCTGCAGCTCTACTCTACAGCTGGGCTCTGCACACATTTTTGCTGCAGAGCTCTCGTGCCAACAAAAGCATGGACTTCTCTGAACTGTTCAGCATTAGGAAGACTAGACTAAGTCAAGGAGAAGCATGATGTGAAAAGGGAGAACCAGGGGAAAGAGTTCCATAACATGGAATATGCCTGATTCAAGCAGGAAACTTAGCAGACCTGGCCAAGAAAAAGCAGGATCAGACTGCCCAACATCTGCTCAAAATTACCTAAGGGCCAGCAATCAAGAGGTGCTAACATCCAGCACACACCCTTTATTGCTTTTCAGCAAGAAACCAGCCCAAACTCTCTGAAGGGCACCCTTGGTGCCATGTCTTCCCACGAAGGCAAGCAACAAGTCACTAATTGGATCACCTGCCTGGAGGTTAGATGAATGCATTGATGTGACTATTTTAAGAACTTCAGTCAGAAGGAGGAATTTAAACACAGAAAAAAATCATTTGAAGAGTGGTGTGGCAGCTACTGGGTGTCAGGAAAGAAGGAAAATGAGGAATAGGTACTATTAACAAGAAAAGAAATCAGATATGCTATTACAGAACAGTTCAAACGGTCAGATAAAAAGGCTGATTATGTGGTCTCTCAGAATGAGGCACCATGTAGTTTTGATCATTACCAACCACTTTCTGTCACAGCAGATAATTTCTACTTCTGAGACATGACTGGAATACTTTGTGACAAACATTTCTGCAGTCCAGGCTTCAATTTCAATCTTAAAGAGTTCTGTTTTCAAAAATAGCATGTCATTTCACAAAGTGCTTGGACACAAGCAAGTTAGCTGGTTAGATGGCTACAGCGTGAAACTGCTGCCTGCAACTAACTCAAATATTTTATATAGCCAGATAGAGAAAACCTCACAAGGTACTGCATGTCATTTTACTACTGGATGTCTGTCCTGCATGAAATAACAAGGCAGGCCATGCTTTCACAGCTGCAGAAGTGATGACCCAAAGGAGAGGTAGAGAATAGTTTCACCATTATTCCTTAAAATGCATAGTCCAAGGTGATCTCTGCATGCTGACCGTGAGTGGTTTCTTTGTTGTCCCACATTTACAGATGCATAAAACAAGTATCAGAAAACTGAAGCAAGCCACAGATATTAAGACAATCCCTTGGGTATAGGATTAAAGGAATGCTTATTGACAATATTGCAGGCATTTGTCATTAGATCAATATTTCTACTGGAGGAAAGAAAAAAGGGGCAAGGAAAAAGTAAAACACCCTCTACTACGCACATCTTATACTCAGTGCTGATGGAGAAAGGAGAAGCAGCCCCTCCTAAGAGCATTCTCTTAGTCTACTTACCATAAATCTGTTGGGCAACTTGAATCAATAGGGTCTTCTGGAACACCTGAGGGTTATTAGACCCATTTCCATCATATATTTTTTTATACTGGCTCAGTTTATTTATACTGAGTGTGTCAGTTTGCATATCTGTCCTTAAAACTAATCTGAAATAATGATGCAATAATGGTTTTAAGGATAGGCCTTTTTTGCCATATAAATCTTTTAGGTTTTAAATTATACAGTGGCCCAGTGGCCCTTTAGAGCTCTTCCACTTCATGACTGATATGATTTAAATCCCTGAGGTCCAAAATGAACTGTGCTGTAGCATGCGTTATGGCTGCATCACAGAGCAATTTTATCGGGAGTAGGAGACACAGTAGAATTACACAAGTCTGTAGTGCTATCAATAGGAAGTGATGACTCACCCAGCTAGTGCTTTCAAAGTGGCAATATCCTCTACAGTGAAAGCATGTTTTGAGGGTGATAAGTGACCCCATTGCCAGGAATAGGTGAAGGAGTGTTAGTGGCAAGTAGAAGAAAAAAATCAGTCTTTACACATAGCATTCAGTACTTCTGATACCTGTGGAAAAAACTCATTTGTGTTGTGAGTTTGACCATTAAATTATGTAGAGATTTGCAAGCATTACTGAAGTGATATTTGAACTGAGATGTCATCCTTACAAAGCAAGTTTGTGTCAGTCTTCACAGAGCTCATTGACAATAGTCTGATCATATAAACATAGTCTGATAGAAGACCTGGGACATGTTCAGAGAGTGTTGTGATAAAAGAACAACCTGACTCAAATGAATGATGGGTAATACTTAGAACAATAGGTGAAAGGTGCTTGTGGAAGTTAAAAGAAAGTTTTCTCCATACTCAGAAAGAATTCTAAAGAGGAATGACACGATTTGGTCGGGTCCAAGACAATGTATTCTGCCATTCAAAGGTTTTGGAGGCTATTTATATGGAGCTCCAGAGACAGCGTCTGATAAGCTTAACAATCCATATGGCACCCTGCCAAATCTGCATGAGGCAACGGAAATTCAAGTTGCTCTCAGCTTTCTAGAGAATAGATTGGATGTTAAGTAGAGCAGAGCAAAGCAAAGTAGGTTTCTGCTATATGTCTAGACTTGGATGGTAAATGACTTTCTTGAAGGTGCATTGATTAGAAAAATGACTGCTTGCCCTTGAGTCACTGCCAACCTCAGACTGGCTCTGTATCATTGATGAATACTGATGCAAGAGGAATGAATAAACTTCTGCGACAACATTAGGTCTACACTGTCACTGAGAACTTTTTGAAAGGAAGAAGGACATGTGGATAATCTACTTACCTAAAGGAAAAGCAAGAAATAAAAATGCAGTTTAAGCTATCTTGATATATAATAAATAGTTCAGTGGGCTCTAGAGGTAATGGTTTCTGATTTTCAGTATATCTTTGTTAAGAGACTGATGTTGATTTCTAAAAGAGTATGGATTCTGATTAAAGATTCTTTGGGTTTTGTGCTGTTACTAGGGTTTTGTCCTCTAAAGTTCCTCTGGCATTTAGCAGCACGTGCACTCCATAGGAGAAAACCTTCCCCTAACCAGCACTCACTTTTCTTCATTACAGAGGCATTCTTTTCCTTCTATGAATCACACAGGGATTTTGATGCTCTCTTTGAGAACTTCAGACCTTTCCAAACTTGGATGATGTTGGACAATAGATTCAAATGTCATCAAGTCCCTGGAAGGCCGAACACATATACACAGACCGAGAGCAAATACCTTTTGTCTGTGTAAAAAGCCAGCAACGAAGGGGCTCCTTGCAATGCAGGATTTGCCCCTAGCCTTTGCTGAATCTGCTCCTCAGCCTCTGGCTTTCTCCCTAGTGAAATGACAAAATGATTCAAGAGAACTCTAATTCCTAAACTGCAGCTGTCAGGAGGGATATATGTACAGGCTTTTTGTTAGGTACCAATAAAGGTAGAAGACTTTTCTTTGGACTAGAGCTTTTACCAGCTTGCTTGTAATCCATTACGAAAAGGTCAGTAAAAAGCTGCAGTGCTCAGGCCAGACCCACAACTCAGATCTGCCTCTTTGACCTCTGTCCATGTAGGACAATAAAACAATAAAAGCCGAAGTAGTGGAAATAAAGTGGAATTTCCAGAGAAAAAAAGACAATTTTATTTTCTTATAAAAAAGTAGGAATGGGATTAATCAGTGCACAAGTCAATAATAGTTAGGACGGAGCTGGTTTCTTAGATGGACATGAAAAGTGTATTCTTCTGACCAAACATTTGGGCCTAGATTCAGTGACAGAACTAGGCACTTTGAAAGTGTGATGTATCTGATCCATTTTAAGTATATACTTTCAGAAGAGAGAGATTGTGTCCTACCAGTGCCTGTTTCTCCACATCAGCTATCAAAGTTTGTCAAATGACCACCTGGGAAACTAATGGCTACCACACCAGACGTCATTCTATAGTTATGCTTCACTTCTGAAAAAAAGATACCAGGAGATAAACCCTGATAAAGTCTCGCTCTCTACAACTACCTGAAAGGAAGTTGTAGTGAGGTGGGTGTTGGTCTTTTCTCCCAAGTAGCTAGTGATAGGACAAGAGGAGGAAATGGGCTCAAGCTGCAACAGGGGAGATTTAGATTGGATATTAGGAAAAATTTCTTCACAGAAAGGGTAGTCAAGCGTTGGAACAGGCTGCCCAGAGAGGTGGTGGAGTCACCATCCCTGGAAGTGTTCAAAAAACGGGTAGACGTGGCACTCTGGGACATGATATATTCTGGTCTTACATCCTGTGAACACTAAGAACTCAAGAGAATTTTCCTAAAGGGTAGTAGTTGCAATTTCATATCACCCATTTATTTCCTGCATATGTATTTCCCCCATACGTAGAAACAATTATCAAAGCAAGCTTAAAAATATTCTAAATCTAAGCAGGATGAGAAACAGTATAAAGCAAGTACCTTTCTGTTTCAGGGGAAATACAGATTATGTGGCTCAATTTTCTTTTTTTTTTTTCTTTTTTTTTTCCCCTGTTCTGCTGTCTTGACTGGAGTGATTCCTAATCAATAACCTGTTTTGAGTTGGTGTTTTCAGTTTTAGTTTGTTGATTTTGGTTTTGCTTTTTTTCTTCTTCCTAAATACTGCACAATGTGTGTCCTAAAGCAAATGTTCTTCCACTCAGGAAAGAGCATCTTCAGAGACACAAACTCCTTATTTAAAACATATTACATTTTGATGGCTGATCTGCCTGGCTGATCATGGAGGTGAAATACTACTTTGTAGACAAACTTTGGATCTGAATATCATTGTTTAATACTACTTCTTCCTTTGGGGAGGAGAAATCAAAAAACCTTACAAAATTCTTTAGCTCGCCTTGAGTGTAGGTATGTTTTATCTTGGGTTTTTTAAAACCAGTTGTATGAAATGGAAATGACCTTAGATTTTGTAGAAGGGTTTTGTTTACTTGTTTTGCTTTTTTTTTTCTGCCTGCTTTCTCCATTTCCATTGTCTCCCACCTCTCACCTGCATCAACACTTCTTTCTTCTTGATAATCACACTCATTTAACTGCTAGCCTTGTCACCTCTGCAGTTAAGTGAAATATGTGTAACAGTGCAACACCCCTTGAAAATAATGGATCTTTTTTTATGGAGGAACTCATAAATGACCTACCTCTGCAAAAATAAAAAAAAAAAAACAACTAAATAATGGTAGGATGATCTGGTCTATGTGCACAAGAATGGATTCATTCCAGTTTATTACATATTTGTGCAACCTCATTGATTGTTTTCAGTGTCTAAAAAGTTATGAGAGTCCAACTGAAGTTTCTCCATATTTGAACACTGATTAAAACTTCCTCTTAGCTGATTCTCATGTATCTAAGAAAGCTTATTTTACAGCCTTTCTTTACAGGATAACTCTTGGGGGGGCTCTCACTTTAGGAATTACAGTTAGAAATTGAAGAGTTCTCTTTTTCCCTTAGTGCTGCCTTTTTTTCACAAAGTGCAGATAAAGGTATTTATCTTCAGCAGATATCTCTTGGTCCCCAGTCATGTAAACTGGGATCTGGTCACAGTTTCCTATGGTTCCCTTCTGCCCTTTTGCCTTGTTTTTCTTCAACAGGATACTGGGCTCCAGAAGAGTATGATGTGCTCAGTTCTGACTAGGGACTTCAAATGCATACTTTGAGATCTAGGCACAAATGTTAGCAGTGGAGTGGCAAAAGAGAGGAAGGTGCACAGAGAGAAAAGCACATGCAACTATAGTGTCCACACTGGACACCCTTGCTTCCACAGGAAATGAAAAAGATGTGAAAAAAATCTACAGGCAATCTGGAATCAAGTGACAAATTGTCTTGAACTAATCTAGGCAAGAGTGAAGCTGGTCAAAGAGTTAACAGGAAGAAGACTATTCTTTTTCTTTCATTATAAAGTGCCCGCTACCTGTGCTTCAGGAAGAAGAGAACAAAGTCACAGCCCAGTTACAGTTTCTGTCTAAATCTGTATCACCAGAAAATGACAGAGATGAACAACATAGCCTTCTTCCATCTCCCCAGGGAAGATCTGACCAGTTATGAACATATTCATTACTTGCAGGTGAGGGAAAAGCAGGTTTTTATATCCAGACTTACATCTGTTATCTGAACATGACAGTCCTCATTCTTGGTGGAGCATGCATACAGCAGAAGATAAAGCTAGGCGCTCCAGCCTAGTTCTGAATAGATAGTATGCATTGTAAAACCACATTATCAATGCTTATTGGCTTGGGTGCAGTGCAAATCTACTGCTTCCAGTTGCAGAGACAGCTCAAGTGTAGGCTAATGTCTTTGTTATGTATACTGAGGGCAGTGTTTCCTGAACATCTCAAGATCTTAGTTATAAAAGACCTTGTAGTCAAAATCCAGTTTTCTTTAACAAATATAATTCTACTGAGAGACAAGAACATAACTCCAGTTCTCTGAAGTAACACATATGAAAAAGTTACAAGATAAAAGTCTCAACAGACTTGGGATATGGCAGTCTGCGAGTAGTTCAGAGGTTGCTCACAATTAGAACATGGGGCTTGCTCTTAGAGATGTCTTTTGCCATTAAAATAATATGCTTTTTAATTTTAAAAATCTTTGAAGTCCATCTATCCATCAACCTATCTGTCTAATGGTGTATTTACCTACCTACTTACTTACCAACCAGCCTGCCTATCAGTCAAATGCATTATATTGCAGAGGTTTTATTTGTTAAGAAGGGGAAAAATGAGCACTGTGTGATGTTCTGAATCACTTGGTCCACAGAGGTCTAATCAGAGATAGAACTGAATAGCAAAAAATGAGCCAGTGAAATCAGAATGGCTTTGGTTGAATAACAGGATGAGGACTCAGCAAAGTCTGAGCTATGCAACTAAAATGTGCATCAGCTTGTAATACTTGATCCTTGTCAACAGGAAGAGTTCTGCTACAATTATGGGTAGAGCTATATTTGAAATGCTTGAATTTCCACGGACTCTGAATATATCAATCGGATTGTGCAATTTACAGAAAAGACAAGCCTTAATATTGTGTTTTGCAAGGGTGAGACAGCTTTGGCAAGTATCACAACTCATTGCATGATTGCTAGAACAGCACTACTTGAGACAAACGCAACAGAAGTAGTCTATATGCCCATCAACATACAAAGTTGCAGGAATGAGCTATTCTTTACTGAGAGCAAGGACCGACAAAGGCAAACGTGAGAAAGGCACACGCGGATTTCAGCAAAGGGTGCTTCTATTCCATGTTCTTCTAGAGTGATGGTAGTACAAGTTAGGAGATGAGACAATAGTAAGTGGAGGGGGAATTACAATTACCCTGAGTAAAGCACCAAAGAAAAGGAGCAGCAGTGACAGGAAAACAATTCTGCTATGTGTATTTTATAGCCAGTGTGAGTAGGAGTGTTTCTCCCACCACACTGATGTGAAAGCAAAAGAAGAGTGTCTCATGCCAGGGGATTAGCAGATGAAGCAACTGTATTTCATATGAGGACTGGTGCTCTGGGACTGTCAAGCTGCTGTGGGAGCTGCTCAAAATGTGTGTGTCAGCATCATTGCTGAAGTCCATGACTTATACCCCAAGGACAAAAAAGCATTTTGGGTTGCATCATCTACAGAAATACAAGTTCTCCTTTATTCTGTAAAAATTGTTTTACTGCCTTCTTCACCCTGTGTTCAAATACTTTCTAGAAGGGTTTTAACTAATCTCTGACATGTGTGAATTACTTTTTCATCCACTCTCCAGAATAAATTATGTGTGCAACACAGAAATCAGTTTCCTGTTAGATATAAAAATGTTGTTGTTAAGGAAAAGTTTCCTTTACATGGTAAGAGGGATGTGGGATGTTCTGCAGCAATCCATGTGAGCTGGGGACTTGTGGGGTTGCCCAGCAGAGTTGTGCTGCAACATTGCAGTCTGGCTGGGAAGTATGTATGATGGCTGTAATAGGAGAGCTTTCTGGACAATCAAAAATGGCAGACACTTATTTACAGGTGCCTCTTCAATGTGGCAAACTAGACTCTGTGAAAACTCCTGAACCTATATGCTGAGTCAACTGACATAGGGATTTATATCTGCACACATAGAGATTGTGTTGTGGCCACAACCTCCCCAGAACACTCTCCTTTACTTTCAGCATAAGCTTCAGCTTCATTTTAAATACTCGGTTTCTTTTCATCCGCAGACGGAATTTATCCAAGCAATGGGTCACACTGGCAGTAGTGGTAGCCCATGTGTGATGTAGATGGCAAACCACTGTCTGCCTACTGACTAATTTTGGTTAAGAGCTGAATCCACATCATCTGACAGGATGTCCTAACAGCTGCTCATAAATTCTATATGGTGCAGGCTGGAGACACAGACTCCACTTGTGCACAATGCAGAATTACAACTTCTTCTAGAATTTAGATATCTAACATCTTATTTCTGCTTTGCTTTTCATATTTTCAGTGTTTGAAATGTCCAGAGAAAGGAAAACAGAAGAAACTCTTTTTCAAGTAGGCAAAAATGAAAAAGGAAAAAAAAAAGCTTTAAACCAAAACATGTTTTCTAAAATACTGTCTGGCTTTTAAACTCAAATATCTTACAGACAATTAGCAGCTTCAGTAAGAAAATACAGGACTACTTGCAGCACAGGTCAATTAGCAGCTTCAGCCTATCTGTCATGTTGCTGAAGAGCAATTTTCACATCCAGTTCTTTGATGGATTATCAAATTATTTTTTCAAAGGAGGACTTTATGCATAATGATAATGGCTAGACAAATGACATGAGCACAGTTTGTCAATGGCTCTTCTTCTTTTGTAGAGGACAATCTCAAAAGCCTACTCAACTGCTGCAACCACTTCTGTACAGCTTGAAAATCGCACCGTCATCTTTCTGTGTTTCAGTCCAGCGGGAAGAAAGGGGAAATGAAAAGTCACTAAAAGGGTTAAAATATCCTGGAGATTGGGAAGCAATTCTGTTTATTTAGCTCATTTTTACTATAAATATTTAGAAGAGAAATGTAGAGAGAACAGGATGAGATAAAATTCCCCATCCAGCTTAAAAAAGTTGAAGTGCAAATAGCCAATGACAAGACAGTAGAGTAATGACTGAGGAAAAACTTTTACAAAAGCATACAAAAAGACTTGGCTGCATGTAATCATATTTCAGTCTTGGACACATGCTTTATTCTTATAATACAGGAAGCTCCTCATCATGCTGGCCTCCACACAAAGGCAAGAAAAAGAGAAACATTGCTTTTGAAAGCTAAAAAACATTGTATTTAGTAATACGAAACACTGAAGAAGAAAAGACAGAAATATCTCAAGCTCATATATGACTACAATTCTTCTTCAGCAAAAAACTCAATTTCAAAGAACAGTTCAAGACATTTAAAAAAAAAGAACTGCTCTGAAGAATGATTTTGTATTACTCTCATAACACGCATTCTATGAAAAATAATTGTGCTTCATGACCCACTGGTTCTAATAATGTAATTCAGTCCAGAAATTTGCACATATATTATACATTAATATGAGAAAAATGAGGTAATACAACCAATTGTGAAAGCTGCAGATTTTTACTAGTATTGACAAACCATATAAAACCAATGCCATTTATATATATTGTTTGGATAGCAAAAGTATTTAATGAACACAGTAGTCTTAAGAAGACACTGCTCATAAATGAACTCATTTCATAACTGAGTTATAACATATGACTGTCATACACTAAGGTCCATTTTATTTTTTCCAGGCACTGAAAGGGTATGAAACTCTTCCTTGTTTTAAGGATAACTCCATTTAAACTAATGGCAATGCCTCTAATAAGGATGAGTTTGCCTCCAAGATAGTAATTTAGGAACTGATCTTAAATTGATCCACTTTTGATTCTGTGAACATTGGATTAAGATCACCTATTAGCTTTTTAAACAAACAAACAAACAAAAACCCCAACAACAAACCAAAAACCAAAAAAGGCTTTTTTTTTTTAAGGATATTTTCATCCTACTGGTCTTGTTGGACACTGCTTTTTGTCATAACATTAAGACTAAGACAGGCAACTGTCAGCATCTTTCAGATCTTTTACTATCTGAGATGTGCACAACAATCTGGGAGGGCAGTTCTTCCATATGAAAAGATTCTTAGCTGATTGACACTTTAATGAAAGTTAAGGGGGAAAAAATCTGCCTAACATATTGACATAGGTTTTGTACCTTTGGCAATGGTACCTTTAGGATGAGGCATAAAGCCATAGATGGCCAAGTTCGGATGACAGCGTAAACTCGCTCTTGCTTCAAACCACTGTGTCTAAGGTCTGAGACTCCTTTTGAGACAGAGCAGCGGGGCAGGGTCTGAACACAAGGTCACTTCCGATCCAAAGTGTTGCACCTGCATGCAGAGCTTTTTCTGCTAATTTTCCCTGGAGCTCATTTTTCAGGAGTTTAACCATCCTTTTATCTCCTATATGTGTTAGTTTACACATACATTCTGGATTCTACATGCAGTGGTTTTGAAAACTCTCTACCATGTTTGGAAAGTGAAATGACTGTATTAAGGTTTCTTCTCATTAATATCATATTGAAGCAGACTTACCAAAAGATTAATGACAATGAGAAAAATGTATGGAAACCAGGATGTCTGCGTTGCATGATTATCTTCCCCGCATGATATAATAATTTGCATTCTGTTTGCACTATTTTCAGACATTATTTTCTTTATTTTCTTTAAAAGGCTGTACGTTAGTCCTGAATCTCTGCGTATTCCCCCATCAAGGAAAGACCTTGACAAGTCCGTGTTGGGTTTTCTTGTTTTAGTGTCTGATGGACTGGGTAGTATTTTAAAGCTTTGTTCTGAAATTATCCAGGAAAAAATTATTCAGCATCCCTTGGAAATTAACACTGTTGACAGGCAAGTATTTCAGGGTCAGAACTGAATTAAAATTCAGAGATCCAATTTATATGAGTTAGCTGTTTTGTTGCTGAGCTTTAGTAGCAGATGCATTTGTGATGTAAAGTTAAACTGTATTTCCAGTTATATCTTTCACAATTGATCTGGAACTGCCAGTCTTTTTTCTCCCTTAATCTTCTCCTTGTTTTTGTCTTTGAAGATACAGCTCTGTTAGAGAACATTAATGTAATTTATTCATGTGTAGCGTAATATTTAAAAGAAATTACTGCTTGGCATGGAGAAAATGGATGGGTTCTTAGCAATTCTGTTGAATTGACTCATCTGAGAGGTTACATAATTGATATTTATTATTATTGTCTGCACTTCCTTGAATTTTTCATATGAAATTTAATCACCAAACCAATAAATAAAATAAAATTAAAGCAAACTAAAATATAAATAGATCCACCACCTGGCAGCTCATGTCAAAAGGTAATAATAAAGGATGTTCTCTGTTTAAATATTTATACAAGGAGTTTTTCTGAGACAGCAAGTGTTTTTAAAAAAGGTCAATTTACAGCACATTTTCTTCAAACATAATGAGGTTCCTGGAGCTTAAACAGTTTCATGAATTATGTTTATTTTTAACATCTCAAGGAAGTAGCTTATAATGAAGAGATGCCCAAACAAATCCACCTACACTGAACTGAGGAAAGTATCAGCCTGCTTTTGATTGAAGAGATAGAAATATCTTTTAAAAGGTAAAGAGTGGCCTATCCATTAGTCATTTTGTTTTCATAAATATTCCTTGTGTGCCTTTAAAAGTGCAACCACTTGGTTGAAGACCAGCACATGTTGTAGCCCAGTTGAAATGAATAGCAAAATTTCTTCTAATTTCAGTAAGAAAGAACTTATTTCAAGGCCTTCCAGTGATTTAAGCTGGGTGAAATTATTTAGACAATGAAGAAAAAGGTGGATTTTGCTTATCGTGTCTCAGGAAGGCATGATACATTAATTTCCATGAAAATTTTTTAAATCCAAGAAGTACCTAAGTGAAAACATATGTTCTTGGGTATTCTAGAAACACTAAAAAACACCAGAAAGATAAAATTATATTAACGTTTCAGAAATTACTCTCCTGCAGAAGAATAGAAGCAGAAACTGTATTCCTTTAAAAAAATCTTCCTCTTGGTTACAAGAATAAAATGCAAACACCTAGCCCTTAAAGACAGAACAATTCATAATGGTTTTGTACTCCTCTTCCTTCCTTAAATGTCCTCTATGCCAAATATTAAGCAAGAATGATTTGGGATACATTCCCCCTTTGGAAACATAAAACCAGTTAGCACCCAGGTTGTTCCATCTCATTTTACACATCAATTATTTCAAGATGCTTAAAAAATTTATGTTAACAATAGGAAATTAATTGTTTGGAAGAAGGCTGTGCATGATAAATAAATGTAGATTTAATATCATCATACTAAGTCACAGTTTATGAAGTATGTATTTTATGTGGGGTTGACAGCACCAACTAGGCACAGCTGTCTTGTGCTTCCCTTCTAAGACTAGTTTCAATTACACACAGGTCTCTCTATGTTTGTGCTATGCTTTATGTTGGTCTTATTTTTTTATTTAAAAAATTATAAGGATCCTTTCAGTATACAACAAGCCATCACTAATATACTTTCCAGACAGTGTGAGATAATAAAAAATCATCAGCATCAACTTGTGAATACAATGCAGTCAAGGGACTTCATCACAGCATGATGGTGAGGTTGACTCATTGGCACAAAAATCTGAAATGTGACTGCAGGACTGGATGGGAAAATAAAGTCAGATAACAAATCTTTACACGTCGCTGACTGAACCAAAGACAGGGTGTCACAAGGGCCTTTGAGGGACATAATAGGCTTTGGGTGTGAGCTTTGGAAGAAAGGCCAGGTGGCTGCCTCTGTGTTCATTCTCAGCTCATGGGCACAGGAAGATAAATGACAAGTTGTTACTAGCATAGATGTGACTTGGCTTGTTGGAACAAGGGGTCATTTTACTCAGGAGAGAAGCTTCTTAGGCAGGTAAGAGATGGAAGGAAGGGACTGCTAATGACAAACTAAGAAAAACCCACCTATCTAATTAAGTGTACAATGACTTGCAGAGATATGAAGAGATGAAATGTGTAAGATTAACAGAAAAATTAACTTCTCGGGAAGAAAAAATACACTATTAAGCCACAGCACTACTAAAATCTTGTGGAAAACTCTGTATGCTTGAAATAAAAGTCAGACGTAATTTGTTTGGGAAAGACAGAGAGACTAGAAAGGCAGAACTATGCTATGTGGAGTCCTCAGCATACCCTTGGTTGCCTTTGAGTTATTAGTAATAAAGGCAATATAGGACTTCAAGCATTCATGGATCAGTTATGGTCCACTAACAAAACCAGTGTAACATTTTGTAAGCTACAAACCAGAGCAAGTCACTTGATAAGCACTTCTCAGTAGTATGTGAAAAAGAAATCATGTAATGAATGTCATCAGTCCAGGAAACCTTTCATGAGGGATTTGTGCGGGGCCCCACTACCCTCCCCTGATTGTTTAACAATAGAAGTTATAAAGTAAGGAGAAAAAGTGCTTCTGCTAAAATTAGGGGCTTTGAGAAACTGGTAAATAATAATGAAGGCAGGGAAGCCACACAACTAAATGTCTCTTAACAGATGGGATATACCAACAGAATGCGGGACCATACCCTGGAAAGCAGACACTGAAAAGAATTACAGTTCACAGCGGGGGAGAAAACCTCATTAATACCTCTGAGTGACATGCATTAGTGAAAAAGGACTGTTTGATCCCTGTAATCCACGGAGTAGAAGTAATTTTATCCCTGTGTGAAACATAGGTGAGGCTAGTACTGCAATACAGCATGCAGTTTTGGTGGCTGCATTTACAACAGGGTTTAGAAGCCTCAAGAGAGCTCTGAAGATAACCACAGTAGTTATTCTATTTTCTGGAGAAAACATCTTGCTGTTAAAAGCTTAATGCTCAAATCTGGTTAGCTTATTAAAAGAGAAGATTGAGGATTGATTTGATTACAGCGTATAATGCCTTCACAAGGAGAAAACAGAGGGGAGTACATATTCTTTTATTTAGTGAGAAAGGCATAAGAAAACCCACAAAATTGAATCAGATAAATTCTAATAGGAAATAAGATACAAAACCCAGTAACACTCCGACAGATTATTTCCTGAAGTAAACTACTTAGAAAATCCACCATCTCCTAAACTCTCATCATCCTTGAGTCAGAGCAGTACAATTTGCTTTGAAGACGTGCTATGCAAAACACAAAGGCCATTGGACCCAGTAGAGTAATGTGTGGTAAACGTGAGTGGCATGTGGTACAGGTGATCAGACTAGCTGACTGAGGAGCAACTAGGGCTTATGCTTTTGCTTGTTGGAAATCTTTTGAATTCAGCAAATCATCACTTTCTAAAACTCTCAGTTTATATCTGCTCATTAGGTACTGAAAGAACTTTAACAACTAACTGGCAGGAGCACCCCTCTGACAGTGAGTGTGCTCCATCCACACACCACACTTTGGTGCACGCCAGCCCTCACCCAGCACCTGAGTAAGCCTTTCCTCAGGACTGCAGAAGTGCAGCCCTTGGACAACTCTTCAAATGGCTTCCTTTCCTTGGAGAAAAATAAGATGTGGTACCAGACTGTAAAAGAGAGTGATTAGATGATTGTCTGTATTTTAGTGTCTTGCCATGCAAATGCTTTTGCAGTGAAGAACAGGAGGAATCAGCCCCTCTGGACTGCAAGGTTTTATGTGTGTGTAGAAAGAGAGCAGGGTGGGTGGAGCGGCAAACATGGGAAAAGGGGCTGAAAATGTCAGAGGAATAAAGATTAAAACAAAACCTAAAATGAAAGGAGAGAGGAGAGTCAGAGGATACATGGCTGGAGAGGTGAGGAGGTAGGAGTGCTGCATATGGAAAAGGGGGCAATTCCAGGCCGAGCATCCTAATGCAAGCCACAATGCCTACTAAAATTCAGGGTTGGGAAGGTGGCAGGAAAATCAATAATCTGTACTAAAAGAGTCCACAGGAATAGACGTTACAAGACAATGTCAGGGGACTATAAAATTGTGGTTTAAATATATGAAAACATTATCATTTTGCACAGAAATACTAGACTGGTGAATTGTTAAATACTGTGAGTAAGAGAGCAATTCCACACAAGGATAAAAAAGAAAGGCAAATGCTTCATAAAATATATTCTGTACATTCAGCAGGAACAGCCTCATTATTACTGAAATAATGAATGCTGCCAGATAGGGTCTTATCCATACAGTCACAAAAATAAAGTTAGCAATGAGATTGCTATTGCCATGATGGCTATTGCCGTAGTTACTACATGAGCAATAGCTCTGCTATTAAATCTCTGGGCACAGAGGGAAATTCCTGGTGGTGGGGTGTCAAGGGGGGCTGAATGTTGCATTCTGCCTGCTCCATTTTATATTTAGATTCACTGGAAGTTTATAGGGCAAAGGGATCTTTCTATAAAAAGTCTGAAGCGAAGAGGAAATGAGAACAGAAAGCCAGGTGCTGTGGAGACCCCTCCTGCCTCCTAAAAGATCAATGAGCCGTTTGAAATAATTCTCAGAGGGCAGTATAAAAGTAAATAGTACCCATATCCACCAAAATATTGTCCTGCTTATAAAAAGTAGGATGACTGCCCATCCTAAATCACATACTGCTTCTGTGTTCAGTTTCCACCTCTTGCTCAGTTTTTTTCCCTCAGTTCCTCAGACCACTTTACCTTCTGATCCAAACTGTAATGAACACTTCAGATGTCTAGGCCAAAATCTTAGTAATTTTGTTGGAGTTTTGGGGTTGCTTGCAAAGGCTAGAGGCCTGTACTTTCTGTAAAACCCTTAAATGCATGCTTTTAAGGCTTCATTAGTTTTTAGAGTAAGACTCCTAAAGCTGACGGCCATCACAAAGCAGCTGTTGGAAAAAAAAAACATTAGAGGCACTTGGAAATCTGTGAAGAATTGATGAATCATTACCTATGATATTTGAGGAATTGAAATACCTGAAGATGTGACAACATGAATCATACTTCTCTTTGTCATCACTGTGACTCACTGTTTCCCACTTGAAATAGGATGTTCTCTAACTTTCCTTCCTTTATAAATCTGGCATATGGGAATTATCCCTCAGGTAAGTGGGATGATTTTTCCTGAAAAGAGGTGATCATACCTGCTTACAGAAAAGTTACACAGTGGCAAGAAGGGTTCCGAGGTTAAGATTCCTCTAAGTATCAAGTTGTATATTAATTTTTAAACATAACTTAAAACATACGTGTATACAGCCTTACCCTGGGGGATGATAAGCATGTGGCTTCAGAAATTATAAATACCAGGTGTGCAAAATCTCCTAAAAGCTTATTGACAGCTCTGAAGAAACCACCCACTCCCAGCAGCCAAAGAGCTGACTGCTGCACCGATTTACAAAAGTTATACTGAAACTCCCTTTAGACGTTAAAAGAGGAGAGGGCAACAAAATAAAGCACATCTGAAGACAGATCCAAGAGCTCTAGCATGGGAACTCTGGTGCGGGTTGAAATATGTTGGGGATTCAACCTAGGCATAACCACTGGAGGTAGTAACAGGGGTCCAGATACTTTGAAAATCCCATCTTTCCCAGCTCCAGCCAGTCTCCCTGGCACGGAGGACAGTTTGCGTCCCAGTGACACCATGCCATGCTCCTCTCGCTTCCTCTGCAAAAGTATTTTCTTGCCGTCACCTCTTGTGAAAGGTGAGATTTATCTGGGAAAGAATTCAAGCAGAAATCTCAAGATAAAAATGTCTCTAACAGAGTTTTATAAGTTACTATGTACTTTGATATATTCACTTTCTAAAATATTTCTTTTTCAGCTTCTAAAGCTTTTCTCAGATAATGTCTCCAATGATCACTCTAAAGATTTCCTCTCCTTCTTCGTATTTACACTTTTCTTAAGTTTCCAGACAGGACTGTTTGAACACAGTGTTTTTTCATTAAGCTTTGCTCTCCATTCCTAGATAGTGTTTTCATTGGTATCTTGCCCTCCTTTCAGTCTTCTCAAACTGAAAGCACCTTTCTCATTTACACTCTTCTCTTTGATTTAATATTTCTATATTTTCTCTTCAGAAAAGATGTTTGCTGTTATCTCGGTCTCATTACTTCTTGGAGGACATTATATCCCCAGAGGCCAAATGAAGTAGCACCAATTTATCCAGCATTTTTTCCCTAGAAACAAACTGAGGTGTGATGTAAGAAATGTTTTCTTTCTGGGATGTCATCCCATCCATTATGGGTACATTTAATTTAGCAATAGAAAGAAACATTATGTAAACAGCATTAACAGTGAGCTAATAACCTAATAGAGCTAGTCAAAACATTTCTCAAAGCTTGTGTCCTGTCTAATGATACTGCCGTACCACAGTTTTATTATGAACTAAAATATGTCTTGTTAGTTTGTCACTCAAGAACCAGGAACCCAGGACAAGGAGATGGTGTCACTAGGCTTTTTTCCAGCAAGGATGAGAAGTACTTGGCACACTGAGGCTGTTCCGGTAAAGACAGATGTTACACAAGTGTTCTTGAGACTGCTGTTGAGTAAGTCAGTAAGCATTCCCTGGCACATGGCCATAAGCCCCACATACATCCTACCATACCAGCAACAAGGAGAGCAGCTCTGGAGCACACTCTCAGGATACTTCTTCTCGATTGCCTTAGTATAGACTGGATAGACATTTAACTCAGATAATATACCACAGTGGGGTTTTTTTGCAGCAGAGCAGCAGGCTCCATCATTCACAGAATTCCCTGTTATTTTGGGGTTTGTTTTTTTTTTTTGCTTGTGGAGCTCAATAATGTAATTACATGACATTTGATTAAGTTCTCATTCCATGTTATGGATTTTGTATCTTTATATCTAGTAGGAAACTTTTTGCAAAGTTCATTAGAAAATGAAAAGGTATAGTAGAAATAGGAAACAAGAAAACCCAAAGAAGATCTTTGCATTAAATGTCAACATTTCAATGACAAGATGTACGCAATCCTTAAATAAGAAGAGATACAACTTTTTGGAAGATGCCCACCTCCTGTGGGATGTTTGTTTATACATCCCTCTGAATGACCCTTTGGAAGATAATTTAACCTGACAGTCCTGTGTCAGATAAATTTGTAACATGAACATTAGGTGAAAATACATATAAACCTAGTTTACTGTTTGAGAAAATAGATGATTCATATCAGCCTGCACTGCACATCACAGGCTATTTCCTGTGCCTTAATTGTAGACTACAAGTAGACACTGAAGTGACAAATTTCTGACACTTTAGCAAGCTCAGTTCACCATTAGGAAGATATGCAAAGCCTGTATAGATGATTTTTTGGAAGTGACTGTTATAAATGCCAAAGCAAATTAATTTAAAAATGTGGCAGTCACATAGTGACTAAACAAATTGATCAGAGAGCCCAAAACTGAAGGTTTGATTGCTCATTACCAGCTCAGATCTGCATATGGCAGACTAAGATTTGTTATTGTAAAATCTCAGAAAGTTTATGAAATGGATTCTCTGCCCTTATTTTAGCCTTTCACAATAGAAGTGTTGATATTATTATCTTCCTTCTGCAATTCAGACTTTGGTTTTACTCATTTACTAAAACTGCTTGAACGTTATCTCAACCTTTGCTGACGTTTATGTCTTCTGAAAATAAAAGAAGTTGAAAATAGTCTTTTCTTTATTGGCAAGTAAACACAATCTGACTATTTATGTGGAAGGCTGAGTTAAACAGGCCCCAGGAGGACCCGAAATGTAGTTTAGTTTCTTCCACAAGCCATCTGCCATCCCTATTTCTACAGAAAAGAAAACAGACTTCACCTTATGGCTGCTTTACAAAGAACTGTAGGCAATGTAACGCTGAGTCACTGTGGAAAAGGTTGGGTCATGCAGCCCACACTAACTCCTGCCAAACAAAACTTGAAGGTTAGGAGCAGGGGAGAAAGTTTCCTTTTAGGCAAATTGTTTCATAATAATTTGCCATGAGTTTTTTCTACACATTTTTTCTCCAGCATCCAATACCAGCCCCTTATCTGATCCACAAGTGGTGCTAGGCTATGAGCATCAAGCAAAGCCAGGGATTCCTGGTAACTGTGAGATCTGGATCCACCAATATTTTTTGTCTTCCTTGCGGGGATCTATTTTCCTGTGAGTGTCCTGGGCAACAATCTGGCTGGACTTATAAACAGTGCTTTAAGCTAGATTTAGTGGGGGAAGGGGATGGAGTTCTAAGTGCTCAGAAGTGCCAGGGGCTGCTGAGGTGTTAGGAAACAACAGGGAAACATGTGTGAATTGCCTCAAGGGAATTAGGGGGAACTCCTCTAAAAAGGTGATGCGTCCCACAGCCCAGCTGAAGGGCCTCTATACCAACACAGGCAGCATGGGAAACAAACAGGAGAGGCTGGCAGCCACTGCACAGGTGGAAAACTATGACCTGATTGCTATCACAGAAACTTGGTGGGATGAATCGCTTGATTAGAGTTCTGTGACTGATGGCTATAAACTATTCAGAAGGGACAGGCAAGGAAGGAGACGTGGGGGAGTTGCCCTCTATGCCAAAACTGGGATTGATTGCACAGAGCTATCTATGTAATACAGCAACACGCAGGTCAAGAGCTTATGGGTGAAAATTAGAGACCAAACCAACAAAGGAAACTTCGTAGCTGGTGTCTACTACAGGCCACCCAGTCAAGGAGAGAAGACTGATGAAGACGTCTGTCTTCAACTGCAGGAAGCATCACACTCACAGGCCCTGATCCTGATAGGGGACTTCAAGCACCCAGACATCTGCTGGAAAAGCAGCACAGAGTCCAGGAAACTAATGGAGTGTGTTGAGGACAACTTCCTAGTACAGGTGATGGAGAGCCCAACTAGAGGAGAGGCCCTGCTGGACCTGTTACTCACTAGTGTGGAAGAACTTATTGGAGAGGTCAAGATTGGAGGTAACCTGCGCTGCAGCGATCATGCTCTAGTGGAATTCTCAATCTTGGGGGGTACAGGATGGGTAAAAAGTAGAATCAGGACCCTAAACCTCAGAAAGACAAACTGTCAGCTGTTTAGGGTGCTAGTGCATGGGATCTCTTGGGAAACTGCTCTCAAAGATAAAGGAATGAATGAGAGCTGGAAGATATTTAAAGACATTTTTCTTAGGGTGTAAGAGCTCTCAATCCCAATGTGCAAGAAGTCGGTCAGGGGAGGGAGGAAGCCAGCTTGGCTAGGTCAAGACCTCTTAGCCAAAATAAAACATAAAACTAAAATGCATATCAGTAGAGGCAGGGATACACATCCTGGGGATATTATAGGGATGTGACCCAAGGGTGCAGGGAGGGGATCAGGAAAGCCAAGGCGCAGCTGGAGCTGAACTTGTCTAGGGACTTAAAAAATAACAAGAATGGTTTCTTCAGGTACATAGGACAAGAAAGGAAGATGAAAAAAACTGTTGGGGTTGTTTAGCCTGGAGAAGAGAAGGCTCCAGGGAGATCTCATAGTAGCCTTCCAGTGCTTAAAAGGGACCTACAGGAAAGATGAGGAGGGACTCTTTATCAGGGAGTGTAGTGACAGGACAAGGGGTAACGGTTTTAAACTGAACCAAGGTAGATTTAGATTAGATATCAGGAAGAAATTCTTTACTGCGAGGGTGGTGAGACACTGGAACAGGTTGCCCAGAGAAGTTGTGGGTGCCCCCTCCCTGCAACTATCCAGCCTGGTTCAAGGCCAGGTTGGATGGGGCTTTGAGCAACCTGATCTAGTGGCAGGTGTCCCTGCGCATGGCAGAAGGGGTTGGAACTAGATGATCTTTAAGGTCCCTTCCAACCCAAACCATGTTATGATTCTATGATATTTTCACTAGACTAAAACCATAGACATGAAAATATTTTTTAATGGTGTGTGTGATGCTGGGTGATAAATTATATGACAAGAAATTGCAAAGCAACGTATTTGAAAACCTGAAATACTGAAAGCTCCAACCTAATGGCTGGAAAACAGAATAAGTTAAATCAAAGCCTGAGTCACATTTGCACTCTAGTCATACTACTGGAGTAGTCTAAAAGTGGGTACAATCATTAGCCTCCTCTCACTAGAAGGCCCCTTTCTCTTGCCAAGAATATAAAATAGTGAGTGTCTTAAATACGTTATCCCAGAGGTGCTACCACCATCTCTGATTGGCTCAGCCTTGGCCAGTGGTGGGTCTGTCTTGGAGCCAGCTGGCATTGGCTCTATCGGACATAGCAGAAGCTTCTAGCAGCTTCTCACAGAAGCCACCCCTGTAGCTTCCCACTACCAAAACCTTGCCACACAAACCCAATACACACCTTCTTCCAAGCCACTCTTTCCCACTGCTTCACCGCCCACTCTATTCTTTACATCTAGTTTCACTCGGTCTTTTAAGTTACACCTGCCCTAACCACTATGCAGGTGGCAAAAGCATGTTTCTCCACTTCACTACCATCCTTGAAGTTATATATTCCTCTGCACCTATCCCACAGTTTTTTTGGTGTTAAGAAAGACTTTTCTAGTTTTCTCTGAATATTCTTGCAGTTATTCTCCTTCCAGTGCTCCATTCATTCCAGATCTTTTTTGACAAGCAGTGTGCCAAATGGACACATCGCTTCAGCCGAGTCATTACCCATGCTGAGTAGAACAGGACTGCTACACACCATGAAGACTTTTCTTCAGTATGATTAACTTTTCTCACAACAGCTCAAATTTTTTGCTCTGCCTTACTTTATGCATAATTTAGATACAAGTCAATAACAATCATATTGACTAGAGTGAGACACAGTATGAAATGAGTGGAAACCTCTTGACAGAATAGTCCTTTTTAGCAATAGGCAATGATAAAAATTGTTATTAATTCAGTTTTGCACTACTCTCTAGAAGTTGCTTTTGGATCGTATTTCCTTGTTTATGAAAATGGCATGTTAAGCAGCACCAAAGTCTTATGAAAGTCAAATAGCACATCTATATCACTTGCACCTTAGTTGTAAGGCCTGACATCCTGTCACAGAATGAAACACAGTGTATTTGCTTTTAACAAATTCATATCTGCTGGTGCTTTGATGATTTCCAGACAAATACAAATTGTTTAAGTATTTGTTCCAGAAGTTTTCTGGAAATTGAAGTTGTCTGCCTGTTCTGTAATTCCCTGGTCCCTTTCTTTTTCTTTCCCCTTTCTTTCCCTCCCCCTTCTTTTTAGATGCATTATGTTTACCTTTTCCCATCCTTCCTATACCTCACTATTCCTCCATGACAAAACTGTTAGCAGTTCCAGAATTACTTACCTGATTTTTTAGGTGTCCAAGGATAGTTTGACAGGTGTATTTGATGGATGAGATAGAGTACTTTGAAAAGAACTAATGTGTTTCTTATTCAAGTCAGAGACTTTACCTCTTTTTTCCTCTAGTGTCAGTTGCTCTAGTCACCTTTTTGTATTCATCTTTCTAGACTGATGCCTGGGAAACTGCCAATGCTCAGATGTTTTAACATTTTTTCAGAAAAATATCAGCAAAAAAGCTTTTTAGGGCAGAATAAGATTTTGCCACCTTTGTGATCTGCCTTGCTTTTCCCATGTATAGTTGAAAGATTTCCTGCTGGAAAACTGGGGGTCTTGTGTTGATGGATCTTTTCTCTGTATATCATACATTGATTTTATTAGCATCACATGGAGATTTTGAGGTTCTTTTTTAGCAACCTTCCATGTTGTGCACCACAGCTTAAGGAATAGGAGAACAGACTTCCTTTTCTTTCCCCCTTTTTCCTAGCTTCACAGCTTGCTGTGAATATCAGAAGTGAATGATTCTTCTAACTGTGAGTGGGCAGTAAATGACAGAATTACAATTTATTATTTTGTAACACAGAAGATCTGTGTGCTAGAGTTCTGGCACAAATGAGCTTCAATGGTGTGCTCTTGATTATTTATCCTTACATGGTGTCATTAAAATAAATCACATTAATTTTGGTCTGAACTTTAAGTTCTTTCTAGCCATGATCAAGTTACTTCATCTTTAGAATGACTGTTAGTAAAGTGAGATTAGCCTCTCCATGAAAAACACATGAAGATCAACCATCCCGTAGCATCCCACTCATTACCCTGCTGAAAATTATTTCAATGGGCAAGTGAGATCTCCTTAGCATCATTACATTGGCAGCAGCTCAATGAAGACCACATTGTCACTTCAGCTAAAATAAGGAAGGGAGCAGTGAGTGAGGCAATGGAACTTCTTCCAGCCCAAGCCTTTTCATTCTGGAGATCTTCCCTCAAGCCTGAGCCTTTACTACCTGGAGAACGAACCATCAGCAGCTGCGTTCTCTACAGCCAGCTCTGCACAGGCACACAGAAAAGCAATTACTGCATAGGGGTGGGGAAGTCACTAAATAGCCAAATGGTGAAAGAGCTTCTCCTTGTTCAGGAAAGGCTTCCTTTTTTGCAGAAGTGGAACAAGGCAAATGTGATATATCTCAGCCTATATACCTCAGCCAGTTACTCTCCCTTCCTTTTTCCCTCTCACACCTACCAGAGGGCTTTCAAGAAATAGTGGCAATATTTTGTGAGATGAGAACAGTCACTTAAGTCCCATTGCAACTTCTGCATTCATGAGTAGAAGAAGGATAAACCAGGTACAGAACTAAGTCCTATGAATGGGCCTTATGTCTCCAGTCCCAGAACTATAGCTGGCAAGTCAGCAGAACTTTCTTTGCATCTGTTTAAAATGGGCATAATGATATTTCATAGCTGCTACTGTAAAAATTCAATATATTGTCAGAGTACCCCAAAAATATGCATGATGTAATCATGTATATTAAGTTTTTAAACAAAATAGCTGTAACAGTCTTTGGAAAAAAGGCAGTACATAGTGGTGGCAAAGAAGGAAACTGAGGCATGGAATGCTCTGGCCAGAGAGGGTTTCCTGCCTGTCCTGAACTATATCCCATTTCTTAGTTAATGTTAAGGGCATTTGTAGTGCCTGTGTGTCTCTATTTCTATCCTTTCCCACTGTCTCTAGAAACTTTAATATCTTGGCTTGAGGGTATAGCCCTGGCTGAAACCAGAAACCTTAGGGAGCTAGTTGAAAACAGATTAGACAGGGAAATAGGTTTCCCCAGCACACATTTCCTTTTATTTAGCCACGAAACCTTCACTTTTAGCAGCGTCCCTGAACGCACATGTAACCCCGCCCCTTCCTTTCAGCTGGAAATACAAGCCCATAGTTTGATTTGTTTAACCAACATTTTTAACCTTCACTCCCTGTGGCTTGCTATAGGACAAGCTATAGGACAACACTTCGTAGCCGGGGGAGGGACGAGTTTCTAGTAACTTAAAGAAGGAATTAGATGAGCAACATGGTGCCTCCAGGGAAAGAAAGAGATGGGAACATTCACAGAACAGCCATTGAAGGGGGGCAAAGTATAACATCCCCGTTACAGTAGGTTTCCTGAGCCAGGATCTTGGGATACAGCCTAAAGATTAACCCCCCACCCAACTGCCTGCTGAGAAACAGTACTCTCAAGTGTAAATGATGTACTACCCAGTCCCCACTGCACAGTTACATTATGTTATATTAATCATTCAGTGAAAAGACTAGAATCCAGCTTTCCTTAGCCTCAGGTGGTGGTTGTAATTCCTACGCCAAATGATTACTCTTTCCTCCATGGTGAATATTTTTTCTCATTCCTTGGGAAGCAGAGGGCTGAGAGTGCACCTGATGATGCAGACCCGTCCTGGGCATCCTGGGGCTTAAAACTCTCACTGAGGGATGGAGGGCCTGAGCGTGGATTGCTGGGGTGCAGTGTAAGAAGGGTCCCTATGCTAAGGGTGGACAAGTACCCTCTCCTTCCCCTTTGGAGGGATGGGATGTCTTTTCTCTCTTTGAAAAGAAAGATAACTAAGCCCTTAGTTTGGGTCAAAGGTCTGAGCTGTGAACCCTGAGCAGGGGGAAGTGCCTCTCTATCTCCGAATAAAGTGCACAGATTTATAGGAGGGAATTCTTCTGTTTTATGCAGATTCAGTTCCCGTTTCTGGCTCTCTGTTACTGCTGTGTACCTCACAGGAAGCCTTCACATTTGACTTTGAGCCCCATTGCAGTACCCAGGGCCCTCTTATGGATCTCCTTCATGTCAAATGCAAATATTCAAACCCTCAAGCTGACCAGTTAAGGTGTTTCTCTCCCCTTCCAGAACACCTCCCCCATCCACAGTGAACATATATGTACATTCACAGCTCCCATATGGAAGCTTCTGTCCTCATAAACACCAGCAAGCACACTGTGAGTATCTCACAGGACTTACACCAGTGTTTCTGAGAGCAGAATTAGGTCCAAAGGGCTCTACATCATTTTGCTTGCGGTTGGGAAAGCATAAAAATGAAATGCAATTACATATGCGTACATGGGAAAGCAGAGACGGCAATCATCTGTGCATTGAAAAGTGATTGAATGAGAGTGTCCTTATTTTTTAATTTTTCTCCTGGTATTTTTCCATGCATGCTGTTTCCAAACACAGTGGCAAGTATTGAAGTCCTTGCTGTAAAGAGCCTGCCACAAGCTAAAGTCAGATAAATCAGAAGATGTTAAATTATTTCTTTTTGTCCTTAACCTACAATAGTGGTAAGACCTAAGTCATGCTCAGACCCTTCAGGCACACCTGTTAATACCATTTTCAATTGCGTTATCAGATGACATAAGCATAATGATACCAAATATTCCTGTCTATAGTATTTGCACTCCATTAATGCCTGAACGTCCAGCAGTTTCAGTCTAGCAAAAGAGACCCTGCCTGAGAAATTTGTAGTCTAAATAAGCAAAGATGGAGGAGCTATTTCAAGAGACTTTGCTGAGGGATTAAGTGATGTCAGACTTTCTGGCAGGAAGCCTGTGGGAGGCCAGGGAGCAGAACCGAGGGCTGCAAACCCCCGGCAGCATCAGCCTCCAAATTGTTCTTTACCTGGCAGCTGCCTGCCAGAGAGAGGTGGTGGTTGCTAAATGAAAAGCAGATGGAGTTAAGTTTAGTTAAAGTAGACAGTCATAACAACAAAGAGCCCTCATCTAATCACCCAGCGGTAGTAAGGCTGAAAATGAAATCAAGTTGTTTTCTATAAATCATTTTCACAAGATAAGAGGCTATCCAGCATGGCTTACTGAGTGTTTACACTGTAAACTTTCCTGCCCTCAGCACTACCCCTTTGCTCTGAATTATTGCTTTAATGCATTTAATCATGAAATGTAACAGTCAGATAATAAGAACCCTGTAAACTTCCCCCTCCTTTCCTTTTAAATTAAATTATATACTGGTAGTAAAAACATGATTATATGAAGGTTGCGTTTATGAGAATTCTTACCCTCTGAGGAGGGCGGTGAGGAAAAAAGAATTAAAAATTTTACTTAATAGAGAAAACAGCTTGCGGAAATAATTACAGAACTTGTGAGCCCTGCAGAGCATCTGTATTTAAAAAATGTTATATTCAAGCCTGTGGAAGCAGGCAAGCAGTCTGTCTTTCAGACAGCTGAATATATAAAGTATCTCAGCTATAGTACTAATTTACTAATATATTGCCAAGATAAAGTGATTGAATCTGCTGAAGAGGAGGGGGAAGATGCTGATAATGTCTATTGTAATGAGGAACAATAGTGGGCATAGCAGTTTATTAACAAACTCCACAGGTCACTGCGCAGCAATAGCAGTAAAAGAGAAATTCAATCATGTTCTGTTAGAGCTCGCAGCGTGCTCTGAACCTCCTCATTAGGCGCATTCACAATCCTCCAAACTGGAAATGTGGCCTGCGGATGGGAGAGACGGGGAGAGGTCTCTCCTTGTTGCTTCAACTGCACCTCAGCCTGGCTCGCATTCAGCCAGCTCTTCTGGTTTCCTCTGTTTGGGGTTTTTAAAGATTTTCAAGATTAACACGTTTTGGTTTACAGTCCCTGTTCCCATTCAGCTCTGGGATCTTACAGGCTGGCCAGACCAACAGCTTTTCCTGCAGCCCCATTCCCTCACATTGAAGGCAATTGAAAAGAATGATTCACTCCAATATTAAATAAACTCCTGTCCACTCAGGTCACTGCCTTAGCCTCAGGAGGATTTAAAGTAAATAAAGGAGTTGGATGACAGTGCATTTTTTACTCAGTTTGTTTAACGCTGTACATTGTTTTCCTGGAAAGACAAAGCACTTTCCCTTAATTTGAGTTCTTGCATTTCAATGGTTCTGGAAAATGGTGATGTTTGCCAGACTGGCCTGTTTCCTGCTGCCAGCATCTTCCTGACAATATTTGAATGACTGCAGGGATGGACATGCCCCAGAGCTGCCCTGCAAGCTCAGGTCTATCAGAAGACAGAAACAGGGTGGGTACTTACACAAGCTCTCTCGGATGAGTATCTCTTTCTAACTCACGCAGTGATTTTAATCACACAACTTGCTGCATGGAGCTCTTTAAGCATGGGCAACAGAAGCAAAACAGCAACAGAAAGGGAGCTATTTTAACAGTTAATTTTCTGAGGATTTAGATGCTTGCCTCATTTGGTATCTAGCATCTTGTGCCTGTTTAAATAATTGATTTGACAGAAACATCTAAAAAGCCTTAGTTAAACCCATTTTAAAAGACTATGTTTATGAAATTCAGCCCATGAAAAAGCCTTGTTTGGTACAGTAGTTTCTATTTTCCTCTCCTACAGTTTGAAATATGACAATGCTGCAGCAAACAAACAGCAGATGGGATCATAAGAGGGCTTTTAGAATAATGAATATCTGTGATTCTGCATCAAGACTCAGCCTCTGCCCTTGGAAGGCATCTAGGGTGCTCGTAATGCCACTAAAAAGATAAGGCAGATATTGCTGTTTTTCTCACACACAAGTAAAATACTGTCAGTATAGTGTGCAGCAGTGTGCTTATGTTGTATATCAAGGGCAGGCGTTTGAGCCAGAGGAGAGGGGGAGCAAGGGAAGGTGCATGAAGATGTCAGCACAGTGCTGGGCCAGAGCTGTAAATCCTGGGGATGGGGTTTATGAGCAGGGGCTCAGTGCTGCGTTACGAACTCCCAGGGCTCCAGGGGAGCCCACACAGGGGCCTGAGAGAGGACTCAGCTTTGAGCACAGATGGAGTGAGCCTGCCTCTGTCCAAAGTCTACAGAGTCTCTGTCATCCCGCCAAGAAGAAAGGAAGGAAATGTTAATAGATATATCAAAGTCCAGTCCACGCAAGCATCTCCCTGGGGTGTCAGACCAGCTGTGAGAAACACTTCCCGTGATCATAGTTGCGTAAGGTTTCGCTCCCTCTTCACGGAGCTGTTTGTAGGTTTTATCCCAGGAAGATTTCATAAGAAAGGTGTATTTGTTCTAGCCAGCCAAAACCAGGGTCTTCCCCCCAGGCCTTCTGGCCCACAGTAACAGGGTGAGACTCCCCCAGCCACTCTCTGAGTGACCTCCTGGGTCTTGCCTTCGTGACTACTCCCGCCTCTCAACTTCCCAAGTGCCTGAACCCCAGCAGTGCAGAGCACCCAAGCCAGGGGACCGGGTGGCTCTAGGGGCACAGGGTCAGGCCCCCTCAGCCAGGGATGAGCCTAGGTTGGGGTCTATCACCTGGCAGACATGCGTTCTGCAAGGCACCTGGCCAGCTCCACTGGGCTGTCTTCCCAAGACCTGAAAATTGCCCCAATACACAGTGGAAACAGCAAACTGTCCAAGGTGACTCTTCGCAGGTTTGCAGACGTACCTGCCTTCCCCCAGGGGGAATTAAAACAATTACAGACGGCAAACTGGGCTGCTCAGCTAAAAATTCTCTGGGAGCGTGCTTAGGCTGGCAGCTAAATTAGAGGTAATGCATTTCCCTGCATTATTAGAAGTAACAGACTCGCTTTTTTTAAAATTTACTTTTACTATTTCCTTTGCAAATTGCTAGGCACTTCTAAACACAAACCGGTTTTGCCTTTTCAACTTTCCTCACATTACAGCCCAGCTAACTCCATTAGCAAATAAAGTAAATAGCCAAAGCTCTTATGAAAGTCTAAATTCCCCAAAGGTAATAACTGTTAAAACACATGGGAGTTGTTATTTCAAGGCAAGGAAATGGAAAGCTTTTAGTTTATCATTAAGCTGGCTTAGTATTTTGGTAGGCCTTGGCACTATTTATTAACAATTTATAAACTCAGACTGGGGTGAGTCCATGTAAGTGATACATATTTTTGTACTGATACGCAGTACTCGTGCTATTTGTCCCGAACTCCATGTAAACAGTGCTTAATAAGCTCTGACTTGGATTTTCCCATTAAACAGTTTGCCTGTGTGGAGTGAACTCAAGTCACTGCAAGTTCCTGCAAGAATTCCCCTTCAATGCAGTAACGGTGTGAGGAGGCATCTTTCCAGGCTGTCATTAGTCCAGAGTTCAATATTTAGAAGCAATTCCAGTATGAAGAGCCTTTGAGCTCTCACAAACGGATTAGGTGTTATATCCTTATGCAGGAATGAGCAGGGATGAATGAGTAGGAATGGAAAATGCCCCACAAAGGAGAAGAAGAAGGTAAGACACTGTCATAGATGTGATCCTATAGGAACCTAAGTCCATCAGTTTATGGTGCAAGGCCATGCAGGTTCCATCTTTTGCCTGACATATTTTCTAGCTCTAGCCTGACTTTTCTGGTCCCATCTTTTATTCCTTCCATTCTTCATTTCCCTGAATGCTCTTTCATTTTTGACAGTTCCAGTGTTGCAGTGGTTAGACCAACTGTTCCTTTCGTATTTTATCTTCTTCATCACCGGTATTTGATAGCTTCCTTTTGTCGTCACTGGTTTATTCTTTAGAAGAAGATGTTCCATGCCCTAACCAAAGCTGAAATGATGAATTGGTGTCTCAGGCATAAGCAGGTACCTTGTCCCCTATATTAGTTCTTTTAACATATTTGCAATGCTCAGCAAACCCGTGAAACTGTAGTAACAAAAACTCAGGTTGGTTCTCCATACTTGTGGCGCCAGTTAGTAAGGTTGCTGCTTTCATTTAGAAAAACTCTGCTTATGAGATGGCCACCTGAAGCCTCATTCACTCTGTGGTGTGCATGTGCCACTGCAGGGGGGATGCTGGGCAGACACCAGGACGCGCGCAGCAGTTTCCTTCTGCTGTTCCTGCAGTGCTCATGTGCTTTCTATAAGCAGACACAAACTGGCTGGCATTGCTCAAAAATCTGCCAATCTACAAATGCTCATGACAACAAATTTCAAGCAGTGGAGATGTTTACATTAATGTTGTCCTAAGTACAACCAGACTGGCATTTTTAAAGTATCTTCCTTAATATCTCACTATTTGCTACTCACTAACTCCTCTGATAGTCTAAAGACATCTTGGTTCTTTGATTCTTCAGTTAGAGACATTCACCCATTCACGGTATCATGCAGCACACGAGGCTCTGCGCTTGAGTCTTTATGCAGTCTCTGTCAGTTTTGCTGTCTGCAATGCATGCTACTGAGACCAATTACACTCTCCAGAGACTGCAGGGCAGAATTAACTTTTATAGAACCATTTTTTGTGTGCATGGTCAATCTGGCGAGTTTCACCTCCTGATTTTGGAGGAACCAGAGCCCTTGGAATGGACGCATTGATGGTAGGTCTGAGAGACAATATGCAAAGTTATTCTGGGATTACATACAGTTGTAAATGAAACAAGAAGGCAAATCAACAGCCCATAAGCTTCCTGTTTGGGATTATTTCATTTCTCATTCTTTCCACTCTGTCTGTAGTGGGACTGTTCAAGCCTAAGGTGACAATTATGAACAGCAATTAGTGGAACATGCTGCCTGTTAACTTCGTCACAGCCTCTGTTATGAAACAAACTCTTCATACATGAGGAAAAACTGTAATGATTTAGTATCCATCATCTGCCAGTGCTTCTGCAGTAATCCATTTCAGAAACAAAAACTGAAGTGACATAAGTAGAGGGAGGAAAGAAAAAGACCCTGTTTGTTGTTCTTCCCTTCCAACAGGACACTGCAAAAGCAGGAGTTATCTCCTATATGTTTGGGTGTCATACAAACCTTCTGTTTCTATCACAAATTTATATTTTAAAATATCTATTTTTAGAAATGTGTTGCAAATTTGAATTACAAATAGAATTAGGAATTTGTAATATAGAAGTTTCATCCTACATGACTAATCACCCATTTCTCTCCAATGGTTGCAAAAGGAACCAAGATAATTAGCTCAGATGTAGACATGTGCATTGTAAGTATTTCTGTTCAGGCACAGGCTTTCCACCTTCCAGTGAAATGGAAATGACTGGACAGAGTTTACTGAAAGCAGACTGTCTTCTGCTGTTCATCTCTGTTACTAAAACAGTAAGACTGTACCAAGACTGTTTCACCAGTCCCTTCTTCTCATGCTGAGAACTGGTGTGCGTTTACTGATTTTCTTTATAAGAATGCCATTTGTAAAGTAACTCTCAGTTTGCTTGTAAACGAGTTTATTTCTTTTTGTATTGGTATCTTCTATCAGATTCTATTCCCCTTAGGGAACAGAGAAATCCTTCACATTTATTTTCCAATCTACTGTGCTAAACACACTTTTTCCTTTCCTTTACTTGTTCAGGGTCAGGTCTAGATCCAGACATCTGTTTTCAACATCATATTTTGTAAGATGCTTCTCAGATTACACTCTGTGGGAGCAAGAGTGGGTGGGATGTGAACAGTTCACAGAGTATTTAAAGAATAGGTTGCACCTCTCTTGCTTATTGTTACAGCCAAGTTCCTCGAAATTTCTCTGTTTCCAGCTTAAACACCAGAAACCACTTCCTTTGGAAATGTTTGAAAATATGGATTACTTTGGTACTTAGCTCTTTACTGCAAATGTGTTCCTGATAAAATATCACAAGCTTTCCATGAATGCATACAGGCTAATGAACTCCAAGCTTGCTCAAGTGCAGGAGCTGTATTATCATGATTGCTTGATGATTTTACATCTGTAGGCTAAAAGCTATGTAATTTAGTGTTCAGAGGAGATAAATAGCTATGGCTCTGTGTCTGATTGCATTGTCAGCCAATACAACATGCATATTTTTGGGTGCAAAGATACGGCACACAAGGCCAGGCATCAATTCTTTCCTCTTTGCTCCCACTCTAATAGCAGATCCAAGAATGACCAGCTAAACCTCATAAATATTGAGTTCTTTACAGTGCTCTGGTGTTTAGGGATAATACTCTGATATTCAAATCCCCATCAGAAAGAATACTAAGCCTTCCATTAAATGCCTGAAAAGGATCTTTATCTGGATAAACAATTAATCTCAAATTTGACTTGTTTTCTTTGTTAGATTAATTACACCATTTTCTCTTGACCTGCAAACTTTTTCACATAATTCTACATTTCATAATTTTCCCCACTTCCTACTATTGATCCTTGCGCACAGAATTAGAAGGCCAGCCTTGTGGCACAGTAGTAGCGCCATCCACCTGTGTGCCCCTTTTCTAAAAGAGGACTTTGGTGGTTGTTTTTGCTGGCTAGGGCAAATTCACATACGACCTTTATGTTAAGAAGTGTTTGCTTTTTAAGCCTAGCAAACTGCTTGAAAAATCTTGCCCTCCTGAGTTAAAGAGGGGGATAAGAAAGAGGAACCAGGCAGCAAAATCATTCCTAAAGGGCAAAATTGCTGTTAGGTTGGCAGACTTGAGATTGGATAGGAACTCACCTTAGACATACATTTTTTTCACAGTTAGTTATACACAGAATTAAGCTCAGAAGTGCTAGGCATAATAATTGAAAAACAGTGTAATAGCCTATCTCTTTTCTGTCATTCTCTGACCCAGAGAGGTGAGCACCCTCTGTGCTAGCACCAGCCCTGCAGTGCTCCTGGCACCAGCAGTGGGGATGCTGAGAAAGGACCCAGGTCCCCCCCGCAGAGGCACAGAACCAGCTTTACCATGGACACTTCCCAGTCCATACGGATTGGGTAGGAATGGTCAGATGCAAATGGAGTGAGAAGTAACAACCAGAAGTTTCCAAGGAGCAGAAAGCTTTTAAGACTCTCCCGGCCTTCAGGGCAGCTGCCTGGGGTGCTGCCTCCAGCCTGCCTCCCTGCTCTGCAGGGCTGGGCACGCTGGCCCTGGTGCGACCCCCTAACCCTGGCCCTTCCGGAGGGGAGCACTGCACGCTGTCCTGCACTGATTTGGCATTCATTTACCCCAGTTCTCCCGCTGGGAGGGTCATATCACGTTAAAATATTTCTGTGCAGACAGGACAAAATACTGCCCAATATTGCATATTCTTCTGAAGAAGAAAAGAGAGAAAAGATACAAACTGCTGTGCAGTTCAGCAACACAGATAACTTACAGTGCCTTTGCTGGGACTGAGAGAAATCCTGTAAGGTAGACATTGACTTCCAGTCCCCCTTTCCCATCCTGACATTTCCAGTTTGACCAGAATAGTCATGAAATTATTATGAAGGCCAAAGGGATTCCTGTAAGAGTTGATCTGTATTCACATGAAATTCTATTGTGAAAGAGGAGTTTTTTCATATTAGAAATCAACTGTCCTCACAGTGAAACAAAATCATTTATTATTTAACCCTGGGGTGGGGGAGGGGGAGAAAGGGGAAAATTATTATTTAGCTCCAAGCTAAGAAAAATATTTACTAATCTTACACTTTACTGTTTCCTCTGCTAGCTCTTTCCCCATTTGCTTACCTTTTCTGGCAGGGCTGTTTAGATGTCAGGTTTCACTTTTTTTTCTGCCCCTCCTGTAATGTCATTAGCAAGAACTTCATCAGGAACCCCTACTTGATACACTATATACATTAATATATTATATATACACTATATACAATAATAATTGAGTGGCCTTCAGGGTTTCCAAAAATGACACTTTCCTCATTGTTATTGGCTGCAGTATCTTTTGTATGAAATGTTATGACTCTGTTTTGCAGCATCTATTCAGATCTGGGAAGGGAGGAGAAATGGGGACTTTATGGCTTTTTAGGCAGAGCCTCTTACTACTAATAACGTAAGACACCATAACTTTTGAGACCGCCATGGAAAGGACATGGGAAGATCCTCCCTGCAGTATTTGCAGGCAGCTGCACAGCTGTCTGACTGCTCTCTTCTGCTCCACTTTCAGGCAGATATCTTTCAGACCCTTGACTAATCAATACTAATCACGTATGCCATCTGCCAGACATACAGATTACACAGCAGGACTGGCACTTTCAGCAGGGCTGTCTGAAGTTGCACACGTAGCTTGTGCCTCTGGAAAACAGGCTGCTCAACACCCAAAGCTTCTTCTGAGCACAGTGAGATGCTGTGACTTGGAAACTCGCTGCGGTAGCCGGCATACGGCATTTCAGGCTCCCCGCCAGCGTCAAAGGAGTGACCCGGCTTCCCGGAAGCTTTCCACACTTTTACAGCTGAGGTGTCCTGTGATTTCTGGTCCTTCAAATCTACGTACTGCTCAGATAAGCCACCAACAGAAATACAAATGGGTGTAATGACATTTCTGTGACAGTTCTCCATTTCCATAGGTAAGGTGCAGAAGAGCTGCCTGCAAATGGTACCTATGAAGCTCTTAAATCTACAGTCTCATGTAAGAGTAACCTGGATGATGTCTCCTCTTAAAGAATAGCTTACACCTTAAAAAAAAAAAAAATCATTTTTTAATATATTTGAGAGCAGAATTCAAAGATTAAAAGTTGTCTAAAGTCCTTTCAACCTTCAGCTTTTCATTTTTACTAATTTTATGAGTCATTTATATTCCTGCACATTCTGCAGAGAGATAAGCATTCTTTATTACATGCTGTAGTTTACGGTATCATTGTTCAAACACACCAGTGTTTCCATAAATGTGAGAGTCTAGAATTTCTTGTTTAAAGGTTTAATAACTTCATTGACTATAACACTCAAATTTTACAGTGCACATTATATGCAGCTTTGAAGCACTGCATAAAACATTTATACCATGCCTAGATGTGGCAGCTACATTTGTGATTAGAGTTTTATTCCTGTTAATTATAAATCAAACATGCAGGGGTAATTGTTTCTATTTTCCCTTGGCAAGAATATTTGCAATAAATCTGTCTTTGCTCAGAGTCCATCTGACAGCTCACCGATAGCATCAAGCTTCAAATTACAAAGAAAATTAGCATATAAAATCCACAAGTTTTTATTCCATGGTAGTTTTCAAGATCCCTTGGTCTCCTTCAGGCCTAGCACTTGACTTTGGCTTTGCATAAATTGTAGAGCCCCAACTGAATGGAGTTCATGACAGGTAATGGCATCATAACTCTATTGGTACTCTTCTGGATTGCCCAGTTTTCCTGCTATAGGCTGTCTGCAGCTCAGTCATGAGCAATACTCTTCATGTTCATGCAATAATACCCCAACACAGGTAGTAAACATTTGGGTGAAGGCTATAACTGCATTCCACTGAAAACTAACCTACTTGCTTTGCTAAATAAAGTAGGGATTGCAAAACCCTCACCTTGAATATGAACCTTGACTTTCATTTTGCCAATCCTGACAGCTCAAATCGACCATTCCATCTTTTTCCGTAACTATCTGAAGGCCGTTCAGCCCTATTAACACAAATAAGTCATTTTCTGTTGCTATCCTACAAGTTAAGAGTTGTTCACTCATGTAACTTTATAGTCTGTTCTCCTGTTGTAAGTATGACTGATTTGACCTAACAGAAATGCAAACTGCTTTATAAATTATAGACAATGACATCTGTGACAATGCTAATGCACTTGTTATAAGTCAGCTGTACTCTTCTGCGCTGTCTTCAGTCCTATTTCTCCTTGCTCAAAGCGTGCACCGGCTCTACATCTTCACACATGTACAGCTGTAGAAGAAATTGTTTGGTCAGATTTGATTTTTTTAATAAACATGTACAAATGGACCATCATATACTCACTGGTGCTGAATAGCAGATACATAATTAATGTCACAGTGCTAAAAGTCTTCACAGTACATGTATGTAAGATCGGATGTCATTATTTTAATAGTACATGCTGTTTCATACAGCATTGAAACATCAGCTGAATCACTCATCTCTTAGAAGCCAACTTAAAATTTTGTTCTTTGTGAGGTTGAATGTCCTATAGGACATAATTCTATTAGAAAAATAAACTCCTAAGATGAACTATTAATGACAGTTCCCATTTAGTGATATGAATTTTGTTCCTAATTGGAATTTGTTAGTCACTCATTTAATTACTGCATATATCTCACTTCTTTCTTTTTTTAATAACAAATTCTGCAAATATATTGATGAAAAAAATTCAATGAATAATTTTGGCATGTAAATCACTCATCAGCACTTCATTATAGGTATTTGTTACTTCAAAATCAAGATACCAGTTGCTTTGATTGGAAACATGAGCTTCTGTACCTTAAAAAGTTTCTGAATTTCGATTGGATAAGTCAAACTCCTAGTACCATGTGTCATAAACAGATATTAAATAAAAAGCTCATTAGCACTTATGTGAGACCTTGATGGATTTTTTTCCCCAAATACTATTTTAGTGTTACTGTAAACAAGAGAAAGGGCAGTATATAGGTACCTGATACAGGGATACTCCTTTCTGTATTCAAATATATTAAAAAAAGATGAAATTCCTTTTTTTATCCTTTTATGGCTAAAGAAAAAAGCCCTGCACAGCAGACATCACCATTTTTTAAAAAAATTGTCAAGTGGTGACTGATACATTGAGAATGATTTGGGCAATCCAAAGAGTAGCCACTAGTGAAGCCACCTCATGATATAACCACAGTCTCCCCACCCCACTATAGATAGCAGTTTTAGGCTGAAATTTCTCAAGTCTTAAATAACTGTGCAAATGAGAACACCAGGCTCATTGCAGATGTTTGACCAAAATTCTCTAATGCAAATCAATGATTAAGGCTGTGCTGCTTTTCAGCTTGTTTTAGGAACCTGTTTTAGTCATTCTCTGAAATAGCATCTTTTGACATAATTCATTGAACCAACTTTGTTCTTCTTCTCAGTCTCTGAAATAACAAGCCCGCAGTAGATTGTAGATTTATGAGCAAATAGCTGTACAGTAGGTATGGCTGCATCAGAGTATAGATATGCATTCCTTTAGAAAAAAAAAAAAGCAGTCTGTATAGAAAGAAAGGAAAGAATAAATAACCATGAATTAAAATAGGTATCCCAGAGGGAGCTAGCTCCACAAACTCTGCTTTAAAAGCATGATGTGTGATAACTTTTGATCATCAAAAAAGATAATAAAATGCAGCATTAACACTGCATTTTGAGTCCCCAAGCCGAAGTTCAATATGAAAGCTTCATTTTTATGGAGAAATCTAGGTGTAACTTCTTGATTTGCTAAGTCAATATTTTACAGACAAAGCTTCAACTCAGGAAAAAGAAAAGAGAATAATGAAAAACACATGTTTGAAGGGTTATCTTGAAGTGTTAAACCAAGGCAACTTGCAAGTGAGGCAATCCCAGCTACCTGTGCAAGGAACGCACCTAACATAATCTTGCTTGTGAAATCAGAACAGCAAGTTTCGTACCTGGCATGTAAAGAGACTGAATTTGCTGCTCTCCTGCAAGCAGCCCCCCCGCTGTTGTCAGAGGTGATTACACCAGTTAAGGAGTGGGGGTCACAGCCCCTGAGGGGTGCAGCATTTCTTTGGGGAAGGAGTGAACATGATTATGCCCTTCCTGCCGCCAGGCAGTGCTGGGACCTGTGCTTCCACGGGAGCCCAGGAGGGCCCCAAGTACAACCCATGCTTGCTATTGTCCCATGGTGATGGGTTTTGTTAGGGCTCCCTACCCATACAGGCTGGGGAACAGCCCTGCAAGCCTGCCCCAGGATTTTCCCCTTCCACCTCCTGCCCCTGCCTATGTTAAGCAGTGCCCCGGCTAAGGAAAGCATCTCAGTAACATGGATTTTAACTGGGAAAAGAGGTACAGAAGTGTTTTAGAACAACAACAAAAAAAAAGTTACCGTCATCCAGGAGGTATTTCCTAGCTGTTGTGCTGTTGCTGGGCATGGGCAGAGCTCACCTTCAGTAAGTATAAAACTGCTGTCCTCACTGATGTCAGAATTAAGCCAGTTCAAACCATCTGAAAATCTGACTTGGTCTCTTAAAGCTGCCACCCCAACTTACATGAAGAGGAACTAATCAAGAATATGTTCTGTGTCTGGGGACCAGAAAAGATCATGAAAACTGAATTCACTGAACTTGAATAGGACTCTTTACAGCATGGAAATGTCTTTGCCTTTATTTCAGCTGGGAACTGTTGCAGCTATGCTGTAAAAGGTCAGGATAATGACAACAGCATGGGATTTTACCCTCTGTTCATGTTTCCAGCTACTGCCTCATTCACAATGCTGAGAAAGGGTGAGCCAGTTCTTACACAGCTGGGGAAAGAGTGCTAGCTACAGAAAGCAAGGCATTTTGCATGGTGGTTGTGTTATTCTGGGGATTAAATCCTTGAAGAGAAACTTATAGCCCAGGTGTCCCTGGGTGTGTAGAAAAATGACAAATGCAATTGTACCAAGTTCCAAGTGCATGTCATTCTGAGAAAACAGATGTGCATATCTTGACAGCTGCAGCACTAGAAAGCAAGGAAATCTTACAGTCAGGGAGACAAATTGATCTTCTACTTTCCCTTGCAGAGAAGAAAGCCAGTTCTTAGGACAATTAATTCCTGGATTTCTAAAAAAAATAACTGTATTATAGAAGAGAACAAAAAAAGTCTCTTCAATGTTTAAGTAATTAACATTTTAAGTACTGAGGCAGAGAACAGAAGAATGGATTTCTGAGTCAGTTTTGATCACAATTATTCTGGTGACAGCAGAGGAGAAGAAGGAGGATACTGAGTGTTCAGACAAACTTCACTGTGATGTGAGCGTGACTGCTCCCGGTCCTGCCTAGAAAAAGCCATAGCTCCAACAAACTCCTCCAAACCAACGGCAAGTAGGATTTCCCTTTCATTGGAATTTCATACAATTAAGTTTCTTCTGTCAGGAAGGCAAGTTGCACAATCAAAAAACGGTGTGTTGTCTGGAAAAGAGCAAGTTTCCTAAGGGAGACTAATGTTAGTGAGGAGAAAACTATCACCAGCATGAATCTGAGCTGTGCCCCTGCTCGAGGAAGCAGCAAACATGGTTTTTCCCTGCCTGCCTCCAGGAAGGGGCTATACCAGGTTATACCCTCCCTGTCCTGCCCTCACCCCAGACCTGCCTGCTGTCAGCAGCAGGGCGGCTCTGCGGTGGAGGACCCATCGCCTGAAGTTAGCCCCAGGCGGGAGGACAAAGGGGACTCCAGGCAGAGAAGGATCTGAAGACAGTCTGTTCTGCTATGACTTGAAAACAAAAAAAAAAAAGAGAACAATGACCACCAAAATAACCCCAGACTGAACCAATCCAAATCTCTTGACCTTTTAAGTGTTGGGTTAAGGGTAAGGGGAGAAAAGCCAGCAGAACCTACTGGTACTTACCCTCCACCAATTTACTGCTGGCAGGGTAATTTTGCCAGTAATTTTGCTCCTAAATTTATCACAAGTGCAACGTGCTGGACCACATCCCCTTCATGGGGACACTTTGCTTTCCCCAGTTCTGGCTGCCAGTCAATTTTTGGCTAAGCTATTTCTTCTAACTCCCTTTCAGAGAGCTAAAGCCCTAGCAACAGACATTAAAGCAATGTGTGCTCAGCACTTGAGAAAGAGAGGACACATGCGAGCTCTTCAGTTCGTATTTAGAAACCTCACTTCAGCCTCCAAAAGACTCTTGTTATCCTACCCAGCGAGTCCGACCTCCTGCCACACTGGTCAGCACATCGTGTCCTTTCCTCCAGCACGGCGGTCCTTTGTTTTACGTAAACCAAGCATCCGCAGTGCCAGTGCTCTGCAGCATCGCGGGGACCGTACGGCGAGAGCTGCTCGTCTCTGCAGCCCCTCCCGTGCCCCTCTTTGCATCTGCATCTCAGGCCCGCTGAAAAAGAGGCTACAAAGTAAAACAATGCCCGCGAGAACAGACAGCACATAGAGGCGGATATAATTTGTATCACTGTAAACGCAGGAGTCTGTTTTTCACACGTTGCACAGAACAAATCACTGAAAGGCAATGAAAACAAACACCTCCAAATAACATTTCTGTTCAGTATGAAAACATCTCCATTGCAGCTATTTTGATAAATGAAACCTGCAACAGTATATATATATATATATATATATATATATACAAAAATATATATAAAATTATTTTTTTTCCCCAAAGAAAGACCATTTCAGGTTAATGTGGTTTTGTCTCCAAACTCAGAAAAAGGAGACAGAGACCTCCTGTTACTTTTCACCAGCACAGTATTCAATGCTTATAAGTAAATCAAAATGAGTTGTCCATGATTTTGCCATTTCCATTATTACACCTCAGAGAAAAGGACCCCTGGCTTTTTCTGTAGCACCTTGTTTTCCTACAGCATTGATCAATCAGACAGCAGTGATGAGGACTGGCCAAAGGAAAAACCAGAATACCTGTCCTCATTTGGGTCCATTGTTTGACCATGACATTCCCATAAAAGCAGTGGCCTGCTCTAGTCCATGTTGTACCGTTATGCTATTCTGGGTTTTGCATCTGTTGCTCCTGTCTGCTCCACAGGCTTTGCAATGTAGAAGAAATCTTATTCATAGTTGGTCAAGTTATGCAAATAAATGCCAAGTTAGTGCTTGTTCACCTAACTGAAATCAGCCAGCCAGTACAGTTTCCAGTGTCAGCCTATATGAAACACAGGCTCTGAGAGGGCATGAAAAGAGTGGCAGTTTAGGGAAACAACAACCCTCTGATTTCTGGCACATGGCGTCTTGTGACACGGAGGAGTAATACCCAGTCTGGGAAGGGACTTTATTGGAAAGTTAATTGCTTATTTCAGCTTGCCTTTATAAAGAAGAGCCATTGCTGGAATGGAAAGCACTCTTCAACTTCTGTTTCTCCTCTGGAAATTTACCCCAGTAAGAACAGCCAGACAACTAGTTTCCTTGATGCTTATCATGAGCTTCCCTTTTGTAGCACAATTTCTTCTTAACAGTGTAAGTTATCAATACCCATGGAAATGGTGACATACTGGGTTCAGACCTCCTCCAGGCCTATTAGTTCTTTACTGAAGACTGCAGGGTACTAAAAGAGTGTCTCAACACTAGAATTTGAAAGTCCTGATCTAGCCTGTTTAAAGTTAATTGAAAAAATTATAGAGACTGAGGAGGAACTGGCTAGGCTATTTAATCTTCTACTTTCACTGTCTAGAGTCAAGAATTGCTGTCCATCATGTGTTCCCAGAATATAAATTGCACAGCTGGAAAAGTAAATGAAATCTCAAAATATGTGAGTTGCCAAAAGATGTCATGAGAAAATTTAAGAATATCTATTAACTGCAGAAGTCTCAAAATCCAAAACTCTCCTCAATCTAATGAAAAGCTGCATCAGTTCTTTCCTCCCTTTTATACCAAGTGGCTTTAATAAACTCCAGGAAGCTGGTGGGGAGGGGGAAATCTCCACATGCACACACAGCTTCAAGCTTATCTTCTTGTAAAATAATTAATTACTTTAAATCCATCCCCTACAGCATGACCCAGCTACCAAGTAACAGGGGTCTGAGTAGGGGGAGTGAACGGGTTTCCAGTACTTGACTGCTTCTTAATCATAATCTGTGCATAAAATACCTTCAAAAATCTATTTTACTTTGCATTGTGTTCTCTGTTCAAAATAAACAATTCATTCAGTATCAAGTTAGTATCTGAGCAAATAAGAGTCATAAAAAACACTGACTACATCAGTGCAGACATTTAAAGCAAAAAAAAAAAAATTCAAGATATTTTGAATGTTAAGTTCCTTATATGAATCTGGAACACAAAGACATTCATTATGTTGCTTCAGAAGCACAAGTAGAACCTTACCTTTTCAGGTTACTAATTCTGGGAAAAAAAGAAGGGGGGGTGGGGCAGGAAGAAAATACATTAGCTCATATACATGCTCTGTATGATCACAGTGTGAGCTCTTAATCTGTGGTTTTTCCAGTTATATTTCAAGAACAAAAATGAAGTTTCAAGTATCTGGCAGTTAACTATGGAAATCTTCCTAAAATTAAACACTAATGTTAAGATATATACATCTCATCTGTGTAATTGTATACAGCACACAAGGTGTTTTAGGAGTGCTACTTTTCACAATATAGAATCATAGAATCATTCAGGTTGGAAAAGACCTTTAAGATCATCAAGTCCAACCATTAACCTAACACTACCAAGTCCACCACTAAACCAATTAAAGGTAGAGTAATAATTAATTTCATGTTTCCTGGCTTGGTGGCTGGATTATTTTTTAATGAAAGTAAAACTAGGAATCACTAAGGTTGGAAAGGACCTCTAAGCTCATCAGTCCAACCACCAACCCAATACCACTACGCCTACTAAACCATGTCCCAAAGCGCCACGTCTACATGTTTTTTGAACAATATGTCCTTTGAACAGTATTTCTTAGATATTAATGGGTAGTATTATTTTGCTTAAGAACTCAACTTTTCTCTCACCTTTCCTGCAAAAGGCATAGCAGACCATTAACAGCGTTTTCTCATTCCTTGCTAGCTGAAGTAAGCTAACCAGTCTTCTACAATTATTTTACCTTTGATCCCACTTAGTTCTTTCATTTTTTCAAAATTTCAATCAGATTTGCTTTATTTGCATTTAAGATGCTAATAATAGCTCATAGACTGGAAGATAAGTCTCATGTCAGGCATGCAAACTCATTTCTAAACAGACTACAGCCCATCCCAGGCTAAGTGACAGCATAGAGGTTATATCACTATCCCATCTTCACATATAGAGAAAAATGGAAAGATTATGAGCTCTACCTGGAATCATAAAACTTGACTCTGTGCGTTGCACAGGAGTATATCCTTTAATACTGATTTTGGTCAATAGTTATACACCATAGAGAGAGACTCACCAAAGCCTGAGCTGTAAATAGAGTCCTGGGAGTTTTCTCCATAGAGCCACTTCATCCCATTGCTTTCCCCGGGAGGAACGGAGCAGAAGCAAGAGAGGACAGATCACCTCTTGCCCCAGAGCTGCTGTTCTTCCTTGCCTATCAGAAACAGCTGAAGGCCCCCAGTGACCATCCTGACAGGGCAGTGCTTTAATGACAAGTCGTGTCACTCTGCTTAAGGAAGCTCAAAAGATAAGAGGGTCTAAGAGGGACCATTACCTACTGAAGGAGTTGGAGGACAGAAGGGAGGAAAAGTTTTCAGAAGGGGAAGTACCTGGCAGGGTGGGGAGGAGAGCCGGGGAGCAGCTTCTGAAACACTCCCGTAGGATGCCGGTTTGGGGGATACTCATGGGCTGGGAAGGGATGCACATGGCACACATGCTTTACGTGCTTGTATTTCCTTTTCTTTAAAGCTAGAGTTTAGGCAACTGCTGAGCGTCTTTCAGGTTCACAGAGTATTTTCTTTAGTTTCTCTTTTTCCCATGAGACTATAAACAGCTTATAGAAGTTTTAAACTGAGTCAAGCAGGATTTAGATGTAGAGAATATATCAAATTATCCAGAGTAAAAAAAAATTACACTTTAGCTGGAGGATAAAAGTGTCATAAAAATATGTCTCTATGTGTGTGCATATCTACATGTATGTATACATGCACAGACACACTCATTTTATAAGCCCTTCAGTGAGTGTGGGAAGTTAAAGTTTTGAAAACATCACAAAAAGCAGAGCAGGAGTTGTGGATGTCATTTGCCCACCCTACTTAATATACACTCAGTGATGCTTTCTGTGTTTATCAATGTAAAGCAGTAGCATGTGAGATTAAAAAAAAAAGAAAAGTGAGATTAAAGAAAAAAAAAGAAACAACCTAAACTACTGCATGATTATTTTCTGGAAGGAAGGGAGGAAAACATTGCAAGTAGTCCTTGCCCACATGAAGGTGTCTTCAATAACCTCGAACTGGCAGGGAGACCAACCTTGTCAAAACGCAGTGCAGCATGTTCCATCCTTGGACAGAATCCACCTGAGGAAAACGTGCTGCCTTGGAGGGTCCTGGCCTCATTGCACTGCTTTGCTGCAGGAGGCCAGTATTACTGGTCAAGAGACATGGTGGTTCCAGGTTTATGGAAGAAACGTATGTTTAGGTGGATAGTTTAAACTCTGGAGTAAGGCCCTGAGGAACATACTGCATGGAGCAGGGGTGAATATAATCAAACCACTTGCCTTGTTTCCCCATGGATTTGACTTCAGTGTTTGCAGCCTCTAATTTCTCACGTCAAGTTCCTTATTATCCTAAGGAATTCCTGTACATAAATGACCCATCTCAAGACAGCTTTGTGTCAGCTGTCTGATCTCACACCTTCAGAAATGAAGTGCCTACACCAAGAAGGTTCACTGTATAGATTTTATATGAGATTATGTTTAACATCCTGGGGTCATAATGGCAGGTGATCTGAAACCTGTATACAAGCACTGTAGGACTGTGGAGGAGACAGCCAATACCCAATGTGCTGCCAGCGTTTCCTCCATCATGCTAACTAGCTCAGAGTGTAGCAGCATGAGGGTGGTGGCAACAAAGCCAACTTGAACTTACCATTTCTTGTGATTACTTAAACTTACAAGTTCTTGCTATTGCCCTTATCTGTGGCCACCTGCTTCTGCCCAAATGCTGCAGTTTGTTGTCATTTTGGTTATCTGGTTACAGTCCAGCTCCTCAAACATTCAGTTAACACAATGGATAAAGCAGGACTTTATAGAAGTGGGAAAGAAATGAGTAATTGCAGACAGGGAGGAGGTAATCATTGACATCAAAGGCTGTATATATATAACTAAATCCTCTCAGTTACCATAGAAAATGCATGTTAAAGCATGTCAATTATTAGCTAAAGAAATGCAATACTTGTGCTGAAATGATCCCTCCTCACACCATGCTTTAAAAATAAACATAACTGCATACGATACGAAGTGTTCAAAGTCATGCACAGGTTCCTCATTCCTAGGAATATGCAAAATTTGACAATCAAGTATGGCCAAGGAGTCTGAAGGTCTTAAACCCACTAACATATTCATCAGAGACACTTTTGCTAAGTTGCTTAGTGAGCTGGAAACCATGCTTGGGTTTTCTTATTGCTGTGCCCTCTCGCTTATACCAGGGGGTGAGGTGGGTGCTGCTGTCAGGAGGTTTTCTGCCTGGAGTTTCTCAGGTTCCCTCTCAAATTGAAATTCCCATTGACAGTCAGCCTAGGGGTCGTCTTCCCTGCCTTCTTTGATCCATGTCTGCCTTAACCCCTTGGTGGAAAAAGCAAAGTGATTTGCAAAGTAAGTGCAGAGGACTTGGTGGGGGCAGCTGGGGTGCACAGGGATTTCACCCAGTCATCAGCTATTCCCTGACAGCTCTGTCTCCTTTTGGGGGGTGTTGTAAAGCAGACCCCACAACATCTGCTGTTCAGTCTTGTGAGAAAAGCATAACGCGGTTGTAGTGGAACTTAAAACCCTGGTTGTTTTCATAGAATTTATGTCATCTCAACAAATACCTCCAGAAATGGTGTTGTACCATTATCTCATATCATAATATGAAGCACAGCAAAAGAAAAATTTATTAGACAATACATCCTTTACTGCTGAATTACCTAAAAAATTTAAGGAGACTCTGGAATGTTGGATTTTAATGAGATGATAAAAAACATTCAGGCTGTGTTAGCCATTCCAATATTACAGCAATGAAAGCCTAACAACCACCACTAACTTCTACATAATGCATCATTTAATAGGCACGCAAAATGCCTACAGAATACTACTTTTTAAACAGTGCACATTTGTAGTGAGCCTTTGATGTCAACGCCACTCAGAAGAAACCAAAGGAATAGTGCTAAAACTCGCATAAAGCTCCACACCATACTTTTTGCAAGTCTGTATTTATTACAGAAACCCTTCCACATTTAAATATACTAACAGCCCCTTTAAAATACTGTCAAATCCATTGAAATCATACTGAGACCCTTTCTTACAAACCCTTGCTGATGAGGTAGAACAGCACAGGAGCCTCTGACCATCGTGGAAATGGCATCAGCCTGATCCTGTGGGATACCTGACAGCGTGCTTAAATTAACAGATAACTGAACTTTAAGTATTCACATGTGTATAGTAATGGCTTCATATAAATACCTGGGGCTAGGACCAGTTGCGTAACTGTGCCTGGCATGAAGGAAATCTTATGGTCCTCTTAAAGCAAGCACCCCTTTACAAACTGCCTCCAATCAGTACGATCTTGAAGACCAACACTTCAGCTCTGCAGGTGCCTCCAGGAGGTGGAGAAAATGTAGTGGTTTAATTCTTCTTATTCCATCCCTCCATGATCTGAAATGATGGACTTTCAAACTGGAAAGTATTTTCCTGCAGAGATAAGCTGTTGGGATCCAGGACTGAATGTAACCTGCTGTGGTCCTCGCAGAGGTATAATACAGGGCAGCAGAGGAGGAGAAAACTTTCATCTAGTCATCTGCAGCTACACCTGCTCACAGAAATAGATTACCTGACAGTGAGATAAACTCATGTATTGGGGTGCTAAGTGCAAAGGCAGTGGTGGAAAATCCAATATAAAAGCATGATATGATAAGGAAATTGCTTTACACAGCATGGCTCTGCAATCTGCTGCGTTCAGAGAAAGCGTCTTCTTGTAGCACCACCACACTTGTACGTAGGAACTGGCGTCTGCCCTTTCAAAGCTCCACAACTCGGAGCAAGGTGAGGACACCTGGGCTTGGCGATTGGGCATAGATTTAAAAATCTGGGGAGAGAGTCAGTAAAACAAGCTGGAGTATACCAGTTCCACTCAGGCAGCAGTAAACCTTTTGCACTCTTAAATCCTACATAAAATATTATTCTTTAAGGGACCTAAACACCACACCAGCCTCTGTCAAGCTTTGGCATGCTCCCACATTAACAATGAGAGCTATACTATTCCTCTCAACCACCCTTTTCACTGAAGTGCTGTATAATATATTAAAAATTATAAAAAGCCCGTATCACTGTGAAGGTGGAGGGAGAGCAGATCCTTCAGTAAATGGTAAGTGTCCCGAAGAAACTCTTTTTAGTGTCTCAAGGCAGGAAAGTTTATGAGCAGGTATAGTAAAAGCTGGCAGGAGGCAGTTTATTTCATGTTTCCATCTGCCAGTTGTATTTTGTGAAATGGAAGATTGTCCTTTCACCCAATAAATTCACCTTTTTTACTGCAGAAATTTCACATTAAATACTAATAACATTGTTTCAGGGGATCAACTAAAGGACATAACAGGCAATTAAACAGCTCCAATTATATCATAATTTTCTGTGTCGACTTATTTCAACAGATTACTCAATTTCTATTGAAATGGTATTCCGAAGGGGCTTAGCAATGTTTTAAGCATATGTTACAGGGCTACAGTCCCAGCACTGAATACTAATAACACAGTTTGAGATGTGTGCTCTCATGTGTCACAGATATCATAGTTTTAGTTCATTTTCCATGAATTATTGAAATGAAGAATTATTTCCTGTTTTCTTTTTTGAATCAACACTTACTACCAGCAGTGCTGGAAGGAGTAAAATCCAGGAAATGTGCTGCAGTAGATAAGAATTGAAAGCAGTGTGTTGGGGATGTTACCTGCATTTACATATTTGTATTTTATTAAGTAATCAAAAGAGCCTGTCCAAATTGTATAACTCGTGCATCATAAATAAATACAAACCAGATAACTGGAAGCAAAGGCTTACATAGTAGCAATAATTCATACCATCCCTACAGCAATTGCCTGGGCAATTCTCCACTTTGTCTTGCAAAATTCTCACTACCTGACTCCTAAGAATTCTCCCACCTCCCCGGGAAATGGTATATAAGGTCTTCTTAGGGTCAAGAAGTAAAAACAAGAGGTACAAGAGCATACACACATTCAAAGACTAAATTTAATCTTAGGAATCAGATTTCTATACTGCATGGATTTCTGGAAAGCAGGAATATGAAGAAAAACAAGTGAATAATGGCCTGTTTAATAGCCAGTGTAAATTAGATTGTACACAGGTCTAGAGGCATTTATGCAGCTATCTTAAGGTGTCCCTGGTGCCCAAAAGGGAGCCCAAAGCTAAATGTCTAAACCAATATGTTGCCATGTAAATTGGTGCCTTTTCTAGCTTAAGGCATGTTGAAGAATATGGATATATATGTATAGACAGTAAATGCAGAATATAAAGAGTTCAGAACAAAACCTTCCAGTCTGCATGCTGCTTTTCTAGGGGACTGCATGGAAGAAGTCAAGAGGGAACAGCTGTTAATCAAATTGTCCAATGCTTGCTTAGGACTCCTGTCCAACTTGATGAATGCAGCATGGAGGTTTGGAAGGAGCTGGATTTATATCAGTCTGGAGTACTCCACAGTTCTCATTAATATGCAGCACAGCTTCTAAGCTCTCCATACTGTTAATACTTAGGCAGAATAAATGACATATATAATAAATAAATATGCTTTCAATTAAAAAAAAAAAAAAGGGTAATTTTTCCTTTAAAACAGATCTAATGCAAATTAATTTTGATGTTACACCTGTGAACACCCTGAGCAGTCTATAATAGATTACACATACTTAAAGAAAAATTATATTCAAGATGTCCAAATCTGCAGGCAAAATTTCAAGGGGCGTCAAACCAATGAAGAGCCAAGTGATCAACTTAGAACCTGGAACCAAAGCATGTTAAGGTGATACAAAACAAACAGCTGTTTTTCAGCAACAGCTTATCTTTTGTCACTTTTGATCAACAATTCTCTTTATGTCAGTTATTTCATTTAGGCCAGTGCTATAGCTGTGTCACACAACATCCAGAAAACAAGGACAAAGAAAATTGGTTTTCCTCTCCCAATATATCAATGAAAACAAGATACTGGAAGTTGAGATACACTACCTCTAAAATCCTGAAAGACATGGCAACAGGGAATAAAGGATTCAATTCACTAAAGAGCAGTAAAATTTATTTATTAAACAAGAAAGCATTAACTGTAAAACAGTCTGATATACAGAGAAATGGATTTATCCCATATAATTATTGTAGTTATGTTTAATTAAAAAATGACATTGTGGTTTTCTCTTTATTTAATTCCAATTACTATTAAAAACCTTGATATAAGTTAATGAATGTAATCAATAACAATTACAATTTTATCATGTCACATAAAAATTAAGCATATGAAAAGTAACTGTATAATCGGTTAACTGTGCGTAAGGTATTCTCCTTTTTAGCAAAAGTTATACCATTCTTTAGTATGTAAGCTGTACTTAATTCCAGATCAGCATATTTTAATGGATGTTCCCCCCACAAGAATCAGTATCTCTTACAGAAATTAGCTAGTAAGTATAACTACATAACAAAATTATTTAGGGTATCCAAGCAGCTAATAACATATTTACTTAGATGCTGATATAAATTATCATTAGAATGCGTGATTTTAACATTTGATTTAAAACATTATGCCCTGAACTGAAAGAAAGAGTCAACTATTTAGGTATAGTTTTAGGAATTTTACTTATATCTGTACTTCTTTGCTAATTTTATGGTCTTACTTTTAGTGTATCACAGTTTTTAACTGTGCCACTCATTTTCAAATTACAAAACTAAATAAGATTTTTTTTTTTTTTTTTTTAACTAGTATGGACAGCTAAGCATCCTAAATCACAATCTTATCCAGCTGAAATTATTTTTAACATCTGTTCCAGCCTGCAATTAAACTATGCATGTTGATAAAACAAACTCATTTCTTAACACTGTCTGGATGCAAGAAGTACTTTTTCCAGACTAGCGTACATCAGGATAAGAAAACTCTCTCTCAGCCTTCCACAGTTTTCTAATAATTTTTGTAGGCCTGAAATGCAGAATCCATGCTCCCTTCATTTTTTCTACAGCCAGTATTTCTGAAAGCTGGTTTGCTTTAAAAGGTTTCTGTGTCTCAGTTTGTTTTTGCCTTTTTCTAAAAATACAATTCCCATTTTTCTCACCCCTCATTTACAAATCTGACTCACCATCTTTGCACTCACTCATAACACAGCACGACAAAGAACTGCCAGCAGGAAATAAGGATTAAGGGTTTGGCTTTTCTCAAGTTAGCTAAAAGTGAATATTTTATTCTCTCACCCCCAAAAAACCCCAAGCATTTACTATATATTTTCCAAGGGCACAAGAACATTTTGTCAGGTATTTTAGACAGCTATAAATATCTTGTACTTTCCAAAACCAGTGGATATTTCTTCTCCTAAAGCCATTCTGGGCTCCTGGTTAACTGTGTATTCAGATATTCTTCAAAAAACTCTTTTGATTCCCTTTTTCAAAAAAGAATAACTTATTACAGAGTAAATGTTTGCCAAAGTTTCTATATTTAAGTAAAACCTGGGTTTGAGTACAAGAATCCATCCCAATACAACTCCGTGATTTGGGTTTTAGGGGATATTTCTTGAAAGTTTCTTTTATATTTGCACAAAGAAGCTGAGCCAAATTTATGGACCTTGGGGCTTAGAAAGGCAAAAATAAATGTGAATGGTCAAAACAGAAAATGCCTTTCTCTGGAAATCTAGAGAACACCTAAAGTTTGACTCATAGATCTCATAATAATGGGGTGCATAGAAGAAACTTCAACTAAACCTCACCCTCTGTAGCACAAGGGTGACACTACAGCTGGTCTGGTAGCATCATAGTAGCACATAGTCTGGTACTACCGGCACAGACAGTTGCTATATGCAGATTGGATAACTGGGTAAAGTCCATATGATAGCAGTAAACCACAGGGGCTTTGCTGTAGGCTGGGTAGCATCACATAAACTGACACAGTAAAACAGCTAAATGAAATAATTGCTCAGTCTTAATATGCTCAAGCACTTTCCTGTTTCTTTTCAACAAGAACAATTAAGGCCAGATTTTGGAAGATATAAAGCCAGTAATAAAAGAACAAATCTTGAAGATTTTCTCACGGAAGCCCCACTTACCTGAGAGCCTTCTGTGTAAAAATAACTATTTATTAATATTCTACTGCAGGGAGTTTGGAGTATTTGCAATCTTTGCAAACAGAACTCATTTATTTTTCACAGAGTGAAGAGAAATCTGAAGAAATTCTCCAGTGACTCCACTGGGCTTGGCTGGGAATACAGAACTGACTTTGCTGAGCATCTTTCTGGAATAGAACTAAATACGGCCTTTGAAATTAAACTGGTGTCAAAAAGCCAATTTCAGATAGTGTATAAGTCTTTCCTTGCAAAGTCTAATAATTCTCTGGCCACTTTTTTAAACAGCTGTTGTATGTAGATTCAAACTGCCTCCTGAGCATAAGGAGCAAGGTTCAATTTCTATTATCTGGTTATCCACTTCTCCATATCCCAAACATCTGTACAACTTGAGTCTGCATTATTTCTTACAAGGATTCTCCACACTAGAGTAGGAGAGGTGCCTTGGCAGAGTTTGTGGGACAAATGAGCGCTTTGACACATTGCACCAGTGCTATTATGATCTTGACTTCCTAAGTGCTGAATTTACACAAAATGATAACACTGCCACTTTATCACTTAGCAGCATCTGCAAACTTAATGTTCCACAATGCCATAAATGATGATATCTGTTACCAAAATTAGCATTCACACAACCAGCCATGCGGAGGAAACATTTCTACACCATGCTTCTGACAATCCAATTGTGTTTTTGAATATTTCCCAACCTTGGAACCAAGTTTTGCTGCACAACCCTCCTTCTGTTTGGCATTATCAGCCTGTGTCATGCCAGAAGTCATTGCTGATGTACTGTGCTATTTGATTGCTGACATGTGGTGCTTCTGGGCAATCCCTTAAGTTGGATTATTAAAGGTTAGCAGAGTTCTCAGAGATCTTTAATATGTGAAATTACTCCATTTCCTGACCTGTCACAGGCAGTTGAACACCCAGGCTGCTGCTGCGGACCCAGATGAAATATGCTCTGGATCCACAGCTTCCCTGAGGTCCAAGATTGATAACAGATAGACATCTCAGCAGCACAGAAAACTTGGACTTGCAGCTCAACAGCATTCTTTTTTCATTCCCCAGGGTTAAGTTTCAACCTCAGTTGGCTCAGACTCCCAGATCTAACCCTCAGTATTAGGAAGCCAGCAGGCTTGAAAACAGACTCAGAATAGGAACCTTGGATTTTTTCCTCCTTTCCTAGCTCTCACAGATGGACACACTCCATTTGCTTACCCAATGGGGCTTCTTAATCCAGGAAGCATTCAGTCATTCCTGCTTCACCTTCAAGACGTAGAAGCTTGGACCAATTTGTTTGGTCTAGTTAATTTTTTTATTTACACTGTGAGCTAACAAATTCTGCAAGCGGGCTTTACAGCATCTCATTATTAGAGGTACATAGAAGTAATACATGCATAAACACAAATTTTTGTATATATCATTGAACCACAGGCAGCTTTGTAATAAGCATTTTTTTTTTTCAAACTAGATGCCAGTTTTACATTGTTAATGAGAAAGAAAATCACTTTCACTTTTCCAATTTTTCTCTTTTTGCAGAATTAATACATTAAGATGAAGAGAAACACTTCTCTAAGTAGCTAGTAGGTTGTGGGACAATAAAAAACCCTTATGAAAACATTAGCCTAAGCAAATAATATTTAGAACACAAGATGAAAAAGTGTTTTAATTTCCTATACCCAGGGATAATATTCCCAGTCCTCATTTTTTGACAGAAAAAAAAGAAACACGTGACTGTTCACAAGGGTAGAAGGAAAAAAAGGACTCTTCCAAAGTCAATATGCATTTCAGTTCTAGCCATATCAAATAATAGTTAGTGATTTATTGCCAGTTTGATTTATGGCATGGGCAAGGTCCTGCCAAATTACCAGTTCCTAGAACTGTAGTTTCAGTTCTGCTCCTCCATGGTTCAAAGGGATGTATAGCTCAAAAGAAGTGATACGGTGCCTAGAGGGACTTGATGCAAGAGAAAGCAGGAGATAGCAGAGAGCGATCTGCTAAGGAAGAAAAAATGTAGCTTGGCAGGAAATGCCCAGAAAGTGTGAAGCAAGGGAAGACTGAATCAGAGTGAAAGCCAAGGCTGTATTTATGAAATCAAGCCTAAATTATGGTATGATGTTGTGTCTTCCAAACCAAAGGAACAGCACACAGAAGGAAACTGGCTCAAAATAAACTTGCTGCTCTGTTAGTGACTTCCTCTCCTGAATTACCTACTATCCTAAGCTAGCGGGTAACCTGACATATTAAACATACACTCATGCATTGTAATTTAGAGCTATAGTTACATTCCTTTGAAGATTTATCACTGTTTGCTGTGAGAAGGATCTGCAATTAAAATCTCTGTTAACAAGCAGAAGTCAAATGGAAGGATAAGGTCACATAAATAGAGGAAAACATCTGCTCTATACACTTTACAGAGCACAATGACACTGTCTTGGAGAGGCAATTGTTTGTTTCACTTTAATTTTAGAAAATCAAAGAAGAAGTAGCGGTGGCTGAAAAGATGTAGCATGATTTATTCTTTTAGGAAAGAAGAAATTGTATCCAAGGCAGCACTTAGGACAATACTTAGCCTCAAGCACATGCTTAAATTTCACAAATGTAACTGATGTGAGAAGATATTTAAAAGTAAATAAATGTTTATGTGGTGTTCTGAATCTGAGCAGATCCAAGCCGATAAAGAACTACCATATTGTCAAGATTTAAATCTTGATAAATCTTATAATCAAGTTGCTGGGGGTCCTATTTATAAGTAAATGGTGAGGTCCTAATTATAAGTAATTTTAGTTCACCTTCATGTAGCAGCCAGGAATGGATTGCAGGCAAGTCTGGTTTCTAATTGTACACACACCTTTTCATCGTTGTGCTGCATGCAGTTGGCAGTGGGGTTATGAGGACACGTGGCAGGTGTGAGGGGCATGTTCCTGCAAGAGTGAAGAAAGGTGGCGAAAGCCACTCAGCAGAAGTGACAAACCCTGTAGTGAAACTGCAGTGACAGTAGCAGATCGGGAACCCAAAGTAAGGAACAAAACCAGATACAGTGCTCTACAGAAAGCTAATAGCCCACTGTAAACTCACCCATGGTTCAGTCGAAGTTGAACAAACAGCGCTTACCCAGTAGGCGATGTAAACTGGCAAGGACCTGAGAGAAAGTGCAGCAGTATTGTCCGCCTTTCCTTGAACTTTACAAATGGGTTTCCAGTTTCCTTGCTGTACGTATCATTTACAACCCCAACAGCTTTGTCCCTCTTACCCTACTTTTTTTTTTTTTTCTGGTAGTGAGGAATGAGTCATCTGTCTACTCTTGTGGTTTTTGTTCACTCATACTCTTCTTGCAACATAATTTGGCAATGATTTATTGTGCGATCTTATTCCAAACAGGTGTCTGTTTTCTGGCTTCCCCTGCAAACTCAGTTCCAAAGAGCAGATGGTAATAGTTAGTTGCCTTCTGCACCTGCATGGATGAGAGCAGATCTGAAGAACCTCTTCTGTAGGTTGCGTAGCTCAGGGCAATATTTAGATGACCTTGTGGTTAACACGTAAGTAGCCAACTGTATCCACCTTGGCACTGACATCGTGGTGATCATTAGTGGAGCTGAATTTAAGACAGAAAATGGTTTCAGGAAACTAAAATAAGGCAGGACAATTTGACGCATCATCAGCCAAAAAGACATTTCAGGAGCACCAGCATGAATGGACAATACCTGCCCAGGTCTTTTCTGCCATATTTCAGGAATTCTTTCAGCAATCACATGAATAAACTCATTTGCTGTATTTCAGACCACATCCAGCTGTCAGGATTCAGCTAAGGGTTTGGGGACTTCTTAATTAAATACATTAAAGCAGAGTCAGTTTTCTAAACGTGCATCAGGTTCAATTGGTTACTGGACCAAACTAATCTGTAAGACTGACCCAAAATAAAGGTGTGGGAGAAATGGATTTGAAGGCTGAGTTTTTTTGAAGGTGATGAACAGCCTGAGAACTAGTGAGCTAAAAAGAGAGGGAGTGAGAGAAAAGAGGGATGAAGGCTAAACAGGGAATTAAGGAACTTTCTGCAAATCCAAGCAGCATACAAGTAGGAGATAAAGTTACTGAAAGAAACAAGGGATCAGTGAGGAGTAAGAAAAATCTGGAAATAACTATTAGAAAATTCAGTCCAGGGAAAATCTGTATACTCGAGAAAAGGTTCATTTATTCAATACCTGTTTCTAGACATGCTTGAGATACAAACTGAGGCAGAATGCATGGCTCTGACTAGTGCGGATCAATAGCAGCTCTGGGCATCAGGTCAGGCAGTTGCCTGCAGGGCAGAAGAGTCAGGCTTACCAGTTTGGTAAGCCCCATCTCTAAACCAGATCAACAGGGTTCACATAAAAAAACTCTTACCTTCACAGGCAGACACTTTTTTTCTCTATTGACACGTTTGCCAGCTCTCGTGTGCTGAACACAAGGCCTATGAGCCCATTCAGGGGGTTAACTTCTTGGTGGGATTTCTGCTTCTGGGTGTTTTTTTGCCACATTGTACCACTTGTTGGGGGCCAGCAGCACTGTTGGGTACCTCACTGGGTCCTCAAGGTCAATGGTTAGAGGCTTCAGGTACTTCTTCTGGAGGAATAATAAGGCAACAGCTGCAGCATATCAGCAGCTCTCTGCACAGCAAGGACAGCTCTTCTTCTCTGGGACATATTTTTTTAATTATCAAGAAGAATCTAGGAGAAAAACTGGCAAGTAAATAGAAATACATGATCATTCAGATTTCTAAAACACTACAAAACACCAGTAGCTATACACTGGTAAAATTATGCATGATCCATTAATGCAGGGTTGAACTTTATATCTCAAAGGGCAATTCCATAAAAGCAGGTACTTTCTCTTGACTGTTCCACTTTAGAAATTGACTGTGAAAATAATCACTCTTTAGATATTTGAGACTCACGTTATTCAGTAGGAGAAAATAAATCTCTTTAAGAGTCCTGTTAGCAGAGAGGAATTATAACTCTTTAGAGGTATTACTGATTTCAATATTAATAACACTATTCTGCAAATCTATTTTTCTAATCAGTTTCTGAATCTGTGATCAAAATTTTAAGTCAGAATTTGTTTTTTCAGACCCCATAGTTTTCTAATTCCAGTGAGAGAAGACTCTAACAACCTTTCTTCAAATCCCTGTTAAGAATCATCTTATGCACAGAGAAAATAAGTGCCTTGTAAAGACTGATAGGCTTTAAGAGTTTTTCCTCTATTAAAGCTGAATAATATTTAAGACTTTCTTATCTTGATATTACTCTATATTATAGAAAAACTAAAAACTCATCATGGTAATACCATTTGGGTGGAAACAATTTCACTCAGATTTTTCTTACACACTCTAAAATATATGCATCTTTCCCCTTTTGTTATATGTAAAACTGATGGTTATTTTTAACCTGCCTTTCACTTCATTGGCACACCTGCATTATAAGACTCCTACGTCTTTTTGTTTGTTTTTTTAATACTTTTTTGGTGCCAGTAAGCATGGCTTGAGAGTAGATACAGCCCAAGAGTGATTTGATCTTCATGGAATTTATGAAAAATGCTACTGGAAAGGGCTGGGTACTAATGTGATGAGTGGGCTATAAGAATTTGTACAGACTAGAAACAGAATTGGCAAATGTGGTAAGACCCAGACCTTTGGGAAAGGACCAAGAGTAGGAACATTTACTCCTTTTAACTATTAAGAAATTACTTGAAATATTTTTTTTTCTCCTCTGCCTTGTGCTTGTGCTCTCAAGACGACTTGTGCTGTTATGCAACAAACTGGATTTGAGGATTCTTGGTTTCATGGGAAATACACAGCTATGAATAAGATCACACATTTGGTCACGGGTTAAACCAAAGGGCTATTTTGCCAAGTGCCACTTGGAAACTGTCAGCAGAAGTTTTGGAAAGGACTATGAGGGTGAAGGAAATAGCCTCTGTCATGTATCTTCAATACCTCCAATCAACAGGAATCTGGAAAAGTCTTTTTGCATTTAAGAGCCACTCCCATTAATTTGTCTAATTTCACAAACCTTTGAATAAACTGATATCCAGTGGACAGTGGCTTTTTGTCATGCACTGTGGGAAACATTAAATAACAGTATCATACAAGATAATACCTGTTATATATCTGAGCTAGCTCCTCTTATCTCTAGCTCTGTATTGATATGCTTTCTCTGTGCGTGACCCTGACATATAATGGCAAATGGTAATTTTTGGTTTTGCAGCATTTGTTTCAATTTTAGATTAGAAGGCAATGTAAAGGTGTGTGTGATTGCCTCTCTTTTGCAGGGCTACTCATGTAGGAGGAGAAGAAACAGATCATCAATAATTAGTAAAAGAGGTGCAGGGTAAAGGGGAATAAAGTCATAATGGAGCTTGGAAAGTCCTTAACTTTCAGCCAGGAGCTCTTCAGAGGATTATTTCCTTCCCCTCCCTCAAATTTATTCACTGTCTTTCCCCTCTTCCACATCACACTCGTGAAGATCCAAGGATCAAGGATTCAGCATTCACAAGGAGGAGGGATAAAGCAGCAGAAGCTAGGTATTCCTCCTATTTCAAACTGCAGAAGAGGGGTCAGACCACAAGCCAGAGACACACCTGCCAGAGTTCTCTGTAGGCTGATACTCTGAGGAGCCAAGGGACATTAGAGTTGGTGGCACATGCCCCTACCCCCCTCCTCCCCACAGGCTTCTCCTGGCCACTGGGAACTTCCCCACCCATCCCAGGTGGGATCTTACCAGCCATCAATTGCTTTTTTCCCCCCACTGCTACAGCCCCCCTCCTCAGGCAATGGGTGCCTGAGGCCCTGCCACTCCTGCTATCGCCATAGAATCAAAGAATCATAGAATCATTGAGGTTGGAAAAGACCTTTAAGATCATCCAGTCCAACCATTAACCTAACATTACCAAGTCCACCACTAAAACAATTAAGGGTAGAGTAGCAATTTCATGTTTCCTGGCTTGGTGGCCGGATTATTTTTAATGAAAGTAAAATCTAGGAATCATTAAGATTGGAAAGGACCTTTAAGATCATCAGTCCATCAACCCAACACCACCATGCCCACTAAACCATGTCCCAAAGTGCCACGTCTACCCGTTTTTTGAACACTTCCAGGGATGGTGACTCCACCACCTCTCTGGGCAGCCTGTTCCAATGCTTGTCTACCCTTTCTGTGAAGAAGTTTTTCCTAATATCCAATCTAAATCTCTCCTGGTGCAGCTTGAGCCCATTTCCTCTTGTCCTATCGCTAACTACTTGGGAGAACATAGCCATGTTTTGGCTATGAAGAGGAAAACCATTCCTCTGCAAAATGAGGCACCAGAGGTGCGGCAGAGTGCTTACAGTGCTACAAAGTGTTTGGATACAACACAGACCAAAATGTACTTTTGCCACAGTGATATGGGGCACGAGCTTGTTTTTGGCTGAACCAATATCGAATATGACTAATTCAGCTCATATCAGGAGAGCTGCTCCAGACTGACACTGGTAGGACCAGAAGCAAAATTCAGGGCCATAATGTTTACTTTTCTGGCTTAAATGATTAATTATTCAGAAACAAGTCTATCATAGGCAAAGCATTTCCTTCAATTAATTCAAATTAACATTTTGTTTATAGCACAGAGTAAGTCTTTTCCTTTACATAGTTCAAAGTGAACCCTGGGGGCTCTAAATATGCCTCCTGGTGATTTAATTAAAAGATAAATATGCATTTTGAAAAAAGAAAAAGTACAGAAAGAAGGAAAAGCTACAATTAAAAAAGTGGTAGCTACGAGGAAAAGGAATCCACTATAGAACAAATGAAAAGAAAACCAGAAGGGACTAACAAAAAGCATATTAATTAGACATAGAAGAAATGAAAGAAAACAGCTTCTGAATGCAAAGAGGCATAAAAGAGTAAACAATGCATGGTGAATATATTGTTTTGAACATAAAGGTTACATGACCAAGCGCAGGCCGGATCCCCCAGGGCTCGCAGTTGGCTTTGTAGGGCAGAGGAGCAGACCTGTAATTCCCAAAATGGTTGCTGCTCCCCACAATGTAGGACTTCAACATACACAAGTCTCATATTTTAGGGTAACATGCTAACAAAAGCAAGGTTCATTACCAGAAGCAGGGTCCCAGCTGAAGAACCTTTGGAAGCCAGTGCCAGACCCTGGGCAGAGCAGGTAAGTAGCTAGGTCTGATGCACATATTGTGTGCACAAAAGCCGTATTGCTAGGTCTCTACCACACCTTCATAGCAGTAGAAATGGAGTGGTGTAGATTGCAAAAGACAGGAGATAGGATGGAGAAATGTTATCTGAGTGAAAGTTACAGTGTATGTGCTGATCGCAAAGTCCGTCCCTCAGGCACTCCACGTGGCATACGTGGATCACAGGGCTTCACATGATGACCACACAATAATCACCATAGGGCTTCACAACCTACTTGCTGAGCTCTGTATGCCCATGATCTAGCAGGGACCGCGAGTAGAACCAGCCTCACAACGGGGTGCTGAGCCAAGGCCACCACTGCGCTGCCTGCAGGGCTTGCCTACACTGCAGCAGCCTCTGCCTGTGCTGGCAGAGGAACTTGGGCAGAGTCCCTCTGCATCTGCTTCCACTCCCTGGAGAGCTCCAGGTGCTCCATCACGAAGCATTTTCCTGCTGCCATAGCTCCACCACCATGGCAACGCTGCTGCTGCTGAGCTGGCCAGCCTTCAGTTCCTTTCTGGCAATTTGGTAATTTCAAATGTCTACAGAAAATTGTGGTTTTGCTGATGATACAGGTATGAAGTAAGTGTTCTCCTAGCTCACATTCTTTTAACTGCTCTGTGTAAAGATTTTGAAGAAAACACCTCAGATCAATTTAAAACCACTTCTGAAGTCCTGTTATTTCATATTGACCACTGGGTGTTCACAAAAACCTCTTCCATTTCACAGCTTCCTGATGATACAACTCCCTCATGTCCTGTCTCTTTTTTTCCCCTGTCTCCAAGTCCTAAGGAATCTTTTCAGCTTTATGCTGGAAGAATGATACTGGTCTAAAATGGACAATTTTCACACCAGTGGTGGTAACAACTGTAGACTTAGCTCAACTATAGTCAGAGTTCAAGAGGCTATGACCGAAATATGTTTTGTCTTTCTGCTTAGTATTTTATACTGGTTGAACTAAATAATGGTTTGCAGTTTAAAACTACAAATGGAAGAGAACAGGTATAGTGTCAGTATTAAATTGCGGTGGTGAACCTGGCATTTAAGACCCTGCCATTGGATTAATCTCTTTAATGCATTCACTAATTTTTAAGGAATGTGATTTTTTTGAGATTAGCTGCCTTAAATACAATGTGTGAGTAAAACAAAGGGGTCCTATGGTTTTAGAAAGCTGAGGTATTTCTAGTCCTGTTAACTATCCACTGACTATACAGTCTGTAACAGGTCTTGGATTAGGTCATTAAGCAAGCTGATGTTCTGATCATTTCCCACAGTAAGAAATATTTCTTGTAGAAATGCAATAAAATGTATTAACAGGAAAAGTCCACCTAGCTGAACATTCCCTTCTCCAAAACATTCTTCCTCAAAGGCACTCATAGCTTCCATTAACATCAGGGGAAGTAAAACGCATATAGAGACATATAACTTTATGGCCTGAAGAACTGTAACATGCATCTGCACCCACATATACACTTATACAAGAACGTACACCCTTCACACCTCCTCCCAGGAGATGGAAATTTAGCAGAACAAGGATATTAAAAATTATAACTGATCTTGTCGGGAACTCCAGACAACATTTAATTCTCCAGCTCTTGGAAGAGAGGATTAGGAAACAGCTTTATAACTCGGATGGGGAGAAACTGGTGGATTAAAATAAAGATTCTATGCTGATGAAACAGCTCAGCATTTCTGAGTTCCTGTCTCACTGATTATGATGTGGTTCCTCTCATAAGTATCCCAGCTGAAGCTCAGGAAGGCAATAATAAGTCTTAACGCCTTGGGGTTATTGACAAGAAGAGTGGAGTGTTCTTAGAAAATGAGACAATATGGCTGTCTCTAGTGTTCATGGCTTCAGTCTCACTGCTCTTCCTCACTGCTGTGACTCCAGCAGCTAAGGATATGTATGGCTGTAGCTGAGAAAGTCAAAGACCAGCATCAATTTTGAAAAGGTTTGTTTGGGCATGAGGGACTACTATAAATACAAGTCTCAGATTTATCTAATAGAAAATTACTCCCTGAACAAGCTAAAAGTGAGTTTTCAACAAAACAAAGATTTTTTTTTTTTTTTAATGATCCATTTTTTCACTGAAAATGTCACTTTGTCATACAATAAACAAATTCTTAAAACCTGGAATATTCCAATAGAAAATAAACTTGAATAGTTCAAGAAAATAGCGGTTCCAGTGACTTCAAATCTCATTTGCCTATATGAGTCCAGATCTTCAGCTGTAATACCTTTCTCGGACATCCTTTGAGATTCTTTTGAAACACATACTCCTTTTTCCTAAAGAAAAGGCAGTGTTACATCAAGAAAATTTTTTTCTAAAACTTTGACCTATAGGAGGTAGAGTAAGGTTTAGGTACCTGTAACAGAACACCAATAAGCCCCATCAAAATATTTTAGCTTTCCACCAAAAGGCTGGATGAACAGCTACACAGCACCTTATAACTGCTCAAAGGCTTTTGCTAACTGATAATACAAAGATCAGAACCAGTTTGCCTACAATCATATTCAAAGGAGAAGATACATATTGAATCCAGATAGCTGGAAAAAATCTCTAGGCTGTATAAGTGGAAGCCACAAAGCCTGAAGCAGCTTTTGCTATCTTTCACCTCTACAAAAACTTGCTGTCTTCAAAATTCATAGATGCTGCAGCCTCATGGAAATATCTATTTTCAAATACATATTTACATATCTACCCTGCCAAGGGTAACGTTAGAACCCAAAAAGAAATGGAAAGTCATCCAAGTCTGAATTCATTGCCAGTCTGTTGCAGGCACGAAGAAGTAGGTTTCTGGTTTTCACCGTTGACTGTGTAGATCTTTATCAGAAAAATTATATTTATCCCGAAGAATCAAGGTCTCACTAAATACCACCCTTGCCTTTCTTTCACCTTCCCTTCACTCAGAGGCCTATGGAAATAGAGATAAGAAAAAGTACAGTGACTCTTCATAATATGTCAATGATTTAATTCACCTATCATCTGTTTTTGATAGTAGAAATGAATGCTGCTAAAAACTGCATACCTATGATGTGTGGGGACACTTTTACATTTTGTTCTTGTCTGCGATGGCAATGCAAAGTATTCAAACTGCCTGACTCCTCTCAAAATGATTCATTCTATTTAACCAAATCTGAAAGAAATTGTGTGGCAGTACATGTATAATAGGTATTTGTGCATTCAACAGTCATGCATATACATTACCTAAAATGCAAACATGCATCAGCCAAGCAAGGCTAACAATGATTAATCATATTCTATTTTCCATCTATCTTTCAAGTTAATATGGTGGCAACATTGCTATTATCTGAAATTGAGCTGAACCCCACAACGCTGCCTGTTGTGATTATTGATGGGTCATGGCTTGATAAATTTTTTGACTGTTGATAACACCCAGCACCAGCTGAATTTTAATAATACTCAACCTTTCTCAAATCCTCATGAAAAAAGTGTCCTCATACAGGCAGACAACAGTGTACAAAGTCTGATTCACGGGTCAGACACAGCCGAAGCAGCACAAGGCAGTAATCTACTCAGAAGAAATACCGTCACTCTCCTCCAGAGATAACGTAGTTGATATCACGTTGAAGAGGACTACTTATGGTTATTATGTGCAAATCTTCGTCTCGGTGGTCTGAAAACATTTTAATGCTTTCCACTACCTTCCCAGCACCTGGACAGAAAGAGAGAGAATGAAACATTCCATCATTTAACTGGTGGCTATGTATGCATCCCAGCACAGTGAGACTGTTTGCTTGGTCTGACTAGCTGTAACACTGTCCTGCTCTTTGACCCATTTTGTGAGCTCTCCGGTAGCTTTTCACAGAAATGCAGTTTCCCAGCCCAGGACCATCAGATTCCCAGCACCAGTGCTGACCTCCTGGACCACTCAGTAGCTTAAGCAAATCCCTTGCTGGAGCTCCACTTCCAGTCACTTCTGCAGAGAGGTATGGGGGTGAAAGCAAACAAGCCGAGTAGCTCTGCGGAAGTTTGGAAACATGTTTATGCCTAGTTTCGGCAGATACTGTCGAGTAGGTCTCCTTTCGGACTCCCACAGCTCTTGAGCAACATGTTTTGCGCTAACCACATAACATGCCACAGGCATCTCCTTCCACTGTGAGCTCCCCTGCGAATTCCCTTGCAAATTTCGGAATTAACTTTTCTATTTCCTGTCTCTGCAAGCAATGCCAGAGGCCACGTAAACAACTTGCCGCGGGTCGGGGACCACGGCTTTACAGCATAAGTACATAGGCAGCCTGCGTACCTAGATAAAAAATACCAGAAGCCTGTATATGTGCCCGAGCTGCATCAGCACACGGCAGATTTTCAGAGGGGAGAACTGCCCTGAGGCAATTCAGGTTACCTGTGTGACTCAAAGTATTGTGGGAAAGTATTATTATACCCTTCCCATGGCTTTGCATTTTTTCTGAGGCCTTTCTAAGGGATGGGATATCGGACAAGTCTGGCCTGATGCAACTGTTCTTCATCCACCACTGTCCTGCAGGCTGCAGGCACGTGGTCTCCTCTGGCTCTCCTATGGGAAAGGACTAGATGATCATTGTAGGTCCCTTCCAACTGAAACAGTCTATTCTATTTTATTCTAAAAAGGTGACTGGGCTGCAAACTAATGCTTGTCCCTGTCTGCAATTCCCCTAGCTGATTTCCTCGCAGACCCTGACCCCCCCAAACCCTGTCACTACACAGCAGGGAACCATTAATGCCTCTCCTTTCTCATGGACAGAGAACCCATTCTCCAGAGTCACACATTTTCAGGCCAAATTCCCTCAGTTTCAGCCAGCAGGCTACCTCCATCAAAAATTAAAATGGGGCGATGCAATGATCCTACGTAGCATGCAATCCCAAAATGAGATGGCAGCTTTGAACAGTCCTTCGTGGCACATCAGTTTCATAATATCAACCAGAACTCATAAGAAACTTTCCAAATTGTCATAACTCCCTCTTTTTCCAAGGGAGTTTAAGAGTTACACCCCACTATAAAGTTTAGCTTGTAATACTTCAAAGCATTTTATCTCCCCCGCTTTATAGGAACAAATTGAGTATGCCATATTTCCCAGCAATATAAGCTAACTCCAGCCAGCAAACTGAAATATGTCTTTAGTAAAAATAGTAATTTTCCTTTGCTCTTCATTAAGTATCTGAATCCTAACTAACCATCCAAAGAATCCAGTGGTTTGTGTAAAATGGGGTAGTGCTTGCGATTTGAACTCTCTTTCTACACAGCTGGAGAACATCTTCTCTTTTCCTCATCCAAAAAAAGAAAATAAAAAAAACAGAAATGTCATCTCTGTTCTCCCACTGTTTGTTTCATCAATCATCCACATTTGTGATAACACTAGCTGACTTCTTCAGCAGGGTTCAGACAACACAGCAATGGGCTAATTTCATTATTTACAATGAAGTTATAAACTGCACTTTACTCAGATGACAGGATGAGGCTGTTACAAAAGGGCTCGGTATTTATTTAGCCTTCTAGCATCTACAATGCCATAATGGCATAGGACCAGCATGGATAAATCTATGCGACCCCATTTCCTGGCACAAGAGTAAAAACTGTCAAGGGATGGAAAAAAGTGTTGCCAGATTATATTCCCCTCCAATAAAGAGAGCTAGTCAGCATTTTTTATTTTTTTTTTTAAAAGTGCCTCTGAAGAGAAAATGTGCTCCTGAAAATGACTCTAAGGGAGAGGTAATATTAATTTTTCCATAACATTTTGATCTACTACTGTTTATAAGAAAGCGTTTAGTTCCTAAGTTTTGATTTGTGGTCAGCATTCTGGTTTAGATCAGTTAAAAATTAACTTGTAGCTGCGTGAGCTACTGTGGTACATAATAGGGTTGGTAGTCTAGGTCTCCTTGTACTCAAAAGCACAGTGCTCAGTGGAGGATATAGTTGAGATTGCTTCGTCCACAGGGGAAGGAAAGGGCATGAAGAGCCTGTGCTACTATTCCTATGCCACAGCTCAGGTGCAAATATTTTAAAAATGGAGCAAACTCAAAACAAGTGTTTAAATACATTTTTTAAATGTTTTGTTGGGATCACAGTCTTTTTGGATTTTTTTTTTTAATTCCAGAATTTGTCATTCCACAAATATTTTTAAAGAGCATTTTTGCATTTTTCACAATTTAGAGTTAATAGATATGTTAAGGTATGAGGGATTTTTATTGGTTTATAGAAACTCTGATTTTCAGATCTACTGGAAAACCTTAGCTTCCTTATAGCCACTACAGGGTATCATGTTTTGCTCAGGTCACAAATTGTATTCTTTCAGCAGCTGTTGAAATTAGGAGAATATCCAAGTGAGTTAAAGATATCCTCCTAAGGTAACTTTTCTGAACTGAGCAGCACTGAACAGAATTTTAATGCCGAGTGTAATGTAAAATGAAAAAAAAAAAAAAATCTAATGACTTTTTCTCCCAAATGAAAATACATGCATACAATAGTGGCACATTTCTCCCAGTCTAGATGTTTTCCAAAAATCAACAAACTTTTTTGCACAGAATCAGCTTTGAATTTCAAAGATGTTGATGGAGAGGAGGTTAGAGGAGAGGGGAGGACTAGAAGTGGTTTTGCATAGAGCTGGTTGAAAACTCTGGAAGAAAAAGAAATCTATGTCATAAAGAATTTTTGCTCATGAAAAAGGTATAAATTTCTGACCATTTCTGAATTTTATTTGTGTCCCATACAATTGTTAGACTTAATATTTTGATTTTGCTGGGCAGGGTTTTTTTCCTAAAAGTGTTTTAATGCCACTCAGTATCCTAGTAGGCAAATAAAGCTCTGGAAACAAAATCATAGAGTGAGATAAAGCAACATGTCCAGCATCACTTGCTCATCCCCATAATGGGAGTTTTATACCTGAGAAAATATTTCCTTGCAGCCAAATCATTTAACCCACCAGAATCCCAATTTCCCTGTCTCTAGAACAGCTAATAACGTGGCTAATTCAAAATCATTTTCACTAACCACATTAACACTTCAATTTGGCTTCAGAATAACTTGAGATAGTTACATGTGAGCTCCAAAAATTACTATTTATTACTATAAAACAAAATTTGCATGGCATGAGGCAATTGCCTTGAATTGAACTGGATACAGTTATCATATATGGTCATTAGAAAACACAACTGCAAGTAATGATGTTAATATGAACTGAGACAATAAATGCTACGTTTGACATTCACTGTGCTATTTAAACTTATTTTCTTTTCTGCAAGATAGCAATGTCACAAAAGGATACAAGATCTTTTCATTGTGGTGACATTGGTGTGATATGGGAGTTCAGATTCCAAATTTCTCATCACAACCTTCCTAAAGTTATTTATGATCACAGGAAAATTCAGGACCTCTGGAGGATGTTTAGTCCAATTTCCTCCTCAAGTAGTGTCAGTTATGAATGAAATCAGACCAGGTCACTCAGGGGTTTATTGTGTTTTGTTCTACATTGATTAAATACAGCGTGTATAAACTTAAAGAGAAAGAAATTAATTTAATTTAAAAATAAGATTCTAACAAACTAAAAAAACTACCCCAAATCCAGTGAATCATGCCAAAACTTTAGAAGCATCAATTCATATTAAAAAGGGATGTTCTTTCATGGCAGCCACCTCTGAAATAATTTTGTGGTGATGCCAATTGCTGTTACCTTACTAGCAGCAATGGCAGGTCCTTTGCTGTCTGGGGCCTGAGGTGAAGATTTTGACTATTTTTTCTAGGCTGTCCAGGATCAGCTGCAGATAAGATGCAGCTGAGTCTTGTGTTTCTTGGGAAAACAGCTTGAATGAAACTTATGAAGGGAGTGAAAGGAGAAAATTACACCAGAAGTGCAGCACTTTGAAACCTTCTAGCAGCATTAATTCAGTGTATGGCAGTCCTGATACTATTCAAGTCCATGCCAATTACGGATGGACCAGATTTGAAACATAGACTCCCCACAATGCCCATTTTGTAGAGTGTGGGCATCTGAGATATGAACTTGTGGTAGTTTGGGGCTGGGGAGGTTTCTAGGAGGTGCCCCTTTCCTACTTTGGCCAGAATTGACCAGGACTGGCCAATCTTGCAGAATCAACAACAACAGAAATGTTTAATTTCTGGCACTGTGACCTGAGAACTTACCAGGCTCAGTTATGGGATATCAGCAACTTAATTCAAAACCTGAATTTCCAGTTTTAGCTCTCATTTGCCCCTCAGCCTTAAATCCAAATGCCTGTCCAACTCTAAGCTAGCTGAAAATTGTAGCTCTTTTCTGAACCTTTCTGTACCTTATTCACTCCTGAAATACAAACTATAGCGTCCTAAACTTGCAGCAATGCCACTGGTTAAAACGTGTGTTAGCTGTTTGCTATTCAATCCTTCAGGGTAAGAAGACCCTACAGCATTCACCCTGGGATTTACAAACACAGCCTTCTTTTGTCTGCCCTTAACGCAGCCCCGCAGCTTTGCGCAGCTCCAGCAAGGGTGCAGCATGTGCCAGCTAACAGTTTCCCCTTTCCTCCATTTCACTACATGTGGTGAATATGTAAGTCTCCTTATTGAGAGTGTTCTGCTCTGTACTGTAGAGGGGCACAGAAGTAAGCCTCACTTCAGCCTGAAACATTTCTTTCAGGCACAATAACGCATCTAAAAGTCAGGCTTTCAGAGCTCAGCAAAGGCATCTTTGTGGTTATCACAGTTCTCTCGCAATAGTTACAGATGTGCAGTTACTCCTGATCGTCCACGCACCAGGCATTAAAATGCTGCCCTGTGTGCAGATGCTTGCCTGGGGGAAACAGCGTGCCTCATCCGACCTGGATTCTGCTGGTGAGTCTGACCAGTCTGACTAGTGAGAACCACCCGCATTGTCACTGATCCAACAGATAAAATCTCATGCTGTCCCCCTTTCCCTCGTCCCCAGGGCAGGGGGCACCCAGACACGGGAAGCTCAGCAAAAGCCCTTGGCAGAGATGTTCTTATCAGTTTAATATCTGATACGTCCTCGATGAGAGGACTTTATATTTTTTTTTTTAAGGCCAACAGCATCCTGGCTTGTATCAGGAATGCTGTGGCCAGCAGGAGCAGGGAGGTGATTGTCCCCCTGTACTCGGCGCTGGTGAGGCCGCACCTGGAATACTGTGTCCAGTTTTGGGCCCCTCACTACAAGAAGGACATTGAGGTGCTGGAGCGTGTTCAGAGGC